>NC_086317.1:292618645-293218645 GCF_036172605.1 Pelobates fuscus | reverse complement strand
CTAAACCAATTACCTGGATTTTGCTCTGTTGGAGAGACGGCCACTGTCGGTTTAGGTTTCAGCAAATTAGTAAGATTTTGAAACCCTGCAGACAAAAAATTGGATCAGAGATTAATTTACTAAGGGTATATACTTTGGCTATATTATTTATTAAATATTATAATATATCTATGTTTGCATTGGACATTACGTTAATGTTTTCATCCATACTATCAAAATATAACATAATAAGTTTTTAAAAAAATAAAGGAAGAGAAGGGAAGCTAGGGGAAGAGAAGAAAGTAAGGACGAGAGGGGAAGGGAGAAGTAGAAAATAGAATGCCATTTTGAAATGTTTGGTTACCATGGTAATAATAAAGAGTGAATTGACTTTTTTCCAGGGTAGGTGAATTTTGCAATTTAGCAAAGTAATAAAATGAAAAATCACAAGTGTATTTCTTTAGTATTATAAAAACAACATGCTAAGTAATTAATGAGAAATAAAATAGTTACCTTGTTTAATCACAGTTATTGGAATGTATGCTTTTGTATTTTCAGGAGGCAACTGAGAAAGAAAATAAATCTATAGTTATTTGGGAAGAAAACATAAATATGCTATTTACACAATGAACACAAAGGAAAACTTATAGTAGAAATGGGTTGTGAGATGGGAATACCAAGTGAAACTCCATTATGCCAAGACCAAGTATTAAATAAGAAATTTCACTGCACTCATTCATATATATGAAAGCAAAGTATGACCATACGGAGTTAAAGCCATTACTATGCCAACTTACTCCCCATAACTCAATATCATTGGGTCCTAACCAATGCTTCCTTACTGGTTTATCTGATTTAACACTTTTCAGGGCACAGCCATTACAGGAAGGGGTGTTAATCCAGTATAAGTGCACTGCCAATTTAAGCCTTAATTGTAAAGCTTAGAACAATGTCTGACAGTAATTCAAAATGGAGGGACTTTTGTTCCAAGACAAAGGTATAATCATTGGATTTCTACATTCATTTTATTTTTCAGACTCCATAAACACATATTTGATAAAATAGGGAAAATATAATATATATAGGGAAAACAAGGCAAAGTGGCAGTCTCACTTTGATACTACTTATAGAGTGCAATGGATAAGCATGCATTGACAGATCCATGTTCCTGACCTCAGA
The DNA here is from genome assembly GCF_036172605.1 of Pelobates fuscus. Lineage (NCBI taxonomy): Eukaryota > Metazoa > Chordata > Amphibia > Anura > Pelobatidae > Pelobates > Pelobates fuscus. The sequence goes on along the minus strand of NC_086317.1, from coordinate 293,217,487 downwards.
TTGGGCTTTGGAGAAAGAACTTTGGATTAGACAAAGAGTGGTGCGCTGTGGGAAATACCTCTGGATAATGTTGGCAGATGAGACTGAGAGACTGAGAGGATGCATGCCTCCATCTATAAGAGATAGCATCAATGATATGGAGACTGGGGAGGCTGGCATTGACATAACTATTTTGTATGTGTTTTCAATAGCAGATGTGCTAGTGTGGGACTTCAGTACTCTCCACACATATACTGTACCCAGTGAACAGGTCAAGTCAAACACTGTGCATGATCACCACTCATCTCAGATCACCAGAATTGTTTGTAAATTTAGACAACAACTGGCACAACACTGCATTTTGAAGCATCAGTACCCTCCTGAGGGAAATACACGCTAACATGTGTCTCTGATAGAATAGGGAATTGGTTTAATGCAAAAATGTCAATATTATTTTAGTGTAAATCAAAATACTGTTTTCTTGTTAAGGAGTTTTAGAATTACTCATTACTTTAAAACCATTCACATATGACAGCTTGTCTAAAAATTCCAAATCAGCAAATAAAATAATGATTTTGTTTTCATTGCATAGATTTCCACTAATATAATATAATAATAACTAAAACCCTTCTTATTGATCACTGAGGGCTCCATACAGCCCTGCTATCAATACATTGAGTAATATATCTCAGTTTGTAGAACAATCCTCAAAAAATGAATACCTCCCATGAGGGACAGTCCTTATTTTGGACTCAAATCCCTCTGTCCCTCTTTTCTATCTTCATGTCTCTCTTTTCTAGGAGCTTCATATGGTTGGTGTGGCTGAGTGTACAACAAAGCCCCACAGTAATAATACCCCAGTAATGTGTCTTTAAACTACAATAAATGTGTTTAGAAATCATTCTGTGTAAAGATACATTGTATTTGTTGCAAATTAAATTATAATTTGAGAAATTCCTATTGGTAATTCACTTAAAATTTCTCATAATAGCTTCTCCTCTGGCCAACCCCCCTCCCCAACTCACACCCCAAAAATGAAAGTGTCCCTCTTTCTTCATTTGAAATGTTGGGAGGTATGACTGATTGTCGTGATGGCAGTGACCATCTAAGGCAGGGACTCTAAGGTGTTTTTTTCTCTTTTTCTAAACACCTTAGACACACCCAGGTAATCCCTAAACCCTGGACTGGTAGGGGGCCCTTGAGGACAAGGTTGAGAACCCCTGATCTAAGGGGTTAAGAATCAGCTCAGCTAATATTACATTCAAAAGGAAGTATCAGAAGTTTTAGCATTGATCTAAAGTCCATTTGAATCAATTGCAACAAAGGTATTTCCTGAATAATTTGCTGCTGGTGCCTTTTGAAATTTTTAATATGTCTGTTTCAAATTTACGAATGATGCATGCCTTGCTTTCTGTAATACAACAAACAAAAACACATCTGATCTTCCGTCTTTGTTTTGTAGAGCAGTTCAAAGCCAATATCCTGTAATGAACATTTTAGCCAAAAAAGGATTGGATTCCACCACCCACATGTTCTTAACACCCTCCTTTATAGTCCTTGAATAGTATTGTTTACACTGTTTAGATTGCTGAACTGAAAGTCGGCACAAACTATTCATTCAGCATAAACCTATTTCTAAAGCAGAAACTGTATCCCTCAATCACTCATTAAAAGGCTTACTTCTACTGCCAGGGCAAAAGACAGGACACTTTCCAGGTCTGCACTTAGTAACACAAGCACTGGGATTTTCAAGTCAGTTTATGCCACCAGGATGGGTATTTTGGACTAATACTGTAACAAATTAATTATAGTATCATCCTTTCAAGTCTGCCGCACATCAGACATGCTACCTCCTCTTCAGAAATAGTTTTCACTACTGTGAAATTCAAGAATATAGACACATTTTTAAACATATTTCAAACTTCTGGGGCAAGAAATTTCTTCATTTATAGCAAATGTCATAGTTGCCTGAGAGAGATAGAATGCCAATTCTCTGCTTGACATTTTCTAAAACTATACCTGTTTTTTATATCTGCTTAAATCTACTACTTAGTGTAGTGCTTACGATGCACAGGCCCCATTACTGCAGTCTGACAAATATCCACTCCAACAGTCCCATTTCTGGGGGCACTGTCACAATTTTAGGCCTCTTTCCCACCGTGGTGTCCCACATCTGAGGACACCAGGGAACTGTCCCTGGGCAGTGCATCATGAGTGCATTATTAGACGGTGTGCAGTGGGCACTGTGACCATGCAGGATCACTTCAGCAGCACTCATTGTATGGCCCTGTCAGGAAGGAGCCAGCCACCCTATTCCTGGGTGGACCGGCCTATTATGGACATCACTGGTGATACAAATCATGTCACTGATGACACCCCTTTCATGGCCTGGCATCCTGTTCTGATTGAAAACCTTCCAATGTTGGGAGATGTGGACAAATGGAAGAAATTCTGTGGAACAGCAATTTTTACGTTTCACAATCAGTATGTCAATCATACAGTCACTAGAGGCACTTACGCTTGGCAGACTTCAATTTTAACAGTACATCATGTTTACATTTTTCACACACAGCATGGTGAATATGATAGGTCTTCTCAAAGAGAAGAATCCAATTGGTTTAGCTTCATAGTGCCCCACTGCTTCTATATTTAACCCTTTCGTGACCAGGGATGCACCCGAGAAAAAATGATACCTGATACGTCTGCGGATAATTAGAGCGCTGGAAGCAGTCATGATCGCTTTCTGCTGCTCTAACGGTATTGCAGTGATGCCTCGTGCAATTGTGCAATACCCCCTCTCACTGCCTGGCCATCGGGTGATTGCTCCCCTGGACACTTCAGGTTGCCCCATGTGGCACCCGGCAGTGTAGTGCAGAGCATCAGAAGCCAACAGGCAGGCTTCCAATGCTCTGCCTGTGCTCAGTGCCTCGAGGGGTCGAGGCACTCAGTAAAATAAATAATAATAAAAAAATAGTTAAAAATAAAATAAAAAATTACCCTAATGAAGAACTTAAGATCTGTTTATATGCAGACGACTTATATGCAGATCCTGAACAGTCACTACCACTGCTAATGCAAGAGATAACAACATATGGGGAAGTTTCAAACTTTAAAATGAACATTAACAAAACACTTGCATTAACAACAAACATGGAGAAAAAAAACTGCAAAGGTTAAGGGAAAATTACTCATTCAGTTGGTCAATTACTCAGCTTCCGTACTTAGGTATTCTGTTGACTACAGATGTTGCTCGTTTGATGCAAATTAATTTCTTAAAACAACTAAAAGAAATGAATAGATTGCTTAAAGAATGGAGATCCCATGCAATATCATGGTGGGGCAGAATTAATACGATTAGAGCATATATCGTCCCAAAATGGATCTATCTGTTCCGTATGATTCCCCTTAAGGTTCCAATACATTGGCTAAATTTAATACAGAGCAGCTTCACAGATTTTATATGGAGGGGTAAGAAACCGAGAATTAACACAACAACGTTGGCGAATAAAGCCTATCGGGTGGTTTAGGATACCCTTTGATTAAAAATACTTATCTAGCAATTATAATGTCCCATGCACTAAATATACAAGCTGCAGATTGTAAAGAACAAGCATGGTACAAATTAGAAGCATACAGAGAAGAGATGCCAAATTTAGAAATATTACTCTGTGCTAATGTAAAAAAAAAGGTTAATATACCAGAATGTAAAACAACGATTATTTCGCAAAACAATAAACGAATGGTATAGCGTAAAAAAAAAAGTTGGGAATTACAGATCAAATCCCAGAAACAACATCTCTTAAAATTATAGAAAATATCATGGAAGATATAACCTTGAAAAACTGGTATACCGAATCGGATATTTGCATTAAGGACATATATGAGAAAGACCAACTAATGGATTACCCCACTGTAAAAGCTCGATTGGCTCTACCTTCGAGGAAAATCTTTAACTATTTGCGCTTAAAGAGCTTTCTAAAAATACACCTTATGAATTACAACGGAGAAAAAGGAAATTTATTTAAAAAGATTCTCTCCATAGAAACTATGAACAAGAAATACTCTATTATACTTGAATTATTGAATCTTATAAACCAAACTAATACTTCTACCACATTTAAAAACTGGGAGAGAGATCTTGATATTAAGATAGATTTCAACTCCTGGTGTCTTACATTTCTTAAAATCAAAAAACATTTTCATCGTTTAAATATACTGGAAAACTTTGTCAAAGTTAGCTACAGATGGTATATGGTTCCAAGGAGGTTAAACAAAATTTGCCACAGCAATCCTCCAAATTGCTGGAGATGCTTTGACTTGGACGGTTCCATGATACATATATGGTGGAACTGCCCAAGTATCAAACCAACATGGGATCTCACATTTAAAATAATAACAGAAATAAGTAACGTTAGATTAAATTTTACTCCAGAAATAGCTTTATTACATTTGTATAACAATAAGCTAGAAAAAAAAACGAAACCCTGGTCACCCATTGCCTTACTGCTTCTAAGCTTTTGATTGCCAGATCATGGAAAAAAACAGACACCCCAAATTTTTGTCAACTAAAGGCCCAAATTATAACTCAATTGGAGATGGAAAAAGGTACAATCCAGTATAATGCGCACAGAAATAATCCAATGAAACAGATATATAACACTCTAATGGAGGACATTAATCATGTGATCAATTAAAACAAAATAATTAAATGATAAATCACATAAACATTCTATTGTTTGATACATATAGAGATAATCCCAACCTAGGTTTTATTATTTATGGATGGATGTATGATTGTAAATTAACCATAGAATGCTATAAAAGCAATCAATATTATATCACACATAGTTCTCATATAAGACAAGTTATTGACATGCTATAAAGCCAGTTTATGGTCTGCTATATGAAGACATATAAAATGTGCTCTATGGTTATATTCGGAATTTTTTTCTTTTGTTTATATGTATGAGTTTTGTCATACTCATTATGTAAATGTATGTATATTTATAAAATTGTTATTTTACTGATAAATAACTTAATAAAAAGAAATACAAAAAAAATAAATTACCCCTTCCCTCCCTCTCCCATATACTTACCGATCGCCAACGTTCCCCCGACAGTGATCGGCCTTCTTCTTCTATGGCGGAGCTGTCTGACAACCCAGACAGTCCCCCCTCTGCAAATTAGGACCCCCAGAGACCATGTGACCGCTCTTAAAGAGCAGTCACATGGCCACAATAGGTGTCCATAGTGCTGCCAGCACTGTCAGGCAGTCTCCTGCTGGTGAATTTTTTTTTTTTTTTAAGTAAAATAAAATAAAGTTAATAAAAAAAATATATATACATATATTAGATATTTATATAATATATATATATATATACAAATAGGTAAACAAGGCACTCCTCCTGTATTAACTCTAATGAATCAACAGCCTAGGTGCAATCCCGCGTTACAAATATATACCAATCAATGAAGGGAGCACTCCAGGTCTTCAGTTTAGTGGAAAAAATATTTACTGTATCAAAACATGGTACAGGTACTGTGCAAACGAAATCAACGTTTCAACCCTGCTGGGGTCTTTATCAAGATCACAGTGAAATGTGGTTATAGTGCAGAATATATACATACAAACATTAGTGCTTACCAATCAGGAGATCGGAGACCCGATCAGCTACAGGACCCGGAAGTGAAGACACCACGTGGGCTGCGTCTACCATGTGATTAGGTTGCCGTGCAACCTACCAAAGCGTGGTAATCTACCAATCAGTGTTTCAGGCGGCCAGTACCGCCGTAATACCCGGAAGTGCTCAGACCACGTGGACGTAATCATGTGATGAAAAGTGCATGTGACGAGGTTGCTAAGCAACCAATATAACAACGTACAAAACTCACTCTGTCGAACAGAGGACAAGTGTACAAGTTCAAGCACTATTTATGGAGGACAGAGAAAATAAAAATCGCAACAAAAGAGAGGACTATCAGTGAAAACAGTGTGACATGTCATGAAAAAAAAAGTGCATATAAACTATAAGATAGACCAATCTAAGTAACAAAAACAATAGAATATTCTCTATACATGTATTAACCACTCTATTTAGTACATTAATAGTACTTAATAGTACTTAATTAGTAGTCTCTCTATTGTTTGTAGTAACTGTATTCTAATCATTATACAGATCAAGGAGAAAACATTAACACCATTAATCACTCTAGCCGAGTGGAGAAAAAGGGGCACTGCATCCCAAGTATCCACTCAGCAGCTTACTCTACATATACCTCTACATGTATCACAGCGCACAGTGCTGACCATCTATTCTGACTTAATTTTTCTAAAACACTACAAAAAGATATCACTATAAAATTAAAAAGAAAAAGGGAAGAAGAGGACAAAGAAAAATTACTATTAATCACTCAGTGCCTAAGAAAAGGAACCAGACAGCTCATGAAACCTATCACTATCGAAATCTGTTATAGAAACATAGAAAGAACCAAATGTTCGTTAAGTCCTTTCGGGGTCACTGTTTTAAGGTGATGAATCCAATAAGCCTCTCGCTGGAGTAGTAATTTGGATCTGTCACCTCCTCTTGGTGGTATGGGAACATGATCAATTGCTATAAACCTGAGGGTAGGCAGATGATGTTGTGCTGATAAAAAATGCTTGGCAACCGGTTTATCTGTTTTCTGATCTCTGAAGGCTGTGGTGATTCCAGAGCGATGCCCCCGAATCCGATCTCTTAACGTCATGTCCGTTTTCCCCACGTAGGACAGACCACATGGGCAAGTAATCATGTACACCACATGTGTGGTCATACATGAAATATAGTGGTTGATGGGGATACGCTTTCCACTATGTGGATGTACAAATATGGTACCAGTAAGCATATGGCTGCACGTGACGTAATATATAATGTCATATTAAGTGTATTTTCTATTAATATATACATATTAATATAAAAATACACTTAGAGTAAAATTATTACTATATATATATATATATATATATATATTATAAGAATGTTATAAAAAAGAAATAATAATTAATTAAAAATAAATATTTTTTGTAAAAAAAATATATGTAATTTTATTCTAACTGTATTTTGATATTAATATATATATATATATATATATACACTTAGAATTAATAAATAATTTTAATAATATACACTTAGAATTCAAATATATAAATATGTATTATTATATATATATATATATATATATATTACATATATATTATAAATATCTAAATATTTATATTATACGTGCATATTTATGTAATATTTTACATAATTAAGTAATTTTATTGATTGCAATTTGGGGGTCCTGCCTGAGAACCCAGGCCGAAAGTCCAGAGTATTTAATTTGCTAGCACTATATTTAACCCTGTAACTTTCCAAGACACCCAAAAACCTGTACATGGGGTGTACTGTTTTACTCGGTAGACTTCGCTGAACACAAATATTAGTAAAACATATCCCAGCGAAGATATTGTCAGCGAAAGTTCTTTTTGCATTTTTCACACACATTGCACACATTGCATTTTCACATTTTACTGTTTTGAAACACTAATATTTGTGTTCACGAAGTCTCCCGAGTATAAAAGAACCCCCATATACAGGTTTTATAATGTTTTTGAAAGTTACAGGGTCAAATACAAGGCTGTTATTTTTACATTGAAATTTGCCAGAATGGTTATGTTGCCTTTGGTTGCCCAGGAATGAGAATTACCCCTGTGATGTCATACCATTTGCAAAAGAAGACAACCCAAGGTATTGCAAATGGGGTATGTTCAGTCTTTTTTTAGTAGTCACATACACTGGCCAAATTTAGCTTGTATAATGATTTATTGCATTTTTAACACACAAACAAATAGAAAGGCTAACTTTGGCCAGTGTTTGTGACTAAGTGGCTACTAAAAAAGACTGGACATACCCCATATTGAATACCCTGGGTGGTCTACTTTTCAAAAATATACATAGTATATATATACTGTTTGATGGGGGTAAATTACATTGCCCAGCTTAAAAAATGTCCCAAATAGGACATGGCTGCATGATGACCAGCTGTAGAAAATTCCAAGTTGGAAAACTGGAATGCGCACCCTCCAAATAAGGTCTTTTAGCCTGCAGAGAACCCGACACACCTATACATGGGTGGTATCACTATACTCAGGAGATGTTGTTGAACACATATTGGGGAGTTCTTTGGCAGTAACCCTTAAAGTTCTCAGTACATGTATTCTTATATTGCTATTTGTGTCAAATAAATCTGGCATAGATTGGTGGTAAAATGGTTGCATGAAAAGAGTCAAAATAGCTTGAATACCTTAGGTTGTCTTCTTTAAAGAAATATATACATGTGAAGGGTTATTCAGTGATTCCTGAACAAAAAAATGGTTTGGAAATAGCAAAGTGCTACTTGTACTTACATCCCTATTACTTTCCAAAAAAAGCTAAGAATATATTAACATTAAACTCAGGACAAAAATTAGAAACTATTTAGCATGGGTGATTTTTGACGGTTGTATATGCGTAACAGATTGGGTGAAAGTTAGAAAAAGTGTTTTTTTTTTATTTTTTCGTCATATCTTATAATTTTTCTATAGTAAATTATATATGATGAAAATAATGGTATCATTAGATACCTTGAATATAATCAGCAGCAAGACACTCCAGTGGTGTCTAGGGCTTAACCCCTGTGTACAAATAAAGAAATAAAAAAGTTACAATATCCACATGCAAAACCGAAAAATGATCTTGAATGTGGATATACACTGGAAGATAATCGCCAATGTTCACTTGTCCAAAAGAAGGGTTACTGAGAGAGTCTATTGAATCTAAAGCTCTGACTCAAGTTCTGACGGAAAATCCTGACTCAAGGGTGCCCCCTAATTAACAGGCTTTATTAATGGTGGCCACAAGTTGGGGGGGATCATAAATAGAGTCTTGTGTTAGTTGATAGTCCAGAATGCTGTGCTGTGCTGGTTTCTAGTACTTGCTATTATGAGTAGTCACTCCAATATGTGGAGTCAGTAAATAGTCACCTTAATGCTAATTAATCCACATTCAAGATTATTTTTTAGTTTTGCATGTGGATATTATAACTTTTTTCTTTCTTTATCATTAGAAAGAACATTTAATGGCAAGAAAAACAGTATATAATATGTATGGGTATAGTAAATGAGTAAGAGGAAAGCTACAGTTAAACACAAATACCGCAGAAATGTAAAAACAGCCCTGGTCCCAAACGGTAAGAAAATTGAAAACCGAAAAACATTGGATTGACCGGAGATCATAATCACTAGTGGACTGGTTACTTTGGTGAGACCAGGACCATGCTGAATATAAAGATTATCTATATTTCAGATTCTCAAGGCTGGAGGGGGGTAGTGTAAATAGTTCAAATGAACACTCTACATTATGAATATATATAAAAATTGATTTTCTCACCCCTCCTGGGTGGTATGTTTATTCCTCATTCTCTGGCTCTCTATCAGAGGCTTGGGAGTTCGAGGGTTCTGCGCAGTAACATAGCTGTTCCTAGAACTGCACTCTTCTGGACAGCGATCTCAGATGTCCCACCTGGAATCTGTTGAAGCAACTCCCCCAACTTGGGAGTCACAGCCCCGAGTGCTCCTATCACAACTGGGACTAATACTGCCTTCCACAAGGACTGAAAGAAGAACTAGAACTATACATAACATTTGAGTGTTTGAGCTCTAATCCCCATAACCACTTCACCCCACTGAAGTGATGATGGTGCCACCTTTTACCTGTTGCCATCCCTTAGTTCTGAGTCATATGACTCTCTCGGCATATTGCTAATGTAAAATTTACACTTCTGCATTAGCGATATCAATTATATCTATATTTGGATGGCACAGATTCACGCCATGCATCGACTGACAAACACGTCAATTTAATGTTGTTAAAGTATTCCAAATCATTTAATATTTTTGTATAAACTTTTAAAATGATTTTTTCTAAATCTAAAATATCAAAAAATATATCATACATTAAAGGAACACTAAAGGGTCAGGAACACAAACATGCATAGTGTTAAAACCACCATTTAGCCCCCACTGCTCCCCCCCTTGCCTCTCTAAATATAGTAACATCTTACTTTTATGTAAGTCTGCCACTGCTGGCTCTGCCCCTGACTGCCTGCTTGGCTGACATCATCAGAAGTGATTCTGTGAACCAATCACAATGCTTTCACATATGATTGGCTGAGACTGTCAAGGAGGCAGATCAGGGGCCAAGCTAGCACAAGTTGAACACAGCCCTGGCCAATCACACACTGTGTAGCACTGCCCCAGGAAGCACCTCTAGTAGCCACCTGAGGAGTGGCCAGTGGAGTTATCACTAGGACTAGGCTGTAACGTTTACAATACATTTTCTCTGCAAAGACAGTGCTTACTGTAAAAAGCCTAAAGGGCATTATTCTACGCACAAAAAAAAAAAATACAATAAGCTGTAGTTGTTCTAGTTTCCCTTTAAATAATGTATCAAAGTTTATCAAAATATAACAAAATTCAAATATATATTTCATGATTAAAAAAAAAAAAAAAAAAAAAAGCTATTGTTCAATACAAATGACATACTATTCATAATAGATACCTATTATTTGTTCATCTTTTTCATAAATATTGTGGGGATGAAATCTATATGTACCTTCCTAATGGGTGTTTGTAAGGAACTAGTTGACATTTTTTAGAAATGTATCTTTCTATAAATCCCACCAAATGTAGAAATAATACAGATGAGCATAAAGCCCACATAAAGTAAGTTTATGTACACTAATTATCTGTACAATGTTGGTACTGCTACCTTAAAGGAACATTCCAAGCCCCATAAGCACTACAGTGTATAGCAGTGGTTATGGTGCCTGGAATGCTCTTTTGATTCCCAGTTTAAGTAGAAAAAACATTTTGTAATAGTTTGACTTCTTCCCGGGGCCAATCAAGAACCGCTCAGTGCCTCCTCCCAGGAGACAGCTCTCGTTATTGTGCTAAGTCAGGCAGTGCAGGGCAGCTTAGCTCATTGACTGAGTGCAATAAACTGGTGCTCTTACCTAATGAACTGGCCCTGCACAGCAGGGCTTAGCTTAGAAGAGTTAACAGAAGCTCCTAGATGGAGCTTCCTGCTTTCGCTCCTACCTGTAAGGAGGAAATAAGCAGTACCCTGTTCAGAAATCAAACTGTACGCATTCAGTTTTACTATGTACATTGGGGGTAGGACATTGGGGCGCTAGGGCACTCTGGCATTATAACCACTAAAACACACTGCTGTTCTAATGTAATTTATTAAACTCAATATCATTAGATCCCCTTTCGTCCCCCTCTCTGGTTGCTATAATTCAGGCATGAAGTTTGAACAAAACAGTTGCTGTAGATTAGGAGAATGGAGGATGTCATTTACTTTTATTTACTGTCCATTGGCAACGTTTCGGAGGAACATGTTTTTGGCAGGGTGAAAAAAAGTGCAATAGCAAAAGTGAAAAGTAAGTCTAATGGGCCAAATTTTGATTTACATTGTGCTGCATTGCAATAAACTTACGCACATGAATACTATTGTTTTGTGAGGGATGGAGTTAATGTTATACAACATATGTATATGAATCAAAGAAATGTAACAGACGTGGTAAAAAAAACGCGCAAATTAAATTATAACTATTCCCCAGCGGGTCATATTTTTATGCATTTTTTCACTCCGGTTGCAATTTCCTCTAATTTAAATGCACAAATAAGTTTCTTAGGGGGTCCAAAAACCAAGCTTGATTTGACTATTTTTTTTACTTTAACTTTACTATTTTTGTCTAAATTAGGAACACTTGTTACCTCACAATTCTCAGTTCGGTCAACAAACCCCTGGGCACCAGCATATTTAGTATATTTCAGTTTGACCACATTTCCTGCCTGTGTTAGTAACCACTTTTTGTAAGTAAACAGTTTTGACTGACAGCTTTCTTTCCTGTACATGAATGTGCTGTGGAACAGTTATACAAACTTTAAATGTGGTTTATTTCCCAGGGTTGCCAACTTTGTAATCCTCTGGTACAAGAAAAAAAAAAAAGCGGAGTTCAGGAAAAGTATTCTTTTATTAAACACAAGCTAGCATTATAAATCTTGAAATGTTCTTATTACAAATCCTTCGGCAGCATCGTATATCTACCCAGGTCAGAGACCCAGGGGGGTGATATTCATTCCACATGTGTGCTGCTATGTAAACTATGGAAATTACTGCACAATAAAAAAAATGGAATAATTAAAAACAAAACAGGCCGGTCAAAAGCATCCAAATGCTTGAAACGTGAATAAATAAGCAGGCAAAATACAGAAATCCCAGACATGTTTTACATTAAAAGGAGACTACTACCTTGACCGTAATAATCATATTCATAGTGTATGACAGTCATATGTATCTATCCTTCTGTCTATCCATCCATCTATGCAAATTGCCAAATTTCTGCAGTGAAGTTCTCAGTAATGTTATCTTTATCTTGCTTATCTCCATTACCAACAAAGGTACATGTTGCTTTTTTTTTATTCACAGCCGTTTTACATTTGTCAAAATAATGCATTAACTGACTTTGCTGATGTATGGTTTCTGTTAACATCCTACACATTTAACTGATTTAAGAGATATCGTGTCATATTTTGATTAGATCCTAGATAAATCTCAGAAAGTATTCAAACTTGTTTTTCATTTTTTGTTCAAATATTGCATCCTTATGCTACAATTATTTAATATTTGTTTTACATCAATCTACACTCAATACCTCATAATGACAAAGCAAAAACAGATTTTTTAAAACTTTGCAAATTTAAAGAAAAAGAAAGAGAAAAAACGGAATTATCACACTGGCTTAGTAGTCAGACCCATTGCTATGAAACTTGAAATTTAGTTCAGATGCATCCAATTTCTTTGGATCATCTTTGAGATGCTTTAACACTTTGATTGGAGTCCACATGTGGCAAATTACATTGACTGAACATTATTTGGAAAGACATACACCTGTCTGTATAACATCTCACAGCTGTAAATGCATATCAGAGCAAAAACCAAGCCATACAGTTGAATGAACCGCCTGCAGAGTTTAGACAGTTTGTGTCAAGGCACAGATCTGGGCAAGGCTACAAAAAATGTTGGATGCATTAAGGGTTCCCAAGAAAAAAGTGGACTCCATAATTCTTAAATGGAAGAAGTTTGGAACAACCAGAACTCCACCTAGAGCTGCTGCCAAGCCAAACTGAGCAATTGGGTTAGAAGGACCTCAGTGAGAGAAGTGACCAAGAACCTGATGGTCACCTTGGGTGAACTCCAGAAATCATGTGTCAACATGGGATGAACTTGCAGAAGGTGAACTATTGCTGCAACACTGCACCAATCTAGCCTTTATGGCAGACTGGCCTCTCTTCACTATAAGATACAGAAAAGCCCATTTGGAATTTCTACCTAAATGACTCTCAGACTGTAAAAAACAAGATTCTCTGGACCGATAAATAGAAAATTGAAGCATAGTGGTGGTAACATCATACTGGGGGTGAAGGAAAGCTTAACTCAACAAAATACAGAAATATACTTAAAGAGCTACTCCAAACATCATGAACACTGTAGTTTGCTGCGATGGTTATGATGGTAGTAGTACCCTGGTACCGTTCCCTGGTAATAGGGCAAACTGTTTTATAACGATTTGCCTTCTTACTTCCACTGGGCACCATGTCTCCTCTCTTTCTGGCGGCAGACTGTGACTATCAATCCCATCGGCCTTTCATTGACTAACAGCATCAACTGATTGAAATTAGTCAGCTAAAAAATGACACCCCACTGATGCTGTGGGTGGCATAGCTACTTCTAAAGAGGAGTAAAGAGGTTAAACTCAGTATGTGCAGCATTTCATAGTGATAATTTCAATATATATGTAGTTGTTTTGATGTCTATAGCATGTCCCTAAAGGCTTTTTAATGTAAACACTGTCTTTTGCTAAAAAGGCCACTAGATGTGCTTTCTAGTCCAGTACAAAATAAGAAAAAAGAAGATAAGGATAGGATATATAGATAGCTCCCGATCCCCATCCCTATGCCCCGTCTCCTCAGCCATTCCCCAACACACCCCATCCTTCCTCTAAAGCTCACCAGACAGCTCTCCGAGAGTTCTCTATTATTTTTTACCCCTGATATCACAATGTGGTCTTAGGGTTTTTATGCTAGTATACACTATTCTGCTTATTTAGCTTTGGATGCTTCATACTGCCCTGATGTAATTAAACTGTATTTTAGAATATAATTTGTATATTCTGGAATAGAATTTGAAAAGACCAGTTCTCATGTGCAGTGGAAACTCCATACCACTATAGTGTCTCTTTTTATGATTTTGTTCCCATATCACCATTATGTCCCACTTTCATAGCAGTTTTATATTGTTGGTGTGTCTAAGTGTATAACAGAGGTCCACAGCAATACAACTCACAGTAATGCGTCTTTAATCTAAAATAAATGGGTTTAGAAATCAGTAATATAATAAGATTGCTCATGTTCTAAGTCTTGTTCTTATCTCTAGGAAAAGCTTGATTTGGTTAATATCAGAGCAAGTGCCCCATTGAGCCTTTCTTGCTTTTTTCAGTTTTTATGCCCTGTAGGGACAATCAGTGTACTGCAAAATATATACCTGTACATAATATAATATTATGTATATAATTTGCAGACACTGATAGCAGCATTTTCCCACCATTTGTTTCACAGATCAAGTGAGAAAATGTAAACAACAGAGGGAAAAAGGTGCAAGAAGTAGAATTCAAGTTAGGAGAAAATGGAATGAATTAAAAAACCTTGAAGAGCAATGATCCTCTCATTCTAAAAAAACTATCCATATAAACCATAAATTAGCTGCTCACTCAGAATTACTACTTAGAATTACTACTCATTATTAATCAGAAAAAGCTATGAATAATTCCATAAAGTGGACCTGTTTAACTTTACTCAGCCATTGCCCAATGAATGGAGGATATTCCCTTCTCTAGTAAAGAGGCATCAGAGTCTTCACTGCATTAATGATGTGTCTGAATAGCACATTTTTATATACCCTAAATGGGAGATCATGATGATAAAAATAAAATAAAAAAATCTAAAACTCTCGCACCTAAATTTTAGTGCAGCAAGGTAGTCACCCAGAAAGAGTATAAACAAATGATAAATAACAGAAATTAAATGGTTAGGATGGTCCATAATTTCAAGTGAGGCTATTGGATGCCAAAGGAAATAAGACATATTAATCGAGGCAATAAAATGTTTCATTTGACGATAACCCCATGAGTCTGACCATCCTGGGGTGCAAGGCTCCAATATCACCTCCAAAATTGGTCAGGAAGCCCCCTGTAAGCAAATGATGTGCTTTAATTGTTGTAGGGTGTTCAAGTTGCAAGGATGCATAAACGCACCTTGGTAACGGAGGTAGAAAAGCTCTGTTATGGGACAGAGGATAAAGGGGGATCAGCTTATCAAACAGGTAAGGTATGGGACTGTTAGTAATAGGTGAGTGGCACACCACTGGACATTTACAAAACCCAGTCCAGGAC
The DNA here is from genome assembly GCF_036172605.1 of Pelobates fuscus. Taxonomy (NCBI): domain Eukaryota; kingdom Metazoa; phylum Chordata; class Amphibia; order Anura; family Pelobatidae; genus Pelobates; species Pelobates fuscus. The sequence continues at coordinate 293,201,935 of NC_086317.1, read as the reverse complement.
AAGGTGCCCAAAGGGAGACTCTGTTGAAGCCATGGTCCATTCTAGAACACTTGTATTAGCAGGGCAGCCAATACAGTTCCATTTGCAAGCTGTTTCATCATATATATATATTCAACATATATCGCCAAAGAAAATAATACATACAGTTTTCCCAATATGATATAATTTAATCCATCTTTAACCTACCTGTATTACGCCTTTTGGGATTTTATAGGTATTTTGGATCTGTCCGTTTTCTTTCCCTTTGGCTGGAAGAAAGAATATATATAATTATATCTAAACACTTTAAATGCTATAATTGCAAAAAAATTTCACTTGTTAAATTATTCATAAACTATGAAAGCAACAACATGCACGGCTTGGTAAGAATTTACTTTAGCACATACTTATGTCTAGAATATGTAATGATCTTTTTGTCTATATAAAATTTTCATTATATAATACCCAAGATCTCTAACTTAAATCTTTGGAATGGCAGACATGAGTAGTACAGTGAATGTGTTGTTTACACACCTAAACACTAATAATTAAGTGCATTAAAAATCCATATTTATTGGAAATGCACAATCATTGCTTAAAAAATGCTCAACTCGTTAACCCCTTTTGCCCTGAGGAAGACAAATTAGTAACTTGTAAATACTCAAAGGCCAGTCAGGAAAATTACGAGGAAATCGGTGTTACATTTTTAGCTACAGCTAATGAGAAGTAAGATCTCCAAATTAAAAGAAATACCGTCCATTAAAGGGTATTAATTCAAGGAGGACAGTTTTCCATACATTGTTGTTCATAGTTGACTCCGATGTCTAAGGACCTATGGGTCCGAAATGCATTAGGTGTTTTGTGTGACTTTTTCTGTATAACTTTTTGTTTTGTGACGATTAAACCTCCTGTGAACTTTGAGAGCTTGCAGTGGCATTATTTCTATTTTTTGTTTTTGTAATACTGTTGGCAGTACAAGTATTGTCAGTATTGACAGTTTGATTTGTAGATCTAAAATCTGTAAATTTCAGTCATATCCTAAATGATATGAAAAAACGGGTCGCAAGAGTATTCTGAGAACGGACAGCAGCTGAAATAGCCTGCCCTTCGGTGGGTCCCCGCTCAGAACTCAAGCTGGTTTTAGCTCATCTTGTGCCATTACAGAGAGAACATATCTGAAGCATATCAGACTGGTCCCACCCATACGGGCAGTCCAGATCCGAAATGCCAGCAAGTTCTCTCTGCACGAGAGATACAGCAACCCCAGACGATCGTTTCAACCTTGTTAGGCATCATCAGTGAGGCATAGCTGATATCTCTCTAGGCACCGTGAGCAAGGGGTCCACGTCTGGATTACCCTTTAAACTTATGGAGAGAAAAAACGGGTCGCAAGAGTATTCTGAGAACGGACAGCAGCTGAAATAGCCTGCCCTTCGGTGGGTCCCCGCTCAGAACTCAAGCTGGTTTTAGCTCATCTTGTGCCATTACAGAGAGAACATATCTGAAGCATATCAGACTGGTCCCACCCATACGGGCAGTCCAGATCCGAAATGCCAGCAAGTTCTCTCTGCACGAGAGATACAGCAACCCCAGACGATCGTTTCAACCTTGTTAGGCATCATCAGTGAGGCATAGCTGATATCTCTCTAGGCACCGTGAGCAAGGGGTCCACGTCTGGATTACCCTTTAAACTTATGGAGAGAAAAAACGGGTCGCAAGAGTATTCTGAGAACGGACAGCAGCTGAAATAGCCTGCCCTTCGGTGGGTCCCCGCTCAGAACTCAAGCTGGTTTTAGCTCATCTTGTGCCATTACAGAGAGAACATATCTGAAGCATATCAGACTGGTCCCACCCATACGGGCAGTCCAGATCCGAAATGCCAGCAAGTTCTCTCTGCACGAGAGATACAGCAACCCCAGACGATCGTTTCAACCTTGTTAGGCATCATCAGTGAGGCATAGCTGATATCTCTCTAGGCACCGTGAGCAAGGGGTCCACGTCTGGATTACCCTTTAAACTTATGGAGAGAAAAAACGGGTCGCAAGAGTATTCTGAGAACGGACAGCAGCTGAAATAGCCTGCCCTTCGGTGGGTCCCCGCTCAGAACTCAAGCTGGTTTTAGCTCATCTTGTGCCATTACAGAGAGAACATATCTGAAGCATATCAGACTGGTCCCACCCATACGGGCAGTCCAGATCCGAAATGCCAGCAAGTTCTCTCTGCACGAGAGATACAGCAACCCCAGACGATCGTTTCAACCTTGTTAGGCATCATCAGTGAGGCATAGCTGATATCTCTCTAGGCACCGTGAGCAAGGGGTCCACATGATATGCTCAGGGTTATTCACTATAGTGTGAATTGTTGGCAATTCAAAGTGAATGCAAAATAAAATAGGCCTACACCATCCCAACCTATATGGCCCTCCTTATACAAAATGTTTTATCCTTACTCCACATATTAAGCCACCTCGGTCTAGCACGGTATTGACAACGTTACATATGACACCTACATCTAGACACTTAATAATCTATCATGTTGGTTATTTATATCATTATCCTTTGATCACAGCCTCAGGCGGCCTTATATTATGTACAACGTTGCCACCCTGGTATTCATGGCAATTCTCCCTACCACTACATATGAACCGGTTCAAACAACAAAGGCATCATTCTTGGCCTCTACACAACTCTTACAACCCTGATATGTTTATTCTACATTTGTTCGTTCCATACATCGCTATTTTTCCATCCTGAAGATCAGGACTTACATTGGGCTATCTCGACCTTTTGCTATGATAACTTTACACGTGGCCCTCACTAGGCCTTCACTCCATACGGTTACATACGGCCCTCTTCGGACTAACAAATACGATCCAATTTCGTCCCCCCATTTGAGCATTTACATACAACATTTTCTGCTTATGAGGGAAAACTACAACCCTTTTATATCACATTCTACTATTCCACACTGCCTCGCTAGGCCCACACAAGAACCCCTCATTATGCAATTATAGGTATTCAGACCTCTTTGATCTGTCTATTTTACTTAAATTAGTATAACCCTTGAGAGACAAATATATATACCTTTTTCCAGGACCCTATGTAACCTGCAGAGAGTCGCAGGAGGAAGCATTTCCTAAATAAGTGGATTAATCTCATAAGACCAGGCATTAGGCTGGTAGAGTAGGATCTGCCAAGAATTAGGTACATTGGCATTGTGGAAGCCTTATGCAATGTATGATCATATACTGTAACTAAACCCCCTGGTTTCATATATATATATATATATATACTAGTTCAGCTGTACTAGACTAAAATGCAAAATCCATAACATTTCAAACCTTAGTGAATAACCCTGGGTGTGTTCGGGGGGAGGACATTTAGCTGATTTTAGTGATCCCATGAAGGAAATATCACCATTAGTATGCATTACTTTATTGTGAATTAAAATTGTATACTTTGAATTTCCTTTAATATACATTCCAAAATAAAGGTTGATAGATATATTGATCATAATAAAACTAACATAATTTAATATCTAGAAATAGCAAAAATAAAGTTTGTGTTTGTTAGTGGTGTTTACATATCTCCATAGTGATTCTCATTGACAGCAGTTGTGTGTTATTTTCAGATTTTAGGTCACGTACATGCACAATAGCCAAAGGGGTGTTGTTTTTTTACATAACTCCTGCTTGCAACTATTGAAAAAGCTATTTTTATTGTTAATTATGATTAAAATTTTATTATGATGTGTGTAATGCACATTGCCTAACCATGTCTTTGGAAGGGTCATCGGAAGGGTGTTCCCTCAAAATCCGAGAGTGATCTTTGATTAAACAACAGTTTATGATTTAATAGCAGATCAGTGTTATCAGGGTCATGTTATTAAAATTCAGTGCCCCAGTCCAGTGAATAGGCTTGTTTTGGAAACGGATAAAACGATAGTGACACATACAAGAACTAAAATATCTTTAAAGAAAAAATCTTTAAAAAGAATGCAGATTTCCTTCCTCTTACAGTCATATAGATCTTGCAAATTACCAAATGTCCAGTACATATCAACTACCCAGCTAAAAGGTAAGATTTATGCTAAGGTACTATTGAGAATAATCTAGGTATGGATGATACATTCTACATTATAAAACATTCTAAACCTGCCATAAGTGGGTTATCCACTATAGCAGGGGTGGTCAAAAGGTAGATCTCCAGATGTTTTAAAAACTACAGCTTCCATGATGCTTTGTCATTCTAAAACCATTCTAAAGTTATGCAAAGCGTCATGGGGTTTGGAGTTCTTCAACATCTGCAGATCTACCTTTTAGCCACCCCTGCTCTGTAAGAGATAGGAAAAAGTCTGTGCAGGGGCACTGGTGGCACAGGCTAGAACCATGAGTGGGGTCCTGTAAAGCCCCAGTCTTATTTTGGCTCTATTTCATTATTAGCCCAAAGTTCCAGAGAAAAATAACATCTTCGATAGCATCATTTGGGACAAAGCCACCTTAATGAGCCATGGCCTCAATTCATTTTTTTTCAGATAAGCTCTTCAAATGAATTAATATTTTTGATAAACATTTAAAATTATTTAAATGTCAAATAATGACAAATATTTAATGTAAAGAAAGCCCTATTTATTCTGAACAAAATTATATATAATAAGTGTGGGAGCAGTTAACGTGTGAAGTTAGAATTGTTTTTGTGTTTAGAGTATCCCTTTAAGGCACAAGAGATTTATGTTACTTTAACATGTTTAGCAAAAAAAAAAATCTTAGTATAAAAGTTCTTAATTTCTTTCCAATGAGTTGCCTAAAACTACTAAAATTAATAATAAAGTGAGTAAAACTACTGGTTGTGTTTATGCTTCATAGTGTGCTTTCTGTGATTCCCAGTCCACAAAAGTGACAGATCAGGGTTCAATACTAAAGTGAAAAGTTTCGGTAATTCAAAGTAAATTGAAAATTAATTTTAAAATGAATGGAACAAATGTGTATTTCTGACAGTACAGGTGTAAAACACAATTTAGGTTGCAGGTCCCCCCATGTAAAAAGGTGACAATTGCCTTTTTCCAGCATCACAAAGGTCGGATTGTGGCCAACTCTGCCCCCACTCTGCCTCCTTGGCTGAAATAATTTATTCTGATGATTTCAGCCAATCCAATGCATCCCATAGTAAAGCACTAGGAGTCGAGACTTATGGGCAAGTGCGCAAAACGCCATGTTGGGCAAAGCAGTATCTCTTCATAGAGATGCATTGAATCAATGCATCTCTACGAGGAATGTTCAGTGCCTCAATGCAGAGAATGGAGACACTGAACATCAGTGCTGCACATTATGCAGCACTGACTGAGGAAGAACCTCTAGTGGCTGTCTGAGTGACTGCTGCTAAAGGTGTTCCTAGGCAGTAATGTAAACACTGCCTTGTGTCTGAAAAGGCAGTATTTATACTAAAATGCCTGCAGGGACAGACTATACAAACCAGAACACCTACATTAAGCAGTAATTGTTCTAGTGACAATAGTGTCCCTTTAAGGCCAAAATAGACATACTGGAAAAATTCTCCAAGGCTAGTATCTATTTAAACAGCCTACTACTGGAAATTTAGAAAACTACTAGGGAAAAGGGAATTATTAAATAACATAAGAGATAGAATACAATTGAACATATTTATACCTTTAGTTTTGAATATTATGAAAATGTATGCAATGATCAAAGTGAGTAAGTTAGTAATACTGGCATTATGAATACAATGGGTTAGGTTCCAGACCACTGCTGTTAAGCGAATATCGCTGAAAAGCAAATTAGAGGCATTTTTCATTTGCTAATGCATATAAATGCCTTAAAACATGTTTACACAATCATACATTTTATGTAGAATAAATGTGCAATAAAAAAGAGTAAAATACTAAATGAAAAACATGCTACCACCATACATACTGCTAACATTAAAGCAGTGGAGACAGCATTAGCAAAGTGCCCTTAAGCTAGGTCCAGAAATACCAGTGGCTTACAAGATATTACTGTAATGCAAGAAATTCTCATCAAATTTGACTGACACTATATAGAACAGGGCCCAAATATATATAGGCTATATAATTTATCTTCAGGGCTATGAAAAATATAAAATATATTTTTTTTTTATATGGGGAAGGAAAGTATAAAGGGAAAAGTAAAATAAGTAGCATTCTAATTATTGTGTATCATATTCAGTTATATATATTTTCACCTATATGAAGTCCTTGGAGTGCTTTTCAAAACTACTATATATATAGTAGCATTCTAATTATTGTGTATCATATTCAGTTATATATATATATATATATATATATATATATATATATATATATATAACTGAATATGATACACAATAATTAGAATGCTACTATATATATAGTAGTTTTGAAAAGCACTCCAAGGACTTCATATAGGTGAAAATAAACTTAGCTTTATTCAGCAACAACCACAGGTGATCGACGTTTCAGTCCTACAGCAGGACTTTCATCAGGATAACAGTGCATTCAAAGTGTAACAATTTATATTATAAACATAATAATTCAAATACATTGGATACAGCTGAGTCTTACCTGAGGCTGTGTGTGCACCAGTGCTTTGCCCGCCGAAAAAACGCGGGCAAAAGCCGAATTCTACATATTGTATTCAGCAGCTGTTGCTGCTGTGAACCTCTGTGTGCAGGGGGTTGTCATGGCAACCGGGCGGGACGCTAGGAGGCGTGGCTACACTTGTTACTATGATCGCAAATGCGATCAGTGATCCGGCCCCGGCAAAGACACACAGCTCAGGGAGAAGAAACAATTAGCGCAGGGACTCAGTGTGATCGAGCATGAAAGCTCGGACGGGAGGAGCACTTAGCACAGAGCTTCAGTGTGATCGGGCATAAAAATACAAAGCTATAAACAAACAAATCCATACACAAATCAATACAAATATACAACGATTTGAAGGGAGGGCAAGGTACTAGTTAGTAATAGTATAGTTAGCTAAGGTCTATATACGTAATATCGGGGGAACTTAGACGAATATTCAGTGCCAGAAAATACATAATAAATATGTGAATATACTGATAATGGAAATCAGAAGAATAGGATACATAGGTAATACTTGCCCTGGCGGTATACAGCGCAATATATCCATATATTCTAGTTCCCTCTATTGTATGTAGTTATTAAATGGCTGATGTTGTGTATAGCTGATCGTATAGCCAACCAAGTGGTTCTACAGTAAATAAGGATGCTGAAGACACTTACAGTCGTCCATACATTGCACACTACCGGGACCCCGGCTTGCTACAACAAATACATATGTATATATGTGTCAGGCATACATACCGGGTGCTAATCGGTCATATCCTAGAGTTGGAAGTAACGGCTAAGGGAGGCCTAATGAACCAAACTACCATGATGGTGACCAGAATTAGTGGCATCAAAAGTTTATACATCTATTATCTTATTCACAACTCTGGCTGCTAAAGGTACCCTTGTGTACGGTAACAAAGTGGTAGTAGTATCGGCTTGATTAACTGCTATGGAGATTAGCTATATAAAGTAAAGTGAAAAAACGCCCTCAAAATCGGTGATAACCCACAGTGCAAGGTATATACATAGGAAAATGTCCATATTGCATATCTAGTATGGGTCTTATAGAAAGATGCCCAGACTGTATTTCTCGTTGAGGCCCCTAGGCTGTACCGTGTCCAAAGTCCTAATCCAGTGCAGTTCCCTCTGGAGCAGAATCTTCTTACGGTCTCCTCCTCTCATTGGTTGTGGGACATGGTCGATTGCTATGAACTTCAATGACGGTAGAGGATGGCTTTTTTCAAAGAAGTGTTTCGCCACTGGTTGTTCGGATCCCTTGTCTCTGTATGCCACTCGTATACTCGATCGGTGGTTCCGCATTCTTTCCCTCAAGGGTAGGTCTGTTTTGCCCACGTAAGTCAATCCACAAGGGCAGACGAGTTTATACACTACAAAGTCACTGGTGCACGTAAGTCTGTGCTTGATGGTGTAATTCTTGCCGGAATGTGGGTGGGTAAAGGTTTTACTTGGTAACATAACGCACCCCAAACACCTGTAGCAACCCAGATTCAGATGGGGTGAGGGTTGATTGTAGCAATGAGATGGGTCCGTCTTGACTAGTAGGTCTCTCAAGTTCTTTCCCCTCCGGTAGCACATCATGGGTCGTTGTTTAAATTGGCTTGGTAGACTGTTATCATTAATCATCATCCGCCAGTTACTGTTAACGGTTTCTTTGATGTGGTCTGAGATGGTAGTGTACGTCACGGGGAATATCAATCTTTGTTCCTTAGGAGTTTGTACGGGCTGCTCTTCATAGCATTTACTGAGTGCTGATTGCAAAACAGTTGGGCTGTATCCACGGGCCAGAAATTTGTCCCACATCAAATTTAACTGTCGCTTGGTATTAGTTATGTTGGAGTTGTTCCTGATGACCCTCATAAATTGGGATCGTGGTAGAGAGTTAATCAAATGTCTGGGGTGATAACTGTTGGCATGGAGTATGGTATTCCTGTCCGTGGGTTTGTTGTAGAGTGTGAAGGCTATCTTCTCGTTCTCCTTGTATAGGCGTACATCCAGAAAGTCAATAGACTGGTCATTGGTGACCATAGTGAGCCGGACTGGTGTATTCAAATTATTTATAGTTTCGAGCATCACTTCCGGTGATGTGCCCTCATCTTTCCACAATATAATGATGTCGTCGATGAAGCGCCTGTAAAATAAAATGTTGTTATGGAATGGCCTCAGTATGTGCTCCTGCTCGAACACATACATAAAGCCATTAGCATACATAGGTGCCATGGCTGCTCCCATCGAAGTTCCAGAGTTTTGCTGGTACCATGTATGTTCAAACCTGAAGTAGTTTTGATTTAGCACCAGGAGGAGTAGTTCCAGTGTGTACTCTATCGGTGGTCCCTTGTACGAGGGTGATGCTGTAAGAATTTTCCTCATTGCCTCGATGCCCGTGTCGTGCGGGATGATAGTGTACAGGCTCTTGACATCACATGTGATGAAAGTCACTCCTGGTTCCAAGTGGGTAAATTGTTTAAGTTGAGCTAGCAGGCTAGGAGTATCCTTAATGCATGTTGACAGGCTCTCAATTGGTTCTTTGAATAGTGAGTCCAGCCACTTGGCAATGGGTTCTAGTACCCCTCCGATTGCCGAGACTATAGGTCTACCGGGTGGTAGAGTCGGGTGCTTGTGGACTTTAGGTAGTGTATAGATAATGGGTGTCCGGGGTTTCTCTTGCAGTAGAAATTGGTAAAGTTCCTGTGTAATATAGGATGCATCTAATCCTCGTTGTAGTATTTGTTGAATTTGGAGCATGATCGCCTGTGTTGGGTCGGTTGTCAATTTTAGATAGGTAGTTACATCTCCCAGTTGGGTCAGTATTTCATGTCTATAGTCACTATAGTTCATCAAGACAATTCCTCCACCTTTATCTGCCGGGCGGATAACCAGGTTTGGGTCGTTGGCCAATGAGGTGATGATTCGTCGCTCCTCTTTTGTTATATTTGGTCTGGGTTTGTGGCCATGCGTTAGGTGGTGTTGTGTTTCTTGATTTAATGATTTCAAGAAGGTCTTAATGGTGGATTGGTTAGGGAGTGGGTCCCAGGTGCTCTTAGGTTTGAAGTGACTCATTGGTGCTGTCGAAGTGTTATTGGTTTTAAAGAAGTCTTTGAGTCTTAAGGACCTTCCAAATTTATAGTTTTCGACTTCTTGGGTCAGCGGTACAGGGTACGTCGTGGGCACAAAGGTGAGTCCTTTCGTCAGCAACTGGATCTCAGCACCATTCAGTTCTCGTGTAGACAAGTTGAAAACCGGGATTACTTTCGTCGAGGTGGTCTCCCTCTCAGACCGATATGTGCCGCCTCGCTGTCCTCGTCTCGTGATGAAACGTTTGGTTCTGGGTCTTGTCTGGCTCGTTGTCTTGTGGTTATTCCAGCTGTTGTTGTCCCTCTCTCTAAAAAATGACTCGGTGCTTGGTTCTGTGTTGATCTTTGTTAGTTATCGGAGTCTGAGGTAGATTCTCCTGAGGTCTTGTCAATGGTGTATTGTCGTGGTTTTCGGATAGGGCGTCTATTCCTTGCAAAGCGTGGTAGTTCGTTTTGCCCACTCAGCCACCTGTACACTCTGTGTTCTGCGTAATCACTCCTCACCTTCTCTTGTTTTTCACGTTTAAACCTGATGAGGTCTGCTTTATATTCTTTGATATTTTGTTCCAACCTGAGCATGGTCGGGGCTGCCTCCGTTGATGTCAAGAGTAGTGCCTCTCTGGATTCCAGTTGCGTGATTCTTTGTCTGATTTTTATCAGGTCTTCCTTGACGTCTTCTATAATAATGAGAATCAAGTCCAATGAGCATTTGTTCAGGACTGCTATCCACTTCTTGCAGACTTTTGGTTTGGCCCTTCCTATGGTTGGAATATTTTTAATTCTAAATCCCCTAGGGATCTGCAGTTGTCTGTGATAATCCGACAGGAACAATCCATGCAGGTCCAGATCAGTTTCTTTCTTTTTAAGACGGGTCAGTTCAAGGTATATGTCTTTCAGGGTCGTAGTTTGTGGTAAGTCAGTTGTTAGGGAGTCCCATCTAATGCGATCTGCATCCTCCTCTGTGTACTGGAAGGTTTCTGCCTGTTCCAGTAGTCCTCCCGCTTGGGAAAAAAATTCTTCCATGTAGATTTGTAAACTCAGTGTAATTCCAATGTGAAAAAAAGTGATTAGTGAGTAGTGAATACCAATATACTGTCTAAAACAACACTGCAATCTGTGCAGGTTAGAAGAACAGTAGTGCACTAAAAGTAATAGGTTGTCGCTTTGGTAAGCAGAGGTTCTCCCCGATGGATGGATATTTACACTCCGATCCGATTATTCAAATCAAGGGAGACTGTGATACACAAAGAGTATTTAAGAGTTAACGGGTGCAAAGCTGGTCCTTTGCCATCTAGACCATAATGTATAACAAGACCCATACTAGATATGCAATATGGACATTTTCCTATGTATATACCTTGCACTGTGGGTTATCACCGATTTTGAGGGCGTTTTTTCACTTTACTTTATATAGCTAATCTCCATAGCAGTTAATCAAGCCGATACTACTACCACTTTGTTACCGTACACAAGGGTACCTTTAGCAGCCAGAGTTGTGAATAAGATAATAGATGTATAAACTTTTGATGCCACTAATTCTGGTCACCATCATGGTAGTTTGGTTCATTAGGCCTCCCTTAGCCGTTACTTCCAACTCTAGGATATGACCGATTAGCACCCGGTATGTATGCCTGACACATATATACATATGTATTTGTTGTAGCAAGCCGGGGTCCCGGTAGTGTGCAATGTATGGACGACTGTAAGTGTCTTCAGCATCCTTATTTACTGTAGAACCACTTGGTTGGCTATACGATCAGCTATACACAACATCAGCCATTTAATAACTACATACAATAGAGGGAACTAGAATATATGGATATATTGCGCTGTATACCGCCAGGGCAAGTATTACCTATGTATCCTATTCTTCTGATTTCCATTATCAGTATATTCACATATTTATTATGTATTTTCTGGCACTGAATATTCGTCTAAGTTCCCCCGATATTACGTATATAGACCTTAGCTAACTATACTATTACTAACTAGTACCTTGCCCTCCCTTCAAATCGTTGTATATTTGTATTGATTTGTGTATGGATTTGTTTGTTTATAGCTTTGTATTTTTATGCCCGATCACACTGAAGCTCTGTGCTAAGTGCTCCTCCCGTCCGAGCTTTCATGCTCGATCACACTGAGTCCCTGCGCTAATTGTTTCTTCTTCCTGAGCTGTGTGTCGTTGCCGGGGCCGGATCACTGATCGCATTTGCGATCATAGTAACAAGTGTAGCCACGCCTCCTAGCGTCCCGCCCGGTTGCCATGACAACCCCCTGCACACAGAGGTTCACAGCAGCAACAGCTGCTGAATACAATATGTAGAATTCGGCTTTTGCCCGCGTTTTTTCGGCGGGCAAAGCACTGGTGCACACACAGCCTCAGGTAAGACTCAGCTGTATCCAATGTATTTGAATTATTATGTTTATTATATAAATTGTTACACTTTGAATGCACTGTTATCCTGATGAAAGTCCTGCTGTAGGACTGAAACGTCGATCACCTGTGGTTGTTGCTGAATAAAGCTAAGTTTATTTTCACCTATATGAAGTCCTTGGAGTGCTTTTCAAAACTACTATATGTATTATTGATGCCGACAAGCACCGGGCCACATAACCGATTACACTGGAGTGCAAGTATTTGGACATTGTTATATATATATATATATATATATATATATATATATATTTTAATAATATATGATGACAAATAAAAAATAAAAAGTTCAGCGTGGTAGTCAAGCCGTCTAGAACAGGTCGATTCTCTGGTCCATTTTGTGTTATGTTACTGATTTATTTGAATTGGTGATATTCATATTCAAAATAAAGAATAAAACAAATGAATAAAAAGTTCAGGGGGACACATGGAATTGCGAAGATGTTACTTACGTATTGTCTTATGGTTATATGAGTTGCTCCAGATCCCGCCATCTGTGTTATCTTTCACACCAAATTCATACAGAGTATTAGGTTTTAGATTGTCTATTACTGTTTCAGTTGTTGGGCAGAGCTGGAATAGCCAGTCCTTGTTTTTTTCTTTGTAGCGCACTGTATAAAACCTGTGTGAAGAAAAACACATTATTAGCATTTTAATCATTTGTTTGTTTTTCTTAATGTTACTATTTTATTTTGATATAATGACTTTGTCAGCTGCCAAGGAACTCAATACAAGATGTGGTAAAAAAAAAAAAAACCTTGGAAACATAGGGCTTGTTTCCAACCTTGGTCTTAATTTAGTATTTCAGGAGAAGCTTTTCAAATGATTTCATATTTTTGGCTCAACGTTTTAAATTATTTGTCATTTTGAAAAATATTTTCAAGGGACACTAGAGTCACCAAAACATATTTAGCTTAATAAAACTGTTTTGGTGTACAGATCATGCCCATGCAGTCTCACTGCTCAATTCACTGCCATTTAGGAGTTAAATCACTTGGTTTATGCAGCTCTAGTCACACATCCCTGTAGGTGACTTCCACAGCCTTCCTAAACACTTCCTGTAAGAGTCATATAATGCTTACACTTCCTTTACTGTACATTCTGTTTAATTTACATTTTTTTTATCTCTTGCTCTGTTATTAGCATGCTGGACCCTATAGGCGCAAGTTCAATTTACAGAGCAGGAGATAAATACTTTTAAAATAAGTTACATCTAATTGAAAAGGAAATCATTTTGTTTTCATGCAGGCTGTGTCAGTCACATCCAGGGGAGGTGTGGCTAGGGCTGCATAAACAGAAACAAAAGTGATTTAACTACTAAGTGGCAGAGAATTGAGCAGTGAAATTTCAGAGGCATAATCTATACACTAAACCTGCTTCATTAAGCTCCCTTATGGCCCAGTGGCCATTACTTCCGGTATGCAGCTCCGCAGGGCTGCAGACCATGTATCTTGCAAGACCATCAGAGCGTTGCCATGGTAACCTGCGGCAACGCTCTGATTGGCTAGTTCTCACGAGACACATGGCCTGCAGCTCTGCTCACTGCGGAGCTGCAAACCAGTGTCTGCGATGGTGGCCCGGCAGCTTGGAGGGGCCTCGCACCTGGCGGCATATTCGGCAAGCCGATGGGCCCCCTCCTGGTGTCGGGACCTCAGTCAGACAGTCTGCCCTCAGGTGGTTTGGGCGGCCGCGAGGCATTAGGCGACCGCATACACCACCTAATTAGAGAGTTGCCTTTGGTCAGCAGTTAATAAAGGCTACTAATTGCTGACTGGTTTCCAACCTTGCAACAAATTTTACTGGCTGACCGCTAATAATGTCAACCCGGCACAGATTATCTGTTCAATGGTAGAGCACAGAAAGAAATGCTGTGTAATCTGTCACCATAGTAAGTACACCATGCTACTAAAAAACCCTAGAGGATGCGTGTTTCACCCTGTGATTGGCTGTAGCAACAGTGTATGCAATATATTAAACTGTGATTTTGTGCTAAGCCTGAATTAATGAACCTACTACATATGTGGAATTTGTTTATTTGTATCTATCTTACATTTCCTTATAACCACTTTCTAGAAATGGTGCAACATATTGATAAATTACACAGCATTTCTTTCTGTGCTGTACCAGTGAGAAGCTAAACTGCGCCTGGTCAACACTATTGGCTGTCAGTGAGTTAAATAGAAACATAAAATGTGACGGCAGATAAGAACCATTCGGTCCATCTAGTCTGCCCAATTTTCTAAATATTTTCATAGACCCTGGCCTTATCTTATAATAAGGATAGCCTTATGCCTATCCCATGCATGCTTAAACTCCCTCACTGTGTTAACCTCTACCACTATTCCATGCATCCACTACTAGTAATACTTCCTGATATTATTTTTAAACCTTTGCCCCTCTAATTTAAGACTATGCCCTCTTGTTGTGGTAGTTTTTCTTCTTTTAAATATAGTCTCTTCCTCCTTTATGTATTTAAATGTTTCTATCATATCCCCATTTTGTCTTTCCTCCAAGCTCTACATGTTAAGTTCCTTTAACCTTTCCGTGTAAGTTTTATCCTGCAATCCATGAACCAGTTTAGTAGCCCTTCTCTGAGCTCTCTCTAAAGTAGCAATATCCTTCTGGAGATATGGTACAATACTCCAAGTGAGGTCTCACTAGTGTTCTGTACAATGGCATGAGCATTTCCCTCTTTCTACTGCTAATACCTCTTCCTATACAACCACTCATTCTGCTAGCATTTCCTGCTGCTCTATTACATTGTCTGCCTACCTTTAAGTCATCAGAAATAATCACCCCTAAATCCCTTTCCTCAGATATTGAGGTTAGGACTCTATCAAATATTCTGTACTCTGCCCTTGGGTTTTTATGTCCAAGATGCATTATCTTGCACTTATCCACATTAAATGTCAGTTGCCACAACTCTGACCATTTTTTTAGTTTACCTAAATCATTTGCCATTTGGATTATCCCTCCTGGAACATCAACCCTGTTACATATCTTAGTATTATCAGCAAAAAGACATACCTTACCACCAAGACCTTCTGCAATACCACTAATACAAATATTAAAGAGAATGGGTCCAAGTACAGATCCCTGAGGTATCCCACTGGTGATAAGCCCATGCTTTGAATATACTCCATTGACTACAACGCTCTGTTGCCTGTTACTCAGCTACTGCCTTATCCATTCTACAATATTGGAGTCTAAACTTAAAGATTGCAGTTTATTGATAAGCCTTCTATGTGCAACAGTGTCAAAAGCCTTACTGAAATCTAGGTAAGCAATATCTACCACCTTCTTGGGTCTTTGCATAGTTCGCAAATACCCTCAATGGTGACTTTGCCTCATGCAGTGCTGTGGTTTGGTGGTGCCAGTGAAGATAAGGTTTAATTATCTGAAGCTGCTGCCATGACCATCCATTTGATCCTCTTTATTGCCTAGCACTCCATCTCCCAGTAATCCACACATGTACTGTACTTTAGCACATGCGCAAGAGTAGAACACTGATATCTATTAGGGATGTGCATGGGCAAAAAATTCTGTTCGGTTCGGTTCGGGTAAGTAAAAATATTTGTCTGCTTCTGCAATTCGGACCAATGGCATTCGGTTCGGCACTACCGAAATTCGGAACATTGATAATTTAGGACTTTGGCAATTTGGAACTTCGACATTCGTAAGCATCCCTCTCTTGTTTTGCCACTTTTAATAAATCCGAAGCACTTTGCCACCACAACCACTTACACATCTGTAGAGCTCCCTAATCCTAACCCCTAACCACCACAACTACTTACACATCTATAGGGCTTCCAGTGCCAGACTGCCACCACAACCATTTACACTTCTACAGGGCTCCCAGTGCCGGACTGCCACCAGAACCAGTTACACATCTGTAGGGCTCCCTAACCCCTAACCACCACAACCACTTACACATCTGTAGGGCTCCCAGTTCCTGGACTGCCACCACAACCACTTACACATCTATAGGGCTCCCAGTGCCAGGAATTAGCCTATTGCTCAAGTTTCCTGTCATCATTCACGTAATTCTCCCTCCAGCTCTTGTTTTTCCACTTTTTTAGAAATCCAAAGCATTTCGGCAATTCTGCAATTCGGTTCAGCACTTTGGAAATTCAGCACTACGGCAATTCGAACTTCGAGGATTCGTAAGCATCCGAATGTCCGAATTTCACGAAATTTGTCTGAATGTACATTCGGAACAAAATTAATTGCACATGTCTAATATCTATGAAGGATCCAGCGAGACCACAGGAGCCTTGATAGACAGCGCAGTTTCCTCATTGCTGTCACTAGTGATGGCCGGTGGAAATGACAAAACCTGACAAGGTTAGCTTTGCCTTTTGCCAGGTTTTGTCAGGTGGAGGAAAAATGTATAAGACAAAGTAGTTCAAAAATACATAGTCAAAGGGAGTATTTCATAAATATTTTATATTTATTAGAGGTACACTGTAGGACTGTAAGTGCTGCATCTTATTTCACATCTTTTTAATCAGCATTAAAACATTTTAATATTTTAATTCTAAACAAGAGTCCCCAGTAGACCATCCCCTATGTGCAGCTCGGGCTAATTGGGGAGCATTATTCAAAGAAGCAATGTGCAGCTGTGATTGGCTGATATAATTAGTTGATTGCTTTCAGCCTATCACAGTCCCAATTGGTGGTAAGAATTGGTATGGCTATAAGGAAGTATGTAATCTCAACCTTAGCTGCACTATCAGCAGGTGCCAGTATGTGGGTGGCCAGGGACCCTTATTTTGTGTCAAACTGCTTGAAAATTGTTTACCACTGAATGAAGGTCAGGAGTCTTCAAATGTAATGTTCTTTACTAGCTCAATAAAATAACTATAACCAAGTGGTGGAGTTTCCGAGACATCTTCTATCCAAATTTGGTAGCTGAGGCAATAGCATCTATTTCAATTTAGGGTCCATGGCTTTTTAGTATATTAGCCAAATAACTTTTACCTCTATCAGACCCTCATAGTACACTTTTTGCTATCATCTTAGCTCAGCGTGGCATACAGGGAGGTTAGCCTTCTATTACCCTCACAGGGTTTTTACTAGTTACACCTTGGTTGCAGACAGAGGTCCTCACTAGTAGCGTCTTCATCTAGGCTTCACTGTTGACAGCAGCCTCCCGTCAACAGATTCTCTGACTCCAACCTGATCTTATGAAGGTTACGTAGACTCTGATGAGAGGCCTGTATAACCTGCTGTTCTCTTTGCCTTTACAACTATCTGGAGCAACTTGTGTTTCCCACACAACAGTATATAGAAATCACACGATCTGATTTTTTTGCCCTGCAACTATCAAGTTACTTTTCTTTTCCCTTTTCCTTCAGAAGCAGCATATGGTGTACTGAGTTTAATTTTATAGGTTCTCATCGGCAACTGAAATAATAAAGTAATTTTGAGACTCTGTGTATATGAGATGTCAAGCAGTTAATGAATACATTAATAACTTTAATAACATAATTGCTGTTACATTCAAGTCCACCTTGAGAGTTACATTGTAGATTATTTAAACATAGTGTCAAAATACAGTTACATCTCCTAAGAAGTGTTTTTTTTTTCTCCAGCTAGGAAAATTCTTTAATTATGAACCTTCAATGTTACATTTATATGTTTTGAAGGTTATCTAGATATATCTGCTGATATCGAGCTGGCTGTCTACATTAATCTGCTGCTGGCTTATTGTAGATATACCGCTTTTCTTTAAATATTCTTGTGATGCAATATGCCTGGTAGGTAACATTAGCTTAAAAACAATAAATAAAGACGGCACAAAAAATACAGATGAGATCCGTCTATTTCATGAGTTAACACCATGGTGCTTATGAAAAATTTGACAGCATAACTTTAACATAACCTTAGGATCACCATATTTTGCAAAGTAACCTTTAAATTGACTTTAATACAAGATAACCTTACTGCCTTGTACCACATATGTAAATGAAATACATCCTCTGTTACTTTAATCCCAAAGATGACTTTGTCCCTGTACAACAAATAAACACCACACCAAATAGACAATATTGAAGGGAAGCTGTAAGGTTTTAGCTGAAGGAACCCACAATGCAACAGGTAGCTAAAGAAAATGAACCAAACTAAGTACAAATAGGGAATAAGCAGAGATGTAGTTGAAGGTCAGGACGGGCATCACAAGTTCACTAACAATATAACAAGCAGAGGGTCAGATACCATTAATGAATGGTTTAACCACTGACGGTAACTCAGCAAGCCATTAAGGAACAGTTTAACCCCAAAGTCTTAGTCAGGCTCCAGTCGGACTTCTCCCAAACTTCAAACACAAACACGGGCACCATCTATGGGCTGAAAGTGTCAGCTAATGCTCTCAGCCTATCAGTACCTTTTAAATCACAAAATGTGGAGTTAGGTGTTTGTGTAAGTGTAGCGTAAGGATTAATGCCGGATTATGGTTAATACTGCTCTAGGGTTTGGATAGAGTAAGATTAAGGTTAGAGGTAAGATAAGCCTAGGTGTACAGTTATAGTTAGTGTAAGCATAAGGTTAGGTAAGAGTTGATATAGGGTTAGTGTGGGGATGTGATAGGTTAAACGTTATCTAACAAAAACTAATTTAGATCCTAGACATATGAGGATTTAACAATCAGGACTGATGCGTGAATCTATTTGAACTCTTTTTGGTTAGTTGCACTTGATGTGTAAAATTATTGGAAGCAAACATCTGAAAAAGGTGGTTTTGTTAAATTTTTCCCCATTTTTAACATTTTATTCATACTTAATGTTGTTTTATAAATAGGATATTAATACAAAGTCATTCTCTCCTTTAAAAGCAATATGAAATGTGTATGGGTGCCCTTAAAAAGAAACACTTCAATTACTTTGGAAAAATGCATTGTAGGCAAATTCTAGGTTTTATTTTGGTTCAGAAGTTGTACAATTGCCTCTGTCCTTAATGGGTTAATTAACAGCAAGGAGATTGATAGTTTCCTGAAACACCTGGAGCTTGAGCCCAGGGAAAAAACTGAAACACCCATACACTAACAGACAGGTGGGATAGCATGACATATCACTGCCTCTTTATGTCGTGTCCTCTATACTCATGAGCAGCATGCTGCTACTGCACTCTGGGATCTCAGTGAAAGCATAGCTGGTACACTCTGCACAGCCAGTTATTCATTGTGATTCTGCAATGCTGGTTAACTAAAGGAGGGGTGTGCAGCAAAGTTCTGTACCCTAGCACCTCCTCCTAACCTAATAGTCACCTGGGGGGCCCCCAACATCTACAGCTAAGTAGTTAAACAGAGCATTATACTGTAAATATTTTTCTATTAAAAATAGAAAAAGCATACATTAATATCCTCCCCTCCACCACCATTATAGATCCGGCGCCAGAGAGCCCCATGTCCAGGGCTTCAGTCTACCTATGCTTATGAGTAACAGCACTGTCAATAGGCATACGACTTGTACTATACTAAATTATATAAATATACATTATTATATATCAGATATTTAGACTAGATGGGACGTTTACTGTGTAGAATAAAAGTTGGACAGATTCCACTTAGGACAATAATAATCTATGGTTGTCTAACAGCTCCCATAGAATAACATAAGGGAAGAATCTTGATTAAAACAAGTCCTTCCTATATAAATCCCATGCCTCCCTAGTGTTTAAAGTGCTATATGATAAGGAATACTGTGGCAACCAAATTTACAATCAATGTGTCAAGAGACAGCAGTTCAGCACAAAATTTGGACAGGTTCCCAGAAAATTTATTTGTGCAATATAACTTTATACCCATCAAAATTGATTCTTAGCTAATAGTGTATATGTTATTAATGTAATTATTTGGCAGTTCTCCCTGCTGTTTAAACTCCAAAGGAACTCCTAACATGACTGTAGAATCTGTAATAGAAATAAAATATTCTCTAAAGCATGTGTCTTAAAAGCTCTAGTTTAGTCTGAATTGTTTTACAATCTGTGACAACATATGTAAACATGCTGCTTAATTATATTTATGCCCCCATTACAATAGAGGCATATATAAAACAAGTGTATAATCTCAAAGAATGGCTCATGACACACTGGTGAGTGAATGGTTAACATATGGAGGATATTACACTGATCAGTCACAAAATTAAAACCACCTGCCTTATAATTATAGGTCCAACTCTTGCTGCAAAAACACCTCTGATTCATTGAGACATGGACTCCAGAAGACTTCTCCACATGTCCTATGGTATCTGGCACTAAGACAGGAGATACTTTAAGTCCTGCAAGTTGTGAGGTGGGTGGGGGTTCCATAGATCAGATTTGTTGTTCCAGCACATCAGATGCTCAATCTGATTTAGATTACATTTAAATGAAGCTCATGCATCTGGCAATACAACTAATCTAAAACAAAACATAATTCATCAGACCTGGCAACCTTTTTCCATTGCTGCATGGGTCCCATTGAAGGTCTTTTAAGAGGTGGACAGGGATCATCATGGGCTCTCTGACCAGTCTGCTGCTACACATCCCCATATGCAGCACACTGCGTTACACTGTGTGTTCTGACATCTTTCTATCAAAGCTAGCATTAAGCTTTTCAGCAATTTGAGTTACAGTAGCTCTTCTATGTTATTGAACCAGACAGGCTAGCCTTCACTCCCCACTTTGACACCGGTTCACCAGTTGACTTTCCTTGCACCACTTTTCATACTTAGAACTAACCACTGCATACTGGGAACACCCCACAAGATTTTCAGTTTTGGAGATGCTCTGACCCAGTTGTCTAACCATCACTATTTGGCCCTTGTCAAAGTCATTCAGAGCTTTTGGCTTGCCCATTTTTCCTGCTACCAACACATACAATTCTAGAACTGACTGTTCATTTAGTGCCTAATACATCACACCCCTTAACATGTGCCATTGTAATGATATAATCAATGTTATTCACTTCAGCTTATTCACTTCAGTGGTTTTAATGTTGTGGCTCATTATTGCATCTCACGCCATCTTGCATATATATAAAAAAAAAGAAAACACTAGAAATGAAAAACACTTGTGAAGGTGATCTTCCTGGTGTATCTCACAAGTACAGTAGTATATCCAGAGATAGAACAAAGGTCTGGAACCAAAATTACAAAAATACATAGCGTAATCCTGCATAACTCAAATATCCCCCGTATTTTATAGATGTAACACTTACAAACAGATGTGAAGTATGCGCTCAAGTATACGCTGGGGTATGTAGAAAACAGAAATGCCAGTTTTTCTTAAAGTGGATCTCAGGGGCTCATATGCAAGGAAAAAGATATAGCCACAATAGTAAAGTACATTCAAAGAGTATAACAATTTATTGTATTGCACTTACAGCTAAAAAGTGAAAACGGGCTTGTCTCCACATAGGTGGAAAGATGTAGAAGTGATTTCCTCTATGGCAGGATACATGGCCCGATTTACAGAAATTATAAATGAAATACATAAACAAACAAATGTATAAAAAGTCTTAAAATAGTTATCCAACCCGTTTTGTCCTCCGTCTCAGACTTCCTCAGGCGGCAAAAAGCAAATATCTAGAAGTGTTTAATAAATTGGTACAAGATGAGCTGAGTGTTACATCTATAAAATACAGGGGATATTTGAGTTATGCAGGATTACACTGTGTATTTTAAAAAAATTTGGTTCCAGACCTTTTTTCTATCTCTGGATCTACTACTTTAGTGCAACATTTCCTCCATATATACAGGGTTTTTTTTTTTCTGTATTTTTAAATATATTTTTTCTATACACTAGTGTTTGTGGTTTTCCATTCCTTTTACTTACATTTTGTATATAATCTGCCTCTCAAACTCTAGCTGGTGTGCTTTGTATATTCAGTATGATTACTTAGTGTTTCTTCTGATACCAGATAACTGTTAACGAATGGTTTAACCACCGAAGGTACCTCATAAAACTGTTAAGGAACAGTTTAACCACAAAGTCTTAGTCAGGTGCCAGTCGGACTTCTCCCAAACTTCCATTGCAGTTCGAGGATTACTTAGTTACTTCTGAATATTTTCTTATGATTTTCAAGCAATGTCCACTCTAGCCTTTCAAACAAGATGGTTATAATCCATTGCTGCAATGTCCTGCAATGCGACACTAACTGCTGAGATTGATTTATTCTGCCAAAAGGGTGAGTTGCTTACAAATCGTACGTATATTTGCTTTATTACTGTAAGCACTGTATTATATTGAATTTGTTACAGCAGACAGGTATCTACTGTGAAATGATTTTTTTTTTTTACTAATCATGAATATTACTCCCTGCATGGGGCCACACTGATTGAGTGAAAGATCAAATTTAGAAACAAGAACTTGCTTCTGTGAAAAATTACATTTAACTTGAAACAGATTTCCGCATCTCACATTATCCATGAGAAATGTGATCTCAATTCGTCTGAATATACATTTATTTTACTGTGCACAAGCAGTGTATTCGCAAAATGCATGCAGTCCATTTATGCACTTTTACAAGTAGCAAAATGTGACCAAATGCAGTGTATATCTAAATATCCACTAACATATTGTAAATTTGAGGGATGCGTGTTTTTATGATGTTTTCCATCAGCGTACATCTGGTTGGAAGAAGTTTCTTTTAAAGGGACACTATAGTCACCAGAACAACTATAGCTTATTGCATTTGTTCTGGTGAGTAGAATCAGAGAAAATGCAGTGTTTACATTACAGCCTAGTGAAAACTTCACTGGCCACTCCTCAGATGGCTGTTAGAGATCCTTCCTGGGTCATGGCTGCCTAAAATGCATCCAAACATTCAGTGTCCCCACCCTTTGCATGCAGACACCGAACTTTCCTCATAGAGATTCATTGATTCAATTCATCTCTATGAGGTGATGTTGATTGGCCAGGGCTGTGTTTGAATCATTCTGGCTCTGCCCCTGATCTGCCTCCTTGTCAGTCTCAGCCAATCCTATGGGGAAGCATTGTGATTGGATCAGGCGACCACTTCTGATGATGTCAGACTGTTTGTTTTTCTGAGTCTAACAGCATGTAGAGTTACAGCTTCAGGCTTGAATACAGTAAAATTTTTACTATATTTATGGAGGCATGAGGGATCCAGGGGGGCTAGATGGTGTCTTTAAAACCATAGGGTCAGGAATACATGTTTGTGTTCCTGACCCTATAGTGATCCTTTAAGTGATCCTACACAGACCAGTTTTACAATTTTTAACATATCTTTCCTCCACATCTTGTAATGCTACCAGTTGGATGCAGAAAATAATATTCATAAACAGACAAAATATTTACAAGTGGATGGAGAAACAAAAACATACATAGAGTAGCACAGTTTGAATTTTAAGTGCAAGGAATGGTTAATGCCTTCGTTTTGCAATCCACAGTGGCCGAGACAGATATCTATTGCTAAATATTTTGTGCAAAAATAGTTTCAATGTTGCATTGTTACCCGTCGGTAAACCAATGCAATGTAGCTAAAATGTAGCCTCTAAATAGAAACAGACATCCCTTCTTAATAGTATCAGATAGGGGTTACCAAATATCAAAGATTGTTAATAAAGTATCTGCCTAAAGAGGTACAATCAAACCACCTCTGTGGATTGAAAAGACCGTAATTGCTGTGGGGACAATAGAATGGCTTATCAATATCTAATGGATATCAGAGTATAGCTAGATCGCTAAAGATATAAAAGAAAAGCCTTTATCGTCTGGGTATAGCAATAACGGTTAAGAAGTGTGTAACTCAGGGCATGAGATAGATATAATAAAAGATTCCAATAGTAAATGTCTCTGTAGCTCAAAAATCCCTGAGTGCCCCTGATGCGCGTTTCGCCCACAACTCATCAGAGGGGAACTGATGTGTGGGAAATGACCGGGATTTTAAAAGGGCGTTGCCATTCTGATTGGTGGATTCAAAATTCGTCATCCTTCTGAGTGCCAATAGGAAAGCCCCTCAGAGCATGACGTGGAAATAGTCAAAATTAGAATATTTTAACCCCTTGTGAACTGAGTTAAAGTTAGAAAGTAATTCCGAAAAAGTGATGATGCCGGAATTACATAATTATTGATTGAATTAAATCCAGAATGTGAACATTTATAAAGGTTATCCCCAAAGGAATTTTGTGCCCGTTAGTTTTCTAAGGTTACAGACTTATGATCTTCTATATAAAGGGATAATTAGAAATACAAGTTAATGGGCAAAATAAATCTCCATGAAATGGAAATCTTAAAAAGTGGACATTTAAATACATAGCTCCAACGGGTAACTGATTTGTGTAAGTCCATAGTGGAACAATTATAATCCTTTTAAGAAAAAATGAAAAATGAAAAAAAGGGGGGGGGGTGGCGGGGGAAAGGGGAGACAGAAAGGGATAATGACATCCACATTTTACCTAAATGAAATTTTACATTCAAGAGTTCGTTATCGTCCTATGCACTTATCAATTAAATCCTGTAAAACTATGATGTTAATGTTAATCCAAAAAGGGGGGGTGTTATAAATCACAATAGTGTTAGACTGTGGGTTATGATGATTTCTATGTTAATTTCGTCGCTTAGATTGCGGCAAAAAATTATAGTTATGTTTAGTTCATTGAGTGATAACTTCTAATCCCAAAGGTGATTATTTAAAGCACACAGGGGTTGTTCCCCTATTTAAATATTTAGAGATGGTACATACAGATTCAAAAAGAAAAAATTACTTTTAAATTCTGAAAATAGAAGTGGTAAAAAAATCCCACAAATTGAGCACTATTATGACAATAAACATTCCCACTCTGCTACTATGGTAATTGGGATAGATGCAGAGACTAAATTGTGTGGAGTCTAAATTATAGTTCATTTATTTAGCCGACAATGAGATTTAATTAACTGTGGTAGATAACCAGTATTTTCACTATATTTTCACTAAACGTTAGATGTTTCAATCTAGTATATCTCATTAGTATCAAATCCTGAAATCATTACAAATTATATTGATAAATACTAAAGAAATATGAATAGCGTTAACTAAAAAAAAACCTTTGAATCATCACATTAAAGTGATAGGGTAGGAGTACAAAAATCCTCAACAACAGTTGGATTGGTTGTAATAAATGTTAGTTGGTTTTCTTTAAAAATCCCTTTGCATATTCAATAAACTTAAAATGATTATGCTCAATATCGATGTTATGAGTAACTTAAAGGGCATTATGGATTTTAATGAATTATTTCAAGTCCTTTAGATTAATGGATAAAAGGGGTAACATTAAATTCCTCATTGAGGCCATTCGGAGTTAGAGCTTTAAATTCATAGATCCATCTGGATTCTTTCTGTAATAGTATACAATTAAAGTTTCCTTTTCTGGAATTGAGAATTACCCTTTCTAAAGCTTGGAATGACAGATGTTTTGCATTTCCATCATGAAAGTTGCGAACATGGTTTGCAACAGGAGTAGACAGATTGAGATTGTTAACGGAATTAATATTCTGTAGGATTCGTCTTCTGAATTCTTGATACGTCTTGCCAATATACTGCTTGCCACATGTACAGGTGATGGCGTAAATAACTTGAGTGGTACTGCAATTAATGAAATGATTAATTTTAATTCCTTGTTGGTTTTCTCACATTTAACCATTTCGGAGGGTTTAATGAATGGGCAGGCCTTGCAATGTCCACATCTGTGGATCCCCATAGGTGCAGTGAGCCAACCTTTTGGTGATGGTTTTCTTTCTAGATGGCTATGCACTAAAAGGTCCCGAAGATTTTTGGACCTACGTGCTGTGATGTTTGGGTAAGCAATTGATTGGGGATTCAGATCTGTGTCATATTGTAAAATGGGCCAATGTTGAGTAAAAATGTCTTTAATCAGTTGCCACTGTTTGTCGAATGTGCCAATACATCTAATCATCTGGTTAGTGGGAATGGGTCTAAACGCCCTAAGGCTTTTTCCCCTGTCCTGATTTAGGGCTCTCTGGTACGCTTTTTTTAGAATCCTGTTGGGATAACCTTTGTTTTTAAATCTAATTTGTAGTTTATTAGCCTCCTCCTTAAAGGTTTCATCGTTAGAACAATTCCTCCTAGCCCTTAAGTACTGTCCATATGGTATACCCGCCTTGAGGCGGTATGGATGGTAACTGCTCCAATGTAGTAGGCTATTTGATGCCGTACTTTTTCTGCCATCCATATTTAATCGGATTCTTAGATCCAAGAATTCCAATTGGGATTCGTGGATAACGTATGTGAGTTCGAGTCCTATCTGGTTATTATTGAGATCTTTTACCATGTCTAAAAAGTTGGTACAGGAACTGGTCCAAAAGATCAAAATATCGTCTATGTATCTTAGTCATTTATGGATGTGCTCTTGGTATTGGCTTGAAATTGTGTCTTTTAGAATTGTTTCTTCCCACCAACCTAAATATAGGTTGGCGTAACTAGGGGCACACGTCATGCCCATTGCTGTGCCCCGTATCTGGAGATAATAGGTACCATCAAAGACAAAATAATTATGAGTGAGAACAAATTCCAATAAGGATACTATTAGAGCTATTTATTCCAGATTAAACTTTGTAGATTTGTTAAGAAAGTATGATATAGCACAAAGCCCCTTTTCATGGGGGATGTTGTTGTACAAACACACAACATCTAGACTTGCAAGCATAGTGTATGGTGGAACAACAAGGTTTTCAAGCATTATAAAGGTTTGTTTTGTGTCCTGGACATAAGAGTCTAAATTTCGGTTAACGAATCCTACAGCATATTAATTCCGTTAACAATCTCAATCTGTCTACTCCTGTTGCAAACCATGTTCGCAACTTTCATGATGGAAATGCAAAACATCTGTCATTCCAAGCTTTAGAAAGGGTAATTCTCAATTCCAGAAAAGGAAACTTTAATCGTATACTATTACAGAAAGGATCCAGATGGATCTATGAATTTAAAACTCTAACTCCGAATGGCCTCAATGAGGAATTTAATTTTACCCCTTTTATCCATTAATCTAAAGGACTTGAAATAATTCATTAAGATCCATAATGCCCTTTAAGTTACTCATAACATCGATATTGAGCATACTCATTTTAAGTTTATTGAATATGCAAAGGGATTTTTAAAGAAAACCAACTAACATTTATTACAACCAATCCAACTGTTGTTGAGGATTTATGTACTCCTACCCTATCACTTTAATGTGACGATTCAAAGGTTTTTTTTTTGTTGTTTTTTTTTTATTTGTATTTCATTTGCTTTTGCACATAAATCTTACAACGTGACCAATATATGGTTAGAGTAGAGTAAAGTATAGACAACATAAAATGCTGTGTATGGGTACTTATCTCAAATATTTCAAACATCAGATATGCATTAAGGATACGTTAGAGTGGTTTAAATTATGATAGCTGAAAGTATAGTGACTTGAGTTATAGTAGAATGTCTCTAGTCTTTATTTGTGTCTGCGGTTTCTTGGTTCTGATGGGAGGCCTGAATTGCCGTCTACATGGGTTATATCCCCGCTGGATCAGTTCAGGTGGTGATCCTCGAGCTCCGTGACTTTTGCAGAGGAAGGGTCTTTATTTCCGCGAGTTTCCACCGTTGTGCAGTGTGTCCCTGGGCTGTTGGGGTTGGTTTGTCCTGCCCCTTGGGGTCAGCTCGCTTCTTGGGTGTAGGCTCAGGTGGCGCTTGTTTTTGTCCGTCTGCTAGTGCATTTAGGCTTCGGAGGAAGGATTCTGGGTCCTCTGAGGAGGTGAGGGTGACTTGTCCTGCTCCCGACTTTGCCAAGAGTGAACCGTCAGCTCCCCATCTGTATTTCACGGAGTTGTCTCTCAGTCTCTTTGCTATGGGTGCTAGTTTTCTCTTTTCTACCAGTACTGCGAAAGGGAGATCACTGTATATAGCCAGTGTATTGTTTTCATAATGTATGGTTTGCAGTTCCCTGGATCTGGCCATAATCGCGGCTCGCACCGCTAAGTCTCTTGTGAGAGCAATAGTATCTCTCGGGGCGTTGCTGGGTGCTGCAGCAGACTTTTTCACCCTGAATGCTGCTTTTATGGTGGGAGAGGCTGCACTACTGTTGATACCCAAAGCTGTGATCATGTTCCTGGCGAACTCCAGTAGTTGCTCCCCCTCCACAGGCTCTGGGATACCCCTGATACGGATGTTCCTTTGTCTGTGCCTCGTTTCAATTAGAGTCACTGCCCGTTGCATCTGGCGGACTTGTGCAGTGAGATCCGCTATTAGGTTGCTGTTGCCTTGTATGCGGCTGTCCCTAGCGGTTTCCCTCTCCTCCACCTCTCTCACCTTTTGGTGTATAATCCCCACTTCATTCTGGGCCTCTGCCAGGTCCGCCTTCCAGACCTTCCTTAGGTCCGTTAGCAGTCTCTTGATGTCCCCTTTAGTGGATGGGGATGAGTCTTCTTCCGACTCCGAGGTGTGAGGGGTCTCCTCTCGTGCGGAGGAGGGGATCGAATCCTCTCCCTCCTGAGAGTCTTCAGAGATTTCTGGGTCTGTGTGGGCCTCGGGCGCCATCTTGGGCTGCGGCCGCGGTGCAGGCCTGTTAAAGGAGAGCCTGATATCTGGCGTGCAAGTAGGCTCAGGACATTGTCTTTGCCTGTTCTTGCATCCCATATCGTTCTCTAGGGGTTCGTGGTGCTTGTGCCGTGGTTTCGGTTCTGTTTTTTACGGCTTTACTCTCTTTTTTGTGGATTCCAGTCGGAGCTCCACAGATAGATGTCTGGTTCAGTGCTCTGCCGGCCACGCCCCCCCAAAGGTTTTTTTTAGTTAACGCTATTCATATTTCTTTAGTATTTATCAATATAATTCGTAATGATTTCAGGATTTGATACTAATGAGATATACTAGATTGAAACATCTAACTTTTTAATAATATAGTTAAAATACTGGTTATCTTCCCCCCCCCCCCCTTTTTTCATTTTTTTTATTTTTTCTAAAAAGGATTATAATTGTTCCACTATGAACTTACATAAATCAGTTACCCTTTGGGGCTATGTATTTAAATGTCCACTTTTTAAGATTTCCATTTCATGGAGATATATTTTGCCCATTAACTTGTATTTCTAATTATCCCTTTACATAGAAGATCCTAAGTCTGTAACCTTAGAAAACGGGCACAAAATTCCTTTGGGGATAACCTTTATAAATGTTCATGTTCTGGATTTAATTCAATCAATAATTATGTAATTCCGGTATCATCACTATTTCGGAAATACTTTCTAACTTTAACTCAGTTCACAAGGGGTTAAAATATTCTAATTTTGACTATTTCCACGTCATCCTCTGAGGGGCTTTCCTATTGGCACTCAGAGGGATGACGAATTTTGAATCCACCAATCAGAATGGCAACCCCATTTTAAAATCCCTGTCATTTCCCACACATCAGTTCCCCTCTGATGAGTTGTGGGCGAAACGCGCGTCAGGGGCACTCAGGGATTTTTGAGCTACAGAGAAATTTACTATTGGAATCTTTTATTATATCTATCTCATGCCCTGAGTTACACACTTCTTAACCGTTATTGCTATACCCAGACGATAAAGGCTTTTCTTTTATATCTTTAGCGATCTAGCTATACTCTGATATCCATTAGATATTGATAAGCCATTCTATTGTCCCCACAGCAATTACGGTCTTTTCGATCCACAGAGGTGGTTTGATTGTACCTCTTTAAGCAGATACTTTATTAACAATCTTTGATATTTGGTAACCCCTATCTGATACTATTAAGAAGGGATGTCTGTTTCTATTTAGAGGCTACATTTTAGCTACATTGCATTGGTTTACCGATGGGTAACAATGCAACATTGAAACTATGTTTGCACAAACTATTTAGCAATAGATATCTGTCTCGACCACTGTGGATTGCAAAACGAAGTTTGCATCTGGGAATGGGTTTCTGAAAACTTTTGAACAGAACCACCCAATTTTGTTAATATTTAACCTTTTGAGATCGAACTAATGGTTATTTAATCTTTCAGAATTTCCTATTTCTTATGTGTCTTAATATTGCATCAGAAAGTCCAGATTTTTACACACTATACCTGACCCTAGAGGCAATTCAGATGCATATGTGTTTTTTTCGAGTTATTGGATAAGGTTTAAGAATATCCTATAATGGGATCTATTTTTACCTTTACTAAATAGTTGACATTGGCACATTTGTATATTACCATATGGAAATATTGGTTCACATATATTTGACAACTGGATATTTTATCCCTGTTTAACGCACCAATTTTAATAGAACTAATAAAAGTTATATTTTATGTATAGGACACTCATTTCTTGTTTGTTTAACGCTTTTTGCCCATGGGTTAACCCCTTATAGAGTGTTCCTCTAGCTTCCTTTTCTCTCATTTCTTTTTTGCTTATCAAGTTTTGTATTTTAGAAAATAATACTCACATTATTCAACTATCCTACCAATGTGGAATCTGTTTTATATGCCAGCAAAATCCATGACCTAAATATTAGGCATTCCCTAAATGCCCTTGCTGCCTGTGCTACTGTTATGGGCAAATGCAAATATTGTATTTCTCAAACTGTGTACTTTGTCTTTGAGATATATTGCAAACTGACAAAGTGTTAGAAATGGAACCTATTGTTTTTCATACATGTTTCTTTAAGCAATAACCTTTTACCTACTTTCAGTGCATAATATGTTTAAGCCATTTTGTCACAGACGAAATACAAAAACAATAATGTATAAACAAGCTTCAAGACTATGCTATGACTCTTTCAGTACATGATATACTGCGGTAACCCTAAATAGATAAAGATGTTCATACTTTAAGACGCCATCTTGTCCTAAACCAAGACATTTCCCATGACGTGTGCACCCTTACGTTTTAGTTATGGCCTTATATCTTTGCCAAGTTAAGGGAGTTCCTAAAATGAATAAGTAAAAGAAGTGTTACTTTTTCATATATGAACTACGGTAACCCTAAGGTATAAATATGTGTACCTTTTAACCCCTTAAGGACCAAACTTCTGGAATAAAATGGAATTATGACATGTCACACATGTCATGTGTCCTTAAGGGGTTAAATGTTAATACAGAGTGGAGAGATTTGGAGACAGACGCTTCATCTTATAATGACAGAGAGGCTGACATGATGACATGTTTAGGAGGGTATGTTATTCTATTAATGATTTTCCAAGCATACAGTTTAATCTTATAAACTCTGCTATAAATTATTGTGATGGGTTTTATATGTCTATATTTATATTTTTATTTAATAAAATATCTAAAAGACAAAACTTTATTGCTTTCAAGACAATCCTTATTTTATATTGTATTCTCAATTTATTTATATATTTTAAAGAGAGGATCTCTTGCTAACTATATAATATTATGGCTAAAGATATCTGTATGGCTAGCCCTGCTAAGTTCTATGCTTTAAGACGTTACAGTGGTAAATAAGGGAACCAGCTGCGGTTACAATTGGCGCCCAACGTGGGGCTTGTACTTGGACAACGTGGGGCTTGTACTTGGAAGCTTTAACTATATAATAATATATGGTAAACTCCCTAACATGCCTAATACAGCAGCACAGCATTGTCCATTAGTTCCAGGACAGTGAGTTGTAGGCAGGGGGCAGCCATGTTATCTCTGTAGCTGCCTAAGTTTGCATGCCCACAAAAAAGATTAATGCAAGATGTTGTCAAGAGACAAAGCGATGAAAGCAACACTTGCTATTATATTACTAATAGATTTTGAAGTCTGATTCCAAGAATGCAAAAAAAATTGCATTATGGCTTAATGAAAACATTAATGCCACAGAAGCAACAGACAGATAGGATTTTTAATTATTGCATTACTGCCTTCTGGGTTGTAATATCCACTATATAAGAAAAGCTTTATAAAGCAGTGATCATTTTCATATTGTCAATTACACTTGCTGTTGATTAAAAAATGACGAATTATAACAGCATAACTATTTGGCGACTGGGATTTTCAGAGAAGGTTGCGTAGTTAGAAACAGATAAACGATTCCAAGGAATTGAAAAGTCTTTTTTTTTTTTATATTTTAAATTATGAACAACTTTATTACATACAGCCATAAAGAGACATGGCTTTTAAAAACATTTATTGCAGTACAATGCAGTACACTGCAGCATATATTTTATATAATATATGCTAACTAGCTTATATTTTTACATAAACAGAGTTGAAATTATACTTCCCCCCCCTAGAAATTCTGTTAATATCAAAACATATAACAGAAGGGCAACAGGTTGTTACATCCTTTGCTTCTCTAAATGCTCTGCAAAGATAAATATTTATTAAATCATTAAAAATAATATATATATATAAGATAAATCAGGGCAAAATAAAATTGTAAATTTACAGGATCTCTGATAACTTTAAAATTTTAATTGTTGAAAGGTTTATTTAAATAAAATGTTAAATACATTTACAGCTTTAAATGTGACCAAAAGATACTAAATGATGTGGTAAGCAGCCAGCCCAATTTACTAGAATAGCATAAGTATTCTACTATTTAAAGTGCACAATTCCTGCACATAATGACTTAACTTGCTCAGGTACAGACTTTAGTCTATTGCAATGGCAGAAGCATTAAAGTTCACTAATTTTAAAAGGGAAAGCTTACTCAAATCAGTGGTACAATACCACTGTACCTGCAATAGTTGCAGAAAGGAAATTAGAACAATGATACTGTACTGACTGTAATCAGATCAGACACGTGTAATCTCAGGGAATTTCATAAACTAGGTTTTCATAAAATAACATAATATAAGATTAAATATCAATGTTGTTTATATATAAATATATCAATGTTGTTTATAAATAAATATATATAGACTAGGCAATAAGAGCGTTTACATGCTGAACCAGGCTGTTGAATGCTGTCTCGGAGCCAGGAACTGATTTCATGTTAAAAAAAAAATACATAAATAAGTTTTAAAAAACCCACAGTCAACCACACATGATGGGTGAAATAATTGCTTCTATAAAAGCTATGTGCTGTCGCAGTTATATACATATAAATACAGATTAGGGAACTAATTAGGGAATATATATATATATATATATATTTTTTTTTGTTTTGTTTTTACCACAATATAAACAGCTTTGTTAAACAGATTCAAGTACAAGTACTTTTGGCATGAACTTTACAGAATCCGTTTACAACAGGCAGGTTCAGTCTAAATGCTAATTTTTTTTTTTTTGCATTGATTATTGCCCAAGAAATCTCTGAACATATTCAGAAGTTTTGAGAGCAGCAAAACTTTATTTATCTAACAAGTAAAGACAGCAGATTGCAATGGACACCATATTGCTTTTCTGATTGAGCTCAGAGCTTTAAAGAATAAATAAATAAATAAATAAATAAATAGATATTTTATAGCTCACTTGACCGCTGGCTTTTAACCCCTTAAGGACCAAACTTCTGGAATAAAAGGGAATCATGACATGTCACACATGTCATGTGTCCTTAAGGGGTTAATGAACTGTTGGCACAACACTTTTAACATTGTTTGTTATACTGCACATTATAGCCGTGACAAAATAACACACAGGGTAAAAAATGCGATTTCACTGTTTAATAGACTTACCCAGTATTTAAGGACAACATGTTTCTTGCAAAGGCATCAAGACTTTGAGGGCGGTTCTAACTATGTCTAATTAATTAATTTAGAAAACAGAGGAAACGTGTTTTTTTTCTTGTTTTACAAGTGAATTATCTGTACAAGGTCATATAGTGATGACAGAATATTCGGTTTAAAAGCTGTATTCTTTATCTCACATTATGAACTGCCTTGTGATTAATATGCACACTAAAAATTGGCTTTTAGATGCACATTGTTTTACTTTAAAATTCCATTGTTAATACATGAAGTAATTTACAGAAAGTATATTAATTGTAAATTATTTCATTTATCTATCTTGGTCCACTGTTCACTGATGTCTTAAATCTTAGTCTGGTGTTCAAACTGTTTTTCTTACGATATGTCATGAGTTTATAGAAACAACTGCATATTGCGTTCTGGAAACAAATTGAAAGCCTGGCATTGTAATATGTGTAATGGACAAGCTTATAACATAGCTTGGTCCCTCTCCTCACATAGTTGGTCATTAACAGGAACTTTGATGCAATGTGTCTACAATGCTATTCTGTTAAAGTAGTTACTGTATCACAAAAACATACCCTATCTGTCAGTCTTGACGCAGAGTTTTTGCTTGCAAGGATTTCCAGACCTAATCCACCTGGTTA
This sequence comes from Pelobates fuscus, assembly GCF_036172605.1. NCBI lineage: Eukaryota > Metazoa > Chordata > Amphibia > Anura > Pelobatidae > Pelobates > Pelobates fuscus. The sequence continues at coordinate 293,167,613 of NC_086317.1, read as the reverse complement.
TATTCATAAATACTCCTATCCTTTAGAGGGGTTAATTATATAATAACCATTGAAGGTAATAAATTGGTTGTTCTTCCTGTAAAGGAAAGAGAGACTTGCCCTAAAAGCCTATTTATGGCTAGGACATGCTCATATAGATAGAGGTAATGTACTTCTAACTCGTGAAAAAGAATTTTGGTGGCCCAATATTGAGAATAATCTAGTTCATGTGTTTAGTAATTGTAAGCATTTACTTATTCATAACTAGGCCACATTACTGATGTACTGTTTATTGAAATATTAATACCTAACATACTTTTTGAATTACTTTATATTGGACATTTGCCAACATCTCATGGTTATAAATATGTTTTGTATGTGTTGATGCATGTACCAGGTTTACTTGGATATATCCTGTGTGAAGTGCAACCTCTGTTACCACGATTGCTAGTCTCACCTCCTTAGTATGCATTTAGATTACAAATACAATTACTACTTTGAATTTTGGATTACAATTCCTATCATGATCCATCCAAGAATATCTTACTCTGGAACCTGATGTTCTTTTTAATTCTTTCCCAGATAAAAGCTTTGCTTATTTTTAAACCAACCATCTTTTTACATGCAAAGATCACGCTAAGCATGTTTCACGGTGTGGCGGAACCAATCTCGCCACTGTGCACTGGAGAAGCCTGGTTGCTTGCCTGCTCCCTTTAGACTCTGGCCCAGCAGTTAAAACCTTTTATTTTCCCTGCTGAAAGGCTTATTCGTGCCTTTCTGCCGGGGTGTTCGGTAGATTCAATCTACCGAACAAAGTACCGAACGATGGATCACCTGGGAACTGGAGTGTGCTATCAATTGACCATCCAGAAGCTGCGGTTAACCACAGCTTAATTGAAAAACGGACACTTAAAACGGTTCACTTGCGCGAACACCGCTGAGCCGCTAGCCTCCTTACCTCTGCATTCGGTAGTGGAACCGACTGACTGTTCATTCGGTAGTTTAACCGTATGAACAGCATCACCCCAAATAGCCATGCCATGGTGCCTATTCGTGTAATGAAAGACTATGGGAAAGACTTTGTCTCCATGGCGACTGAACTGTATGTATGTGATCTGAGCGCCATTCGGTAATAATGTGCGCTCATATCTAAGCTATCTGGGGATATGTAGAATGTGTATGTTTTATGTAATAAATGTAACCGTATGTAATTTTATGTCTTATTACTAGTGATGTCCCGAACGGTTCGCTGGCGAATAGTTCATGGCGAACATATGCGATGTTCGGTCCGCCCCCTATTCGTCATCATTGAGTAAACTTTACTCCCCCCATAGCCAGTAACCTGTGTTTATTATACATTATCCCTCCCATAGCCAGTAACCTGTGTTTATTATACATTATCCCCCCATAGCCAGTAACCTGTGTTTATTTTACATTATCCCCCCCATAGCCAGTAACCTGTGTTTATTATACATTATCCTCCCATAGCCAGTAACCTGTGCTTATTATACATTATCCCCCCCCATAGCCAGTAACCTGTGCTTATTATACATTATCCTCCCATAGCCAGTAACCTGTGTTTATTATACATTATCCTCCCATAGCCAGTAACCTGTGCTTATTATACATTATCCTCCCATAGCCAGTAACCTGTGTTTATTATACATTATCCCCCCATAGCCAGTAACCTGTGTTTATTATACATTATCCCCCCATAGCCAGTAACCTGTGTTTATTATACATTATCCCCCCATAGCCAGTAACCTGTGTTTATTATACATTATCCCTCCCATAGCCAGTAACCTGTGTTTATTATACATTATCCCTCCCATAGCCAGTAACCTGTGTTTATTATACATTATCCCCCCATAGCCAGTAACCTGTGTTTATTATACATTATCCCTCCCATAGCCAGTAACCTGTGTTTATTATACATTATCCTCCCATAGCCAGTAACCTGTGCTTATTATACATTATCCCCCCATAGCCAGTAACCTGTGTTTAATATACGTTATCCTCCCATAGTCAGTAACTTGTGTTTATTATACATTATCCCCCCATCGCCAGTAACCTGTGTTTATTATACATTATTCTCCCCATAGCCAGTAACCTGTGCTTATTATACATTATCCTCCCATAGCCAGTAACCTGTGTTTATTATACATTATCCCTCCCATAGCCAGTAGCCTGTGTTTATTATACATTATCCCCCATAGTAATTTATCTTGGACCTAGGCAGCATGATGTCTTAGGCCGGCCCAGAGAGTGGGTGAGTGAGTGAGTGAATAATATAATATATATGTTCAGAAACATATTAATAATATATGTAAATTGGGTTCATGCAAAGAGAGTGAAAAGGTATTAAAGAAAAACACACTTATTGCATCAAATTTAAAAAGCCAAACTTTTAAAAGCTTTCTTTATCGGGATGAGGAATATATCGGTTGTAGACTGAGGATTTCCATCTGCCCAATCTATTAATAATATGCACTGGAGTGTCAGTGTTGAAGGAGACCGAAGCTGACCCTATTCTAAATGAAAGACCCGAGACATGGATACAACCCAATCATAGGAGTAGTGTTCTGATGTAGAAGATGAATTTAGCCGTAGTCAGAGGGATTCAGTGAGAGTAGTGGTGAAATGTGTGTGGCATGACTGAGTGTGGGTAAGTAAGAGTCAAGTATTTTAACTGGGCACTAGTTCTAGGTGGGATAGAGTGGTATAGCGGATGGATGAGTAGTTTGGTTCGTTTTAGAGGTTTGTAGAGAAAGTATATAGTGATCATGATTTTTAGCGATATCCAATATTTTTAAGGTGGTCTCGAACAAACATAAAATGCTATATAAAATTTGTGGGAATATCGAATAGTCGTGTACAGTAAATCAGAGAGGGCTCAGAATATCGAACCATCGATCGGTAACCTGGATGAAGTAGTGGGTCTATCTGTTTTATTAAATACGTGGTAATCTGCTTTTAATGGGATAGGACATTAGGAAAGGTGTGTGATTGGGATAAGTGGTTGTGGCTGTATTTACCTTATCCTGGGACCAACCTGGCTCCTAAGCTTGAGCCGCACATAGCTGGATCACTCCTGCCTCCACACGAGCCGCATGTGGCTTGATCTCCTCTTCTAACTTAGCCGCGTGCACTGACCGCAGTGATCGGTCACGTGGCCCGCCTGGCACTAGGAGCACGGCTCGAGTCACGAGCTCGCTCTTAAAGGGGCAGTGGGAGCCAAAAGTTGATTCAGGTCCCATTGGCCCACGTCATTCCAGCACCCCCACACACGAACGTTTTGGGGGCGTAGGCATGACGTGGGCCAATCACTGGTGTAACAGTAGTGTACATTAAAAAAAAAAACTAGAAATTTGACTGTGAAATAATAGCAGTCAGTTTCCTTCACACGTGCGCGTTTCAGAGCCTGCCAGGGCACAGGGTCACAACAGTGCAACTCATATCTGGTGTAACAGTAGTGTGCATTTAAAAAAAAAATACAGGGGGCTTGTTGTCACCTTTCAGGCACCCTTGGTGTTGTATGTGACTGGGTGGAGGAAGAGACCTTCAATGACATCAGTGAGGACAAGGAACGGGACATGGCTAGCTTGGTATCCAACCTTGTGCAAATAGGGAGTTTGCGGTTGTGCAAATGGACTGTTTGCAGTTGTTTGCGGTGCATTAAACGGGGAGTTTGGTCTGTCACTGTGAAGCGGGCGTAACCCTTACACTACCTGATTGATACAACTTCATACCTGATGTTTTAAAGCACGTTATTCCAAACAATTTAGGAATGTTAGGTGATTTATGCCATTTATGGATTAAAACCAGACTTTGCATCAACTATGTAATTTTCCATGGGAGTTTTGCCATGGATCCCCTTCCGGCATGCCACAGTCCAGGTGTTAGCCCCCTTGCAACAACTTTTCCATCACTATTGTGGCCAGAAAGAGTCCCTGTGGGTTTTAAAATTCGCCTGCCTATTGAAGTCTATGGCGGTTCGCCCGGTTCGCGAACATTTACGGAAGTTCGCGTTCGCCTTTCGCGAACGGAAAATTTTATGTTCGCGACATCACTACTTATTACTAAAAATGTGTGTAAGTGAGTTTTGCCTCTGTCCTTGGAGATAATTGGATTACTTCCCAGGGGAGTTTCCACCAGGTGGGAGACCTGCATAAAAGCCGGGCAGTTAGCCCCAGTAAACGAGATTCTGCTTGACCCTCAAAACGAAGTGTCGTCTCATTATTCGGGGGAATTGGATTGTATGCTGATTGCCAGGAGTGTAAACTGTTCGTATGTTTTTTTCCTGTTCGGCTGTTTCCAGTGTTCGTGTGTTTCCTGTTCGGGAGTTGGAGGATTTGTGTAGTTTGCAGTTCGGGAGATTGGTGCTTACAGTAGCTGCCTGTGCATCTGGAAAGGGGAATATCGCCTAAACGGTTTTTAACCTATTGTGTGCTAAACGGTCCATTACACACGGTTACAACAATGATCAAAGACATTGGGAACAGAAAAACTTAAAGACTGTTGGAGAACTTTTTACTAATTTAAGGAAGGAATGCTCTACAATGCCCACAGTTTAATGGAGAGGGTGTTATGAGCAAATGCAAATACTGTATTTCTCAAACTGTGTACTTTGTCTTTAGGAGATATTTAAGAGATATAAACAAGCTTCAAGGCTATGCTACAACTCTTTCATTACATGATATACTGCGGTAACCCTAAATAGATAAAGATGTTCATACTTTAAGATGCCATCTTTTCCTAAGTGAGGCAATTTCCCATGATGTGTGCACTCTTACATTTTAGTTATGGCCTTGTATCTTTGCCAAGTTAAGGGAGGTCCTAAAATTAATAAAGTATGTTCATATATGAACTACGGTAACCCTAAAATGAAGACACCTAAGGTATAAATATGTGTACCTTTTAAATGTTAACACAGAGAGGAGAGATTTGGAGACAGACGCTCCATCTTATAATGACAGAGAGGCTGACATGATGACCTGTTCAGGAGGGTATGCAATTCTATTAATGATTTTGCAAGCATATAGTTTAATCTTATAAACTCTGCTATAAGTTATTGTAATGGATTTTATATGTCTATATTTATATTTTTATTCAATAAAATATCTAAAAGACAAAACTTTATTGCTTCCAAGACAATCCTTATTTTATATTGTATTCTATATAATTATTTATATATTTTAAATAGAGGGTCCTTTGCTAACTATATAATATTACTGATTGGTGTTATCCAGTTGTTGATACCTCTGTTTAAATGTGTTCTTTCTGCAACTGTGCCCTTTATTAATTGACAACAGTATACATGTTCTTTTTATGATAATTGATAAAAATGATAAACAAATTATGATAATTTCTTTCCTTTGTAAATAAACTTTGTCCACAAAAAGTATCTAAAGAAATCTGGTTCTAGCCCATCTGATTTTATGCACTTTAGCACCCATAATTTCTCCAGACTGCATATAAATTGATATACACTACCCTACACTTACATTGACTGTCAATATAATAAAAAAGGCAAACATTGAGAGTTCCATTAAAGAGAAAGGGACCAGGCACACACACTATTACAAAGCACATACTTTAATTGAAGCAAGCCGCCATGACAACGTTTCGTCTCCCTGCAGCGACTCCACTGTTAGAGGCTGAAACATTGCGATGGCAGCTTGCTTCTATTAAAGCCTGTGCTTTATAATAGCTTGTGTGTCTGGACCCTTTCTCATGTATTAAATAATTGGTGGAGGCCAGCACTTCTTGGACACACAAATATATTACTTTAAGTGAAGTGAGTGCAGTCCCTCTTATATGTATTCAAAATTGACATTGACACATGCCGAACAAATAAGACAAATTTTGGATTGTATTTATGTATTTTATTTGGTCTTACATGGACTAAAGCACACACATGTTTAATCAAATTACAAATTTTTGCTGCCCACTAACTGTGTAAAATGAGGTTTTAAAATTAGATAATCTGGTAAATGATTAAAAGTTTTGTAAAAATGAGGCCTCACAAATCTCTTCATGTGGAATTTATTTACATATGCTGTCCAAAGAAGCAAACTTTTTCTTAACAGGAATATTTTTCTTCATATACCAGGCTGTTAGCAAATCATATACCAGGCTGTAGCAATGAAATATGAAGTGAGTGCAGTTGCTGTGACCATTTATGTCGCTGTACATTAGATAATAGTGAGAAGGATATTGATTGCATTATTATCATTTATATATTGTGTATATCTGTCAACTATATAATATACACAAACACACAAAGTCACATATGGTATTAGGCCAACTATATAATGTACACAAACACACAAAGACACATATGGTATTAGGCCAACTATATAATATACACAAACACACAAAGACACATATGGTATTAGGCCAACTATATAATATACACAAAGACACATATGGTATTAGGCCAACTATATAATATACACAAACACACAAATACACATATGGTATTAGGCCAACTATATAATATACACAAACACACAAAGACACATATGGTATAAGGCCAACTATATAATATACACAAACACACAAAGACACATATAGTATTAGGCCAACTATATAATATACACAAAGACACATATGGTATTAGGCCAACTATATAATATACACAAACACACAAAGACACATATGGTATTAGGCCAACTATATAATATACACAAACACACAAAGACACATATGGTATTAGGCCAACTATATAATATACACAAAGACACATATGGTATTAGGCCAACTATATAATATACACAAACACACAAAGACACATATGGTATTAGGCCAACTATATAATATACACAAACACACAAAGACACATATGGTATTAGGCCAACTATATAATATACACAAACACACAAAGACACATATGGTATTAGGCCAACTATATAATATACACAAAGACACATATAGTATTAGGCCAACTATATAATATACACAAACACACAAAGACACATATGGTATTAGGCCAACTACATAATATACACAAACACACAAAGACACATATGGTATTAGGCCAACTATATAATATACACAAAGACACATATGGTATTAGGCCAACTATATAATATACACAAACACACAAAGACACATATGGTATTAGGCCAACTACATAATATACACAAACACACAAAGACACATATGGTATTAGGCCAACTATGTAATGTACACAAACACACAAAGACACATATGGTATTAGGCCAACTATATAATATACACAAAGACACATATGGTATTAGGCCAACTATATAATATACACAAACACACAAAGACACATATGGTATTAGGCCAACTATATAATATACACAAACACACAAAGACACATATGGTATTTGGCCATATGTGTGTTTGTGTATATTATATAGTTGACAGATATACACAATATATAAATGATAATAATGCAATTAATATCCTTCTCACTATTATCTAATGTACAGTGACATAAACGTTCACAGCAACTGCACTCACTTCATATTTCATTGCTACATATCCAGTATTCTTGCAGCAATCTATTTGACAAACTATCAAAATACCTTCAGCAGTGTTTTAGACAAACACAACTGACTCTATTTAAATAGTTCTTAAAAATAATGAAATAACCAAAGATGAGTCATGTCACCTCTTCTCCCGAAGTCTTCACATGGTAGTTTGCTTAATAATTTGTAAGCTCTACTTAGCATCTTGACAATTTAAACAATGGGCACAGGGCTGATTTGGGAAAGACGTTACATTCCATTTAAAGTAATCACTGTTTCCAGTATTTCATAAAAAAAATCAAGGACTGCTCAATGTCTCTCTCCTGTCACCTAAACATACAGTGCAATATTTTGTGTTTCTATGGAAATTGATAGTGAGTTGAGTACTTAAAAATGTGGTAGTAGTTTTTACTAATGTCACGCAAAAGTAAATTATGGCGCCACATTACAGACTCGCTTCTTAAAATGTTATTATATCTTTAAGTATCAATTACAAGAAATGACATACAACATGTTAAAGAAACAAATGTAAAATACAATATATCACTACTGTGGTTAATAAAAAAAAAATGGAATCCCTTCTGTAGATGGATTTAAAAAAAAAACAAAAAACAATGTGTTACACTATTATTATTTTATTATTTGTATAGCGCCATCAAATTCCATAGCGTTGTACCACAGGCTTAAAAGGACAAGACCACTGCACCTAGACTAGTTCACTGAGATAAAGTGGTCTGGGTGACTTTAGAGTCCCTTTAATGCTAATATTAATATATCCCAGATAATACTGAAGTAAAACTTCCTCATGATGATGTTAGTGGTTGAGGGGTGCACATTTGGTCTAAAGGTGACCCCAGGGTTTTGTCAAATAATTTGTAGAAATTGTTTTTAACTCAAGCTATAGCCCTGCAATAGACTGTATTGTCCCTTGCACTTGGATTTAACCTTTAATCCACTAGTTGTGTATTCTGAGAACTGCAGAAGAAATGTATCCTTGCTGGAACATCCCAAAATAATAAACCATGTTTGGACACTCTTCACTCATATACCTTGGACACATTTACTTCCAAGGTCAGAACTCTCTATAAAGGTTTCTTGGGAACATGGCAGAGTTTAATAACTAGTGACTTCAAAGCAAATGACACAATTTAGACAAAAAATCCATTTTGAATACATTCTCAAAATAATTTAGAGTCCTACTTAGTTATTTCAACGTGCATATTCAAATTCACCACAATTCCCTATTTAGGGAATAAATCCTCCAGACTCAGTAAAATGGCCGCCACTTTCACTGTGCTAAAGAGAGATTGGGGCACACATAGAGGACTGGTCACAACTCTAACACAGTACTAAGAAGGGTTACAGCAAAGACTTTATTAGGCATAATTATTTATTTCTCTCAAGAAATCCAAGGAGGGTAAGTGAGTAGTTATTGCATGTTACACAATACGCGTCTGAAGATATAAAATTTAGACTATAAGCAAATATAATTATCACACGAGATTAAAACAGTTGATAGATTAAATCTTGACAGAGGCTAAATAAAAGATATATTTTTTTTTTTATAAAAGTCCATACCGATTCTGTAAAGTTGAATTAAAGACTTATCAACAAAAACACCTACATGTAAATAATAAGTAGATGGCTCTACGTGTACTAATGTGAGAATGTAGTGAGAGAGATATCCTACAGCACATTATTAATGTAGAGCCACGTCTCCATAAGAGAAATAATAGACAACTGTTAGCCAGGCAGGACTCTTTCAAATGGTTTAAAAGTATATGGGATAATTGGAGCTGTGTATTTTAAAGTTCCAAATACAGCTTGTGGTGATTACAAAAAAAGATATCACTGAAAGATGAAAGATGATCTCAAGGTTCTCTGCACATATGTTTTCTGGAGAATCCAACCATAAATCACTTACCCAACCCATGTGATTCTCAGAAAATAGACCACTGTACCAATGAGGAATATACTCGTTGTTTAATCAGGCCTAAGGGAAATGTACTAAGACAGCTCGAGGAAGACTGATATGAAAAAAGTGTGATAAAAATGTCCCTGGTAAACAGCGAGACTGTACAAAGATCTTTGGATAATTCTGGCATCCTTAAACTGCCATAAAAAAAAATGCAAAGACGTTTACTTATGGTTGGGGGTTTATGTTAGATATCCTGTTAGGGATGTTATTTTTTGGTTTTACGAGGGACTTTGTGTATTGCTATAACCAGCATGTTAATGACACCTCCAGTGCCCTGCTTGTGCCCTCCTTACCCTAGGCTCCTTTAAATCTAATTCGCCCTTAGACGTTTTTAGAGAGTGATAGTAAATTGCCACCACACGTGTAATATAATCAATAAATATTTAGAAGCCAGTTCCTATACACAGAGGCTATAGGAATTAAAATGTAACCCGAAAAAGCATTTTTACGATCATTATTTATATTCAAACCCTTATTTTATTAATATAATGCTACTTAACAAAATGTCTCCATTCAGGATAATTTGAGTATTTAAAAATGCTTAAATGAAATTGGTCTCTCTCTCTCTCTCTCTCTCTCTCTCTCTCTCTATATATATATATATATATATATATATATATATCTATATCTCTCCTCATCTCTCTTTTGAAACCAGTTGACTAGAAAACATCTCTACTGACCATCTGAGTGACAGCCACTAAAGTTGTTACTAGCCAGACCTTTTCTCTGGGTCTATCAATACCTATTGACACCTGAGCCTAGGTCTGCTCTGTATTATTACTCATTTGTGGAGCAGTGACACACACACAGACAACAACTCATGCAGCCCTCCACATTGAGACCCTGTCCAGGGTGCTGATTGTTCCCATATGCAACGTTGTCAGTGTCAGTTCTACCACCACTATAAATTGCCCTGTATGTTCAAGGTATACTTACATAATGACCCCCACAACAGTTAAATTAACCATGCCAAAACTTTCACATAAAACAAACATTGGTGCAGGAACACACAAAATTAAACACAAATTTACTAGTATTTGGAAAGCTAAACTGGTTCTAAATTCCCTCCAAAATAATGAAAGAAGTTAGGCCATGTGGCAGTAGAAATATTTTAAATATAAGTCCTCAAGAAAAAATTGTAAGCAATGTATCAATGGAACACAGTATGTATGTCCCTAGGTGCAACTGTCAATTAAACTATGGTTGACATGATACGTCCTCTGACAGCTTGATAGATATAACAGCATGGTATTTCCAGTATATATTTATATATCTTCTGGAAAGCGATTTCAGATGTCCCACCTGGAATATGTTGAAGCCACTCCCTCAACTTGGGAGTCACAGCCCCGAGTGCTCCTATTAAAATTGGGACTACAACTGCCTTCACTTTCCACATCCTTTCTAGTTCTTCTTTCACTCCTTGGTATTTCTCCACCTTCTCATGTTCCTTCTTCCTGATGTTATAGTCACTGGCTATTGCCACATCCACCACGACTGCAGTCTTCTGTTCCTTGTCTACCACCACGATGTCAGGTTGGTTGGCTAGCACTTGCTTGTCTGTCTGGATCTTGAAGTCCCACAGGATCTTAACCCTGCCATTCTCAACTACCCTTTGTCGTATCTCCCATCGGGACTTAGGCAGGTCCAATCCATATTCTGTGCAGATGTTTCGGTACACAATCCCAGCAACTTGGTTGTGTCTCTCTGTGTATGCTGTTCCTGCTAACATCTTGCATCCGGCTACTAGGTGCTGGACTGTCTCAGAGGCTTCTTTGCACAGTCTGCACCTTGGGTCTTGCCTGGTGTGGTAGACTCCAGTTTCTATTGATCTGGTGCTGAGTGCCTGTTCCTTTGCTGCTAGGATTAGTGCCTCAGTGCTGTCTTTCAGTCCTGCCTTTTCCAACCACTGGTAGGATTTTGTCATGTGAGCCACATCCAATATCTGCCGGTAGTACACCCCATGGAGAGGTTTATCTTGCCAAGGAACCTCCTCTTTTTCTGCATCCTTTGTGTGTGTGTATATATATGTAGCGGAACCCTATTGTGGCTGTCCTTCCTGTATTGTTGATTGCCGCCTGCTGCCTTTGGACTATGGCCCTGGGAGATTGGGCCCTTTTAAAAAACGTATTCGGCCCTAACAGAGTGCATGTCACTCATTCTGGCCCTTTAAACACAGTGGGGCCATTCGGTACTTGCCCTGTGTGAGCGGTGATAACCCAGAGCTATACCATGGAGCCTATTCATATAATGAAAGACTATGGGAAAGACTTTGGCTCCATGGCAATTAAACTGTATTTGTGTGGTCTGTGTGCCATTCACCTAATAATGTGCACTCAGACCTGAGCTATCTGGGGATATGTTACATGTATGTGTGTTATGGATAAAAAGTAACTTTCTGTATTTTAAAGTGTTTTATGTCTTTCTGTAACCATGTGGTTAATGGAGTCTGCTCCTAGCCCTGGATAATTGGATTACTTTCCTCTTTGTCTCCAGGATAGAGGCCTATGTAAAACCTGTCTAAACCGGTTTGCCATGCGGCTAGTAAGGGACAAACGATACTTTTAGTAACTTTTGAACCCCTGGTCGGATTCATGCCATTTTTTAATATGTTGTTCCCCTGAATGGATTGATTGTGGATATGTATTTTTATGTGAATGTGATGTATGGTTTTAGAGTTATGAAAGTTGTGTAAAAAGTATATTTTAACTGTATGTATAATGGGATTATGTGTCACACTAAGGGGAGGGGATGTGTGGGTTGCACCCATGATACTATTGGTTATTTTATGCCTCCCCCTGGGTGTGGCCTGTCTGTGTACAGTTGTAATAAAAGGCAGGCTGGATGTACCAGCCAGCAGTTCTGTTCCTGAAACTGTGTGTCGTCCAGTTATTGGGATTGCTGTGGGGATCTTGCTGTGTTATTTTGCCTGCTGGAAACTCTGCCTGTGGATTTACTATTGCCTTGTTCCTGATATATATATATATATATATATATATATATATATATTTGTGTGTATATATGTATATATGTATATACACAGAGCCTTGGAAAAGTATTCACCCCCTGGGCATTTTTCGCGTTTTGTTGCCTCACAACCTGGAATTAACATGGATTGTTTGAGGATTTGCATAATTTAATTTACAGAACATGCCCACAGCTTTGAAGATGTTTTTTTTATTTTTTATTTTGAAGCAAACAACAAATAGGACAAAATAACAAAAAAGGTCAATGTGCATAACTATTCACCCCCCTAAAGTCAATACATTGTAGAGCCACCTTTTGCGGCAATCACAGCTCCAAGTCGCTTTGGATAAGTCTCTATGAGCTTGCCACGTCTTACCACTGGGATTTTTGCCTATTCCTCCTTGCAAAACTGCCCCAGCTCATTCAAGTTGGATGGTTTGCACTTGTGAACAGCAATCTTTAAGTCTGACCACAGATCTTCTATTGGATTGAGGTCTGAGCTTTGACTAGGCCATTCCAACACATTTACATGTTTCCCCTTAAACCACTCAAATGTTGCTTTAGCAGTGTGTTTGGGGTTGTTGTCCTGTTGGAAGGTGAACCTCCGTCCTAGCCTCAAATCATGCACAGAGTGGTACAGGTTTTGCTCAAGAATATCCCTGTAATTAGCACCATCCACCATTCCCTCAACTCTGACCAGTTTCCCAGTCCAGGCTGCTGAAAAACATCCCCACAGCATGATGCTGCCACCACCATGTTTCACTGTGGAGATGGTGTTCTTCGGGTGATGTGATTTGTTGGGTTTGCGCCAGACATAGCGTTTTCTTTGATGGCCGAAAAGTAAAATTTTAGTCTCATCAGGCCAGAGCACCTTCCTCCATACATTTTGGGAGTCTCCCACATGCCTTTTTGCAAACTCAAAACGTGCCATTTTGTTTTTTGCTGAAAGTAATGGCTTTCTTCTGGCCACTCTGCCATAAAGCCCAAATCTATGGAGCGTATGGCCTATTGTCGTCCTATGTACAGATACGCCAGTCTCTGCTGTGGAACTCTGCAACTTCTTTAGGGTTACCTTAGGTCTCTGTGCTGCCTCTGATTAATGCCCTCCTTGCCCGGTCCGTGAGTTTTGGTGGGCGGCCGTTTCTTGGCAGGTTTGCTGTTGTGCCATGTTTTTTCCATTTGGTTATGATAGATTTGATGGTGCTCCTGTGGATCATCGAAGATTTGGATATTTTTTTATAACCTAACCCTGACTTCTCAACAACATTGTCTCTTCCTTGTTTGGAGAGTTTCTTGGTCTTCATGGCAGCGTTTGGTTAGTGGTGGCTCTTGCTTTGGTGTTGCAGCCTCTGGGGCCTTTCAAAAAAGGTGTGTATATGTAATGACAGATCATGTGACACTAGATTGCACTCAGGTGGACATCATTTCACTAATTATGTGACTTCTGAAGCTAATTGGTTGCACCAGAGCTTTTTTGGGGCTTCATAACCAAGGGGGTGAATACATACGCACATGCCAATTTTCTGTTTTCTATTTCTAAAAAATTGTTTTATGTATATATTTTTCTCATTTCACTTCTTTACCAACTTAGACTATTGTGTTCTGATCCATCACATAAAATTCAGATTAATAAAACATTGAACTTAAGGCTGTAATGTAACAAGATAGGTAAAAAGTCAAGGGTGGTGAATACTTTTGCACTATATATATATATTAGTAGAGATGGCAGTACTCACGGTCTCCATATAGGGACTGAAACGTTGATCCCATGTTTTAATCTTGCTAAATAAAGAATTTTATTGTAGACCGTGAGTACTGCCATCTCTACTACTATCTGGATATTAAAGTCCCAGCCTAAGCACCCGGCAAGTATTTATACATATAGCCTGAGTGCAAGGATTTCTCACATCATATATATGTATATATATGTGTGTGTGTGTGTATATATATATATATATATAAATGCAATCATTTGTATTGGTATATATTGAATTATATAGCCATGTTGTCTGTACATTCAGCTGTCTGTTTATCAGGTGCACCTATCTAGTACAGAAAAGGATCCATGATTGTCTTTAGAAAAAGCCCAATATCTTTCCAGCACAGATTCCGCCATGTGCTGGATTTTGTCCATGCTGATTTAATAACATATTTTTCAAAGCATCTTTTTCAGACAGAGGTTTTTCAACCTCCAATTTCAGCTCAGTGTAAAAGTGCCCTGTTGGATTTAGTTAAAAGACTCTGTGGGATATTAATCGAAATGTTGCCAACACTTTTCTGTCTAATTTTCAGCGAATTCTTGGTGAATTGCTGGCATAATTTATTAAATGTATTGGATTTTTTCATCTGTAAAATTTTTTGCACCCTTACTGTAATTTTTGAATCTATGCCATATTTTTACTGGAACAAGGGATTTATAAATAATCTATTGGGAAAAAAATGTGGAATTCTTCCAACGCTCTATACGTGGTGGTCTTCTGAAATGGAAATTTCTGTGAATACTGGAAGAATTTACTATATAGAAAACCTTCACTTGAATAAAAATGATGAAAAATAATAGGATGTAACCACTACTTTCAGAACAGTTTGATAGATAGCCCTCTCTATGAGCAAATTGAGTAGATTGAATCCATTGTTATGTTTGTGGAAACAACTTGAGATGATTCATGCTTTGTCTCATATTATATATTTAACAAAGTATTTGTGTATTTTCTCCAGGATATACCTAAAAACAAGATAAATCTAAAAGTATCCTTCCCTTATACATATATTTTATAAATTAATACATTAATAAATAAAATTGATATTTTATTAGAATGAAACACATTATCAAACTGCAGTTACCTGTCATTTGGACATTTGTTTAAAACAGACCAGTCAATCTGTGGATTTATAAGGATACCCCATGATAGAAACACTGAGGTGGGTGTCAAGGTGCCAATAACAAGCTGAATAGGTTTCTGCGTAGAGTTCTTTTCTATGTGAATAAAATAAAACAATTGAAAAAAAACAACACATTAGTATAGGAAATTCATATAACATAAAAATGTTACCTCTTGTTTTTGAAGAAGACACATTTTACCTCTGATGTGAGTAGTACCATACATTAATTAATTAATTGTAACAGAGACACGCTATAAAAGTCCCAAGTTTCTACGTATTTGCAGAACATACAGAACATAATCTTGTGTGTATTTTAAATTTGCCTTTAACCCCTTAAGGACACATGACGTGTGTGACACGTCATGATTCCCTTTTATTCCAGAAGTTTGGTCCTTAAGGGGTTAAGAAATATAGTGAGGGAGTGTGTATAGATATAGTTATGCAAAATATCATCTCCCGTAGACTTATCTGATTTTATTTACACACGTTTTTTTTAACTGCACATAATAATAAAAAATATTAAAATTATGGTCTACATCATAGACAAAAACTCAAAAACGTCAAACTGATAGATACATGTTAAATGTAACGTACAATGACTGACTGACAGATAAGTATGTATTTTTCTTAATGTGTTTCATCAGATTGTTACTGTATCAACATACTAGTTTATGTTTATTATTTATTGAGACAGTAAGTTTTTTTAACTCTCTTTTTCTCTTTTGGTTGTTTATATATTATTTGGTATTGCACATTTTATTTTGATCTATATATGTAGATGTGTAGAAAGATTGTAAAAAGGCAGAATCCACAAGATTATATGACACACCAAATGGTGGCAAAAAAAGAATAGAAGGGATTTTTTTTTGTGGTTTTCTTTTTTTTTTTGGTAAAGAAACTAAATAGAAATCTTTGACAAATGTAAACAAGTTCTTGCAGTATTGTCAAAATCAATTGTTTCTGATGACTTCTGGTGGTGAATACCATTTCGTATGTGTCAGACTAAGTTTGAACTGAGTTTGAAACTAAGCATGAAACTATACATTACCATATTTTGATAGTATTCTTTACTTACATCATTTACAAACTGTATCGTGGCCAAAATTCTCACAGTGCTACTTTAAATATTTTATTATTTTCAGTGTTTGCCAAAATATTTATTTCCCACTTTTTATACATTAATTTCTGTCATAGTTAAAATATACAAAAACATATGGAAACTTTTAAGTAAGCTATATAAATAAATAACTACAACACTTATTAGTGACACTTTGATACAATACGCTGAAACAGGGGAGATCTCTGTAAGTGAATATCCGGTACCATATTAATTGTCCCACTGCATGACGTATAATGCAATTTATCTCTTACACTGTAATGGACAATAGATTAAAAGTGTGTGTGTTCTCAACTTATATTGTACAAATACTAGAGTTATAAATTATATCTTATTTGAACAATAAGTCAGACCAGATCTGGAACTTGATATTTTAAAGGAGCACTCTAGTCATGTAGACCACTTCATCTCGATGAAGTGGTCTGGGTGCAACTGTAAGACATTACAGCTTTTTTTTTTTAGACACTGTAATATTTACATTGAAAGGTTAATACCACCTCCAGTGGGTGCCTTCCTGACAATCACTAGGGAAGCATCCTCTTCATGATAGCATTTTATTGGAGGACCATGGCAATTGAGCGCACATGCGTACCTCCAAGCAATGGATTAGGTGAGATTGCGGGTGATGTCAGCTTGAATGCTGACATCACCAGAGGCGGAGCTGGAGGCTGTAGTGCAAGAGTCCCTGCACCAAAGTCGGAACAAAGGGGGAGGACAGAGAGAACCTACATATTCTCTATATGACCAGCCTTATAGCCTCATCACCAACAATCCGCTCTCGGGTGTCCCCTCGAAAAAGAAGAACTGAATATCCCCCAGGAATCTATCCAAGAGAGTAGAATTAAAGGAATAAATGTCCGAAATGTTCTTGGGTAGAACAATGGCTTAATGATAGAGAACAAGTTGTCATTCATGGTACATTTTCAAGCTGGACAAAAGTGGAAATGAGTATTAAAAGCCATGTTTCAGTGGTTGCAGATGACACATATCTCTATATAGTAATACAATGGAAGCAGGATATTGCTTTGCTGCAGATGGATTTATAAAGATTGTGGGACTTCGGGGTAAAGAATGCACAATTAACTTACACCCCAAATGGTAGTGAATTAGGGATAACAACACACGAGAAGGATTTGGGAACTGGTATAGACAATAGAGATGTCGCGAACATAAAATTTTCCGTTCGCAAACGGCGAACGCGAAGTTCCGCAAATGTTCGCGAATGGGCGAACCGGGCGAACCGGGCAAACCGCCATAGACTTCAATAGGCAGGCGAATTTTAAAACCCACAGGGACTCTTTCTGGCCACAATAGTGATGGAAAAGTTGTTTCAAGGGGACTAACACCTGGACTGTGGCATGCCGGAGGGGGATCCATGGCAAAACTCCCATAGAAAATTACATAGTTGATGCAGAGTCTGGTTTTAATCCATGAAGGGCATAAATCACCTAACATTCCTAAATTGTTTGGAATAACGTGCTTTAAAACATCAGGTATGATGTTGTATCGTTCAGGTAGTGTAAAGGTTACGCCCGCTTCACAGTGACAGACCAAACTCCCCGTTTAACGCACCGCAAACAACCGCAAACAGTCCATTTGCACAACCGCAAACTCCCCATTTGCACAAGGTTGGATACCAAGCTAGCCATGTCCCGTTCCTTGTCCTCACTGATGTCATTGAAGGTCTCTTCCTCAACCCAGCCACGTACAACACCATGGGTCTCCGAAAGGTGACAACAAGCCCCCTGTATTTTTTTTTTTTAAATGTACACTACTGTTACACCAGATATGAGTTGCACTGGTGTGACACTGTGCCCTGGCAGGCCCTGAAACGCACACGTGTGAAGGAAACTGACTGCTATTATATTACAGTCAAAAACGTTTTTTTTTTTTTTAAATGCAAGCTATTGTGACACCAGATATGAGTGGTGGCACTGGGCAAGTGGGCACAGTATACGCTGTGAGCCTGACACACACACTGGCAGGCAGGCAACTGCAATTAGAATACACACACAAAAAAAAAGCAGACTGATGTTCTAGCCCTAAAAAGGGCTTTTTGTGGTGCTGTCCTTACAGCAGAGATCAGATGAGTCCTTCAGGACTGTAGTGGACACTGAATACACTAGCCTAGCTATCGATTTCCCTATTAAATCAGCAGCAGCTACACTGTCCCTCCTCTCACTAAGAATGCAGCTTCCGGGGGGCGGGGCCTAGCTGTCATGGAGGAAAGACGCACTTCGTGTGAGCTTAATAGCGGTCAGCAACTCGACAGAGTCTTACTTACCTCTGCGTGGCAAGTGTGGCCTGGTGCTCACCGGGCGGGATAGGCGGCCGATCTCCCAATCCTGGGATGCCCAGGAGCAGCTACTTCCCGGCAGGAGCTCCGTTACCCCCCCCTCGGACCGGTGGGGGTTATCCCGGTCCACCCCTGAGAGGCTGTCTGGAGCTAAAGGACGCACATAGCAGAGCCGCCCAGGCTGACATACTCATCTGCGACTCTTCTAATATGGCGGAAGCCGCGTGTCCTCCTGGTACAAGCAAAGCATGGCAGGATATTGAGTCTAAGCTGGACAGACTCTTTAATCAATTTTGGAAGCAAATAACAAGCAGGAAGCCCCAACAAGCTCCACCACAGCCCCAACAAGCTCCACCACAGCTAAGCGAAGCAGTCCACATTAAAATCCACCAACGCAAAAGGCGTCGAAGACAGGACCGGAGGCACAAACAGAAATGCAGAGCCTGCCCCAAGCACTCGCCTCCACCTTAAGCCACCACAATCCCGCACCGGACGTGAGGCACCACCGGGACAGATCCGACCACCCGACAAAACAAGCTTCCACCACCTCAAGCCGCGAACCCGGCACTCAGCCAGAGACTTGCCTTTGTTGTTCCAGGTATCAGGGACTCCCAGGGTCTGCACCTGGCGCCCAGAAGGGATCGGATGAGCACAAGCAGTAAACAGCAACCTGCCAAGCATGACCCACTATAGTTGATCCTCCACACCATACCTTTGATCACATGAACTGCTCTCTGCACATTAACTAATCGTAAAGTAGCAAGCGTTTAAACATTTCATTATTTCACCTCCTAAAGAGTTTATTGTCGTAGTTCCTTACATGCCTTTACCTTAACCATCATGTATTATGTTATTCACTAGTCTCATCTCATGGGGCGACTCACACTTGATTTATAACTAGTGGTGGAGCTGCTGATATAAATACACAGTTGATAACGTGCAAGCTACACCCTAAACGTGACAGCCATCTTTCACAACAATGTACTGCTATATACTCATACCCTCAGTGCAACTAGCCATGATATACGCACGTTCAGCCTAGCATGCTCAAATATAACACACTTCTGTCTAAAAAAAAAATAAGAAAAAAAAAAAAAAATGCAGCTTCCGAATGAATCTAAAATGGATGCTGTCCAGGAGGTGGGAGGTTCTAGGAGGGAGGGTCTGCTGCTGATTGGCTGGAATGTGTCTGCTGACTGTGAGGTACAGGGTCAAAGTTTACTCAATGACGATGAATAGGGGGCGGACCGAACATTGCATATGTTCGCCGTCCGTGGCGAACGCGAACAAGCTATGTTCGCCAGGAACTATTCGCCTGCGAACCGTTCGGGACATCTCTATTAGACAACAAATAAGCAAGCGATATGCAATGTCAATCTGCAGTTGCCATTTTGGCCACCTGTTCTAAAGAAGGATATCATGGCACTAGAAAAAATGCAGAGACGAGCTACAAAATTGATAAAAGGATAGGAGCATTTTAGTTACGAAGCAAGGTTAAAAAATTTAAATCTCTTTAGTTTTGAAAAACGGCACCTCAGAGGGGATATGATAACATTATACAAAGTATATTCAGGGCCAGTAGAAACCATTGTCTGGAAATCTATTTATAAACAGGACTATACATAGGACACAAGGTCACACTTCTAGGCTGGAAGAAAGGAGATTTAGTCTAAGGCAAAGAAAAGTGTTTTTTTTACATTAAGAGCAATAAGGATGTGGAATTCTCTACCTGAAGAGGTGGTTTTATCAGAGTCCATACAAATGTTTAAACAGCAATTTAATACATACTTGTAAAAACATAATATACAGGGATATAATTTATAATTAGTGGGGTAATAGCTTCTTGATCCAAGGAGATATCAGACTGCCATTTTGTGGTCAAGTAGGTATGAAATGTGCAAAATGAAATATGAGGAAGGCTGAACTTGAAGGATGCAAGTAACGTTTGAGCTATGTAACTAAGTAACTATGTAAGAAAGGTACAATTAAAAGAGGGGGGAAGAAGTCCAGACATCCTATAGTCCTGAAGTAACAATTGTTATTTTTGAGACTATAGGCTTCCTATAAGGGGGCACTGTTGAGAGTAGTCTTGATTTTCTTCTGGACATTCTCAGGTTTGATTATATGACAGGAAAAAAGGGCATTTCTGTCTCACTCTTTTGACTGTTATCTTCTCTGTATCTCAAAATCAATAGAAAATACACTCACATTAATAGCTAAGGTTCAATTTCACATAGTTCAACATTACCTTTGCAGGACTTCTTATTTTCATTTGGTTTTACAGATATCAAATATCTTGGTTCAGCATCTAAAAACAAAAGCAAAAAGTATTAAATAACTGATTACAAACCTAAATAAATTGCTAAACTATTGCAAATATATGAGCCACATGAGAAACATAGTTGATACCCTGTTGAAATATTATATGAAGTCATCTAGCTAATTCTTGCATATCACTTCTAGTGGTAAGATCCCTAGTCTGATAAGAGCCTGAATATCAAAAGAGCAAAACGTCCACCCAATTGTGATTGCGAACTGTAATTACTATACAGGATTATTTATTAAAGTGAGAATTTAAAGTGAATTCAAACTGAATTTCAATTTAAGGACGATTAGTCAACCTGTAAGCATAACTGATATGCAGAAGATTGCCAGGTTGGCTATTTTGATGTTTAAGTTTAAAATTCACTTTGAGTTCTCAAATTAGTGAAAAACTCTCAAGATGTACTAAGTCCCGTATGAGCAGAAATAGGAAACATTTATGCTGTAAATACTACTCTTGCACTAGGCAGGAGTAGGACATGGAAAGTTCACTAAATCATTTAGATCTTCGTTAAACTGAAAAATCATAAAAATGTGCAAAAAAACATTAGAATTCAACTCACAATAGCTCATGAGAGCATAGCCCAGAAAACAGTACAGTACATGGGCGTCCGCAGGGAGGGGGACAATCCACCCCCACCCCCCCCCCCCCCTGGATTTTTCAGCTTGTTCTGCTATTTTTCGTGTGAATGAACTGCAATACCGTAGGTGGCGCTGTGTATGGAGAGAGACAGGGATAGGAAGCTGCATATATCCCTGCTTCTCTCTGCTGAGCAGGAAGGGTCTGCAAGGAGCAAGGGCAGCAAGGAGCAGGAAGGGTCTGCAAGGAGCAGGGGCAGCAAGCAGCAGGAAGGGTCTGCAAGGAGCAGGGGCAGCAAGGAACAGGAAGGGTATGCAAGGAGCAGGGGCAGCAAGGGGCAGGAATGGTCTGCAAAGAGCAGAAAGGGCCAGAAGGAGCACAAAGGTAAAGGAGCAGAAATAATCAGAAGGAGCACAAAGGTAAAGTAGAAGAAGGAGCAGAAAGGGTCTGCAAGGAGCAGAAAGGAATCAGAATGAGAAAGGAGCAGAAGGGCGCAAAATAAGCAGAAAGGAGCAGAAAGGTAAAGGAGCAGAAGGAGCCAAGGATAGAAGACCGTGTCAAAAGAAAAAGAAGACTGTGAAATGAAGGAGAAGAAAAGGAGATAAAGTGAACCCTCCACTTTATTCTGGACACCACATCATTTGGTACCTGGGCCTGGCAGGGAAACTCTGGACCTTCTCATCTCCCCAGGTAAAAAAAAAATATCAGTGTTAATGTGTTCACTTTTATTTACTGAGTGTCAGGAAGCACAGAGTGCCGCTGGGTAGGGGTGTTGCTGATTGGCTAGAGCGGTCAGCTGGCACTCTAAGCCAATCAGTAGCTCCCCATAAAAAAGTAAAAAACAATGAACCGGGAACTAGCGATTGGCTTACAGCGTCAACTGTCAACTCTAGCCAATCAGCGGCACCCATGCCTGACATCAACTCCGTTTCAGATGCAGAATACCACTGAGCGACCTGGAGCTGGAGGAAGCCTTTGGGGTTAAACCATTTGAGAGCGGTTTAACCCCTTAAAGGAAAGAGAGTACCCAGGGGCTTCCTGGCATCATAGCATTTTCATTTAGATGAAGTTGTTATGGTGACCAGAATGTTCCTTTAATTTGCTTAAAGGAACATATAGTGTCAGGAATACAAACATGTATTCCTGACACCATAGTTGTGAAAACGCTATTCACCCTGGCTTTATGTGATAATGACTATGCTCCTCCCCTTCATGACACTTTCAAAAAGGGGCCAAGCATGGATGTCATTACAATTATGCCTCCCCTCCCCCCCCCCTATAAAAATTCCTGTGGATGCCCATGGTACAGTACAGTGAAAATATTATCTCAAATTAAATCTTATCAGATGAAATAGTTCTCTTGCATGCAAGTAGAATTAGAACTTTACATCAAGTGAAATGTGATTGGATAAAATAATTCTCATATGCAAATGTAGGTGTTTCACACTGGCAATGAGTTTAAAGGGGAAATGTAACTTCCAAGAATACCTATTGTATTTGTGTATGCTTATTTCATGATTTATTTGAGGTTGCTAAGAAGGTTTTCCAGTAAAATGTAATGCATAGTTTTTAACTGTTAATCACTGATAAGTGGTGATTATACACTAAACTTATATTTGGAGCAATTAGAAAGTCAACATGACAGATCTTGAGATAAAAAAAACAACAACAACAACAAAACAATCAAAAAACAACTAAATGATGTTACAACTACAGCTTGGATTTTCTTTCCTAAATTTTGCTATTTGGTTTTCAAATTGCTGTTTAGGGAATACATTTCATGTATTTTAACTTAGTTTTAATAAATTGGAATCAGCAGCCATGACTGAAATAGCTGCAATATAGTGTGAGAAAGGGCAGAAACACAACCAACTAGCTATTTTACGAATACAATGAGTCCTACGCCAAAACTTTGCAACTAATTGCAATTTAACCCCTTAAGGACCAAACTTCTGGAATAAAAGGGAATCATGACATGTAACACATGTCATGTGTCCTTAAGGGGTTAAAAAGTGTGTGGGAAATGAATCTTTAATTCCCATTTTAACACGTGTGTGTGTCACCTTGTGTGTCTGTAACAAGGCCAAACATTCAGGGGTATGTACATTTTTGATCAGGGCCATTTGGGTGATTTCTGTTATGATTACGATTTAAAAAGATGCCAAACAAACATGTGATAATAAATGGCTTCATATAATCACTATCCTTCAATAAAAAACATTTGCATGATCAGTCATATTTTCAAAATCAATGCCAATATTTCACAATTTCTGCCAGGGTATGCAAACTTTTGAGTACAACTATATGCCAATTTCAGGCAACGCCTGCAAGATGTATCAATCTTTTCATCACTGTTCTGTTTCACTTCTCTTTTTTTTTTGCCTCTCTAAATTTGGGAGTAATTCTGTGAAATGATGTGTTCTGTTCTGTTCTAAAACGTGGTCTAAAGTACTAAAAGTGGAGCAATCACCGTGGAAACCAATGGAAACAGCAGGCACATTCCATAGAAAACTCCTCTCTTTTTATATGTTTGCACTGCTATTTAGAAGAGAACACTTTGACAAATCTTCCCCAATGCTAAATCGCCCACAATGACTCTGAATTGCCCCTTGATTTGTCAGATTGAAACAAATATTCACTGCTTTACTTTGATAAATAGCAGCACATGTAGTTTCTACTCTGAAATGATGCAGTATTGATCAAAGCTGCTTTCTGAAACAACGAGTTCATAACCTTGAAAACCAAATCTCAAACATAAATACACACATTTTCTGTTTTAGGAATACTGCTAATGAGCAATGTTCACAAATGCCAAAATTATTTAGCATTATACACAAACAGTGAAATACTATGTTTGTTCTGAGTCTAATCTTTTAATTTTGTACATCGGGGATTTCCTTATGACATTTTTGGCAGGTCGATACATAATAAGTGAGGAGCAACAACGTTTGAAACCTTATCATTTGTGAATCATTTTTCATGTACTCCCACCATAAAAATACAGCATTTCTTTCCCACAAATATGTCTTGAATATAAAATGAATGTATATTTATTTTATTTGTGGTACACCATATAAGAGTTTTATTTTCTTTAATTTTGTTCTGGTTCCTATGGGTTTTTAGGACATTGAATAAACATAAAAAAGTATTATTTACCTGGCTTGGCTAACAGTTTTCGTACTGAACATGCTGGAGATTTTTTACATCTTACAGTGAAACTGCCTATCCCTTTACTTAATGTGACTGCATATGTTGCAGAAAAATTTAAGGACTACAGTGGAGTTTATTGGATGGAGGATTTGTTAGAACAGTTAGAACTGTATGTCAGTTTTTCAACTGTAAGGTACTTTATAAAGCAATAGAAAGCAATAAAGGAAAACAAAGGCTGTGGAACATTGCAACCGTGGGACATGGGTAGAGAACCCCTAATTAAGGACAAATTATCCACGTGAGAGAAATAAAGTATAAGGGCATATTACCAGTTTTAGTACGAGTGTACTTATCACAGTGTCTATAGAATGGAGAAACAAACTTGTTGTTGTTGCGACCTTCTGTTATCCCAGACCTTGGCTAGTTCTTGTCTTTTGGCTATTTTCCGATGCTGTTTTTCTGTATCCACAATAAGTCTGATCAATTCTAAGGACTAAGGTTCTGCATGTTGGCTTTAATGTTTTTGTGGTATTGTAGTAAAAATCTTCTCTGTCTTCAAAAGCACATACTTAAGCGAACAGATGTTCTTTAGAAAAGTACTCTAAGTCAACGTGGAGCACAAAAATGACTGATTGTCACCTGGAGCACTGAATCTGATTAACAACCACAGTTATAGTTCCTAAAATTCAATAATTAGTTAATAAAAATAGATAATGTTATTGCTGTTGTATTGTATATAATATTTGTCCATTGTGTGCCCCTTCATTATGTACCACATTTTCAAAGTGTTCCGCGACTTCCTAAACGTTAAGCACCCCTATGCTAAGTAATACATACTGGATTATATTGTATACAGACACAAGTGTAAACAAAAAAGTGTACATTTTTGGGGGATGTCAGAATTTTGACTATAAGGTTTGACCCCATTTAATTTATATAAATAGATTTGGGAAAACAAATTCGATAAACCAAAAGGATGCAAAAATGGGCCAACGAGTGTACTGTAAATATATACATAATATAAATATTTGGTTCACAGATCAAGTGAGAAAAAGTAACCAATAGAGTAAAAAAGAGGATGAGTAAAAAAAGATATGATTATACTATATCGGGTGATTATACAAATTCCTGAACTCCCAGACAAAATGTAGCCAAATCATAAACCAAACAAATTCATAGGAGAAAAGATAATTGATGGGAAGGGGACAGGAGCATAAATATATATATATATATATATATATATATATATATATATATATATATATATATATATATGATGGGAAGGGGACAGGAGCATAAAAAATATATATATATATATATATATTTATGCTCCTGTCCCCTTCCCATCAATTATCTTTTCTCCTATGAATTTGTTTGGTTTATGATTTGGCTACATTTTGTCTGGGAGTTCAGGAATTTGTATAATCACCCGATTGGCCCAAATTCGGATGAATTGCATTTCATAGGAAACAAATCTCCAAGTCTAGTACAAAGTGTAGATTTTATTGGTAGGCAAATTGTACTTATTACCAGGTTTATAATCATTTTTTTTTTGAGCGCAGCATTCAACTTTAACCTAAATATATAGTATTTTTTTTTTCTAAATTACACATTATGCTTTTAAGCTTCCTCATCACTGGCGAGTGAGAAAAAGACTGTCCTGCACTGTAGGCCCTACAGCAAGAGATCAATTGTTGTTTATACATTTGGCAACCATTAGTAAGCTAGCTGAATAAACATATCAAAAGGCTGTAACAGCTTGGAGTAGAGAGGAATTGCATAAACATAACCAGCCCAGATCTTAGCTTAAACCTTCACAGAAATACACATTTAATATGAGTGCAGTTTGAAAAAGATCAGTAATGGAAATTTAGATGGGATATAATGAAAGCCTGGGCTGCAGATTATTTTCCCTGTTACAAGTTTACAACCAAAACCATTTGCTTAACAATCTTTTCTTCCAGGAACATGATTATCTTCTTACTTTGCATTATAAGTTTAATGAGAAAATGATTTTGTGTGTGGAGTCTGGGTGTTTTCTATTGTACCCTTTGTTGTTACAAGAACAATATTTAATCAATGTAAGTCTAAGATCACCAATGGGCACAATGATATCAGGGCAGTGACGTGTCAGGGAAGACAGGTGAGTCATGAGTGAAAAAAAATCTCTAGCACTGAGTCTACCAACGATCTCAGCCTCCCCGCAATGGACATAGCTCGAGCCTGTTAAAATAGTAAGAGATGCGCACTGTATGCCGTTCAAAACATTGCGTAGATGGGAGGCTGAGCTCGTCATCCCCTCTCTGTACTGTTTGAGGCACTGAACTCAGAAGGTCATTGGACATGTGGAAAAGCATCATTGGTTCAAGCCATCCAATACAAATGCTGCCGTCCAATAAAAATGCTGAAACAATATTAACAATCGGACAAAATTTGGTTCGGACTAAACAAAAAGTTTTGTTCGCCCAAATGTTTTCAGACAAAACAAACATTTTTCCAGCACCCAAGTCTACTAAGCTAGTGCCTCACCGGCCACGGACCTCACTGTACATCCCTGTGACTGGTGTAATGATTGAATAAAAACCCAGCAAACTTTTATGCGTGGCTTCCAAATTCCTATATATTACCAATTCAACCCTTCTGCAATGTTTGCCTTTCTTATCTAATATATAATTTTTTGGAGAGTCTGCAGATCTGAAATTTAAATCCTGTCTTCCTTTCATCATGCTAGATTTACTGAGTGCAATATGTAATATGCCTACTTGGAGAAATGGTTGCAATTTACTTAAAATCATTTCTTATCTGTTGACCATTTTCAGACAGTAAAAGAAGGCCAACAGGAAATCTTTTTCTATCTATTTTTTCATAAATAGTTCTATGCAATTAAGGAGGATACAGTGAAGCAGAAAAATATAAATTCACTAAAAAAATTATCAACAAAGAAACAACACCAAACAAGAGAATCTTATAGACAAGAATTGGGAAAAAAAAAAAAGATTTACATTTATAAAAAAACTAATTTGTCTTCTTCTCCCAAAACAATAAAATGTTTTTGTTATGTAAGGTTCTCTACTATCACTCATCATGCAGGCCAGAAAAAAAAAAACCCAGACAAAATAGTAAGAAAAAAGCAGGGGGTATGGAGAAATATACTACTACCAATCAAAATCCAGGAAACGAAAAACAATAGAAAAAAAAAGGAAGCTGAAACACACACAAAAAAAATGTCAGATGGGAGTTAAAACGTAGACACTGGTAACTTTTGACACTGTCCAAAGGGTGAGGCTGGGACTGCCACAGTGAAAGGCCAGAAAATTAGCAAGTCAGCAATGCAAGTTATTCCTCCCAAGGGTACCAGATCCTATTGTCTGCTACAAGAGTTTTGTGAAACCTTGTGGTGAGCTCCTCTATAACATCCAAAAATCAAATTCTCACCAGGAGGACCTCAGTCGAGGGGAAGTAACCTTTGGCTGTTTGGCTACACAAAGCCTAGCTTTGTATATATTTTGTGGCACAGTTTCAATGTGGACCTTTGTAGGAGATATTTAGGAGGGCCAACACTCAAGGTGTTTCAATCTTGCATTTGTTTTCTATTTTAAACCCTGCCTCTCAAATGTGAAATGATTGGATTATTTATAATCACTGCAATAGGAGGTGTTAGTTATCTCTTAATATTACAAACATTGAGAGAGAGAGAGAGAGATAATATCTCCAAATGCATATTTTGGGATAAACAATATAAACAATAAAACAATGATGACATCAGACTTATCAAAAGCCCTCTGGGGAAAACAGCCAATGTCAGCTCCCGACCCTAGAAACTCTGATACACTTAAAAAAAAATATATGTACAAAAATAACAAAAATGGCAAAGGTAACTGCAGTATAAGAACGTAATAAGGAACACTTTCCCTAATACAGCCAACAAGCATAAATTGAGGCTTTAACCAATACAATAAAAAAACAGCTCAGACACAAGAGGTTACTGGTATGGTACACTAGTGTCACCAAACCATTATATGTTGACAAAGGTCTGTGTCCCCAGAATGTTTGTACGTGCTGCTGTCTTTTGCAATAAATTGTTTGGTGGCCCTAGTTTGCCACAGCGTTAGAAGAAAATAATGTTTTAAGAAGATCCTAATATTGAACCCTAATAAGTATAAGATGTATATTTGCTGAACAGCTGCAGGTGCATGTTAATTGTGTCAGGACTTTCCTCCAGACATTCAACTGACACTGCCAGACAATGTGTTGCGATTTACTCTGCCAGAGGGAGATCTCCCAATACTCCCTTCAGGTGCTTAGTAAGGCTAAACTCTGTTGAAACCATACAAACTCAGAATAATAGAATGCCTCAGGCACTCTGCAGGAATTTGGATGACCTTTTATTCCTATTAATTAAAGAAAACCTTTCTTTGATTTAGTGGAATAAAGGTCATCCTAAATCCTGCAGAGTCTGAGGTGTTTTATTATAGTTATTCAGCCAGCACAGACTGTACTGTAGACATTTGTGTAGCGGACCCAGGAAAACCCAACCGGTTACGTCAGCTAATTCCCTTCCTTCAGCCATGCAGAAACCCCTGAGCATACAACGAGGCCCATTTGCCCCCAGTAACTGGACAAGACCGAGTTCTGGAGGTACAACACAATTTTATTGGCACTAAAACTTACAGAAGTAATAAAAGCGCTAAAAAGCATATCTTCATGAGACAAAAAATAGGTAAAAAGGTCTCTTGGGCTAATAGTAATGATAACTTATAACAAATTTGATAATCGATAAAATATTGATATGCTGCTACACACTTTAGTGTCTGCACCCTGGGGAACAAGCCCCCAACACACACCCAGGTAAATATAATGTGAAAAAAAAGTGGAGCGCAAACAATTATACTTACGCTCATATCTTGGCTTTAGGAATCCATCAGCATGTAAAACAAGAACGAAAATTGCACAATTGTGTGATATTGTTATATACAGATTTTATGTTACCAAAAGATGGCTACAATATTGCACAATCCAAAGATGAAGAATAAAATTACAATTTATTAAACACAGTTTAAAAAAGAATATAATTCTGCAATATTGCACATAGAGTAAAGTTTGCTATATTGCACAAAGAGGTAAGTATCACAGCTCCTTACTAGAGATAGGTGGTGAGTATATGTGGTATAAAACCTCACCACTCACATGCGCCTGTGACCTTAGGATGGTCAACTATAATGATGTGGATGTTAGTCTGCTCTCCCCAGGCAATGTGACAGGTAGCGATATCTCCGGGTATGCCTCTAATAATAGCAAGCTCCATCTCTCGTGCTGTTCGTATGTCACGGCTTCCAATGGTTACGCCCATCGTATGGCATCACTACGCACGTCTACGTGTTTTGCCTGCTGCTTCGTCAGAACATGGATCACGGTTCACTCCATCTTCGTTGTGGGTGTTTATGGGCAAAGTTCTGACCATGCATTCCTAATACTCATTGGTTGCTTCCAAAATCTTCATTTGCATATCAGTCCAGGGACAATAAAACAACTTAAAGTCCCATAACTACGGTCATAAAAATACAAATCCACATACAATTTATCTTATTGTATAAAAAAAGAAGAAGAAGAAGATTAAAATAAACACAGACAAATAATGTATCAGCATTAAAAATATAGAATTGCAGTAGTGATTGTACATCCTTAGGATCTGAAATATATATATATATAATAGAATGGTATAGATATGATCTACAAAGACATTTTTAATATCTCCAATTTTTTTTTTTTTTTATTCTTTATTTTGGTTGTGCAGGTAGGTACATTGTAACATCAAACGCCACAACAGCAAGCATATATGTTAATAGGATTGACAGTGGCATGGGAAGTTGCACATTTTTGATTATGTATTGAAGCTTAGCATAACATGTGATGTTCAAAGATAACGTTGAATATGCATATAACTGAAGAGTATATTACAAGAGTATTATATGGTTTAAGCAGGCAAGATTCCTAACATATAGCACTGATAAGCGAGGTTTGTAGACGTAGATTGTAATCAGCTCTATATGTTTCAGATAATTTATAATGTTGAAAACATGTTAGACTATGATGTTAAACTACAATGTTAAACTGGTGAGCTGTAGACTGTTCGGCAAACACGTTAATAGAGGTGAGATTTCTCCCAACCGTACATGCTGGTAGCCTGGCTGTCATCAGGTTAAATTATGTCACGCTTTAGCACCTGGTAACAGTACTGATAAAGTTAAAATATACACATTAGCAGACTACTCTATGGAGACACATAACGTTTAGGTGCATTTCTTAATAGTGCCTGTTCTTAGATCTAGTGGAGTGGGTGTAAGCACTTTGGGAGGTGTTAGCTGCCCCTATAGAGTCAAGCCCTGTACGTCAACAACTCGGATTAGCAACTCATATGAAAATAAAGTAGACGCTTCTGTGGTATGCTTATAACATCTCGAGCTAGAGTAAAGTAGATTTAAATAGCCTAAATAAGCCTAGGCCGGACATGTGGTGTTAACTGCAGCCATGGTGCAAGTGGGGTTGGTTCGGTTAAGGCAATTTCAATAAGAGCATGTGTTCCCTGCCCCCGTGTCCCATGAATTAAGTGCTACAATCGTGTCCGTATGCAAAGTCCGTATGCAAAGTCAACAGTGAAACATTTAAACATTTTAACTGGAAATCTGGTATTTAGTCACTTATAAACAATCAAGCATTGGTTAGTATTAGTACGGTTGTGTGTGCTGCAGTAGGGTTATAGATTATAGATTAACTATAAACACGTGCATTGTGACTTTGTTATACAGGCTAAAACATTTGGAAATGGGGTACACGTGAGAAGAAGGATTAAGCATTTAGTTAGAGTACTCCTATGGGTTTCAAAATGTAAAACTTATCATTAGTAGATTATAAGGTTTAGAAATGTCAGTGAGAGGGTATGCTAATGTGAGACAATACAGGACAGCCTTGTGAGTCAGTTGAGCAAATATTGAGCTCAGAGTCTATGGGCAAGACCTCAGCCGATTCCACAGTCCTGGCTCAGTGAGACTCCGGCACCGCTGTCAGGCAAGGGGGTCAGGTGGGCTCCGTTGCAACTCTCCAGCCTGTCGTGGGTACCTTGTGTGGTGGGCGTATGTTTTCGTCGGTGTGCCGACCTCATCTCTCCCCCTGCTGATCTGGGAGTTGATGTCTGGTTGTTTCCCCGAGGCACCGAGTCGAAGCCCGTCAGGGCACTTGTAGCAGCTTCGTTAGTGTGTTGGTGGGTGGGGCGCTGAGTGACCATCTTAGCCCCGCTGGTTGTGTGCCGTGCGTGGACCCTCTGTAGTGTCCTTTAGGCACGAACCATAGTGGGCCATGTGTGTGGGCTCTCCGCCTGCATCGGGAACCAGGTGGGTGGCCTCCGATGCGTGGTCTACGGCTCAGAAGTTGGGGGGTAGTTCTCGCTCTCCTCCCTCGGCTCCTCAGTGCCTGTCGGGGCTGGTGGATGCACCGGAGGGATGACTGGCTGACGAGGGGCCTTTTTGGATGTTTGGGTCTGCGCCAGTTTCTTCCAGAAGGCAGTCAGTATAGCTTCCAGCCTGTCTTCGAGACTAGGCAGTGCATTGGCTTGAGTGCACGTGGTGGCGGCCATTTTGCGGGTCCGCGCCTCGTCTCGCTGCTCGCATGTTTTTATCAGTATGTTTTCCGTCCGTGTGTGCCCTCTCAGGGCTGGACCGGGATAACCCCCACTGGTCCGGGGAGGGGGGGGGGAGCAGGGTGCTCGTGGGTCTCCAGTGCGGTGGCCGGGAAAGCGTCCGTCTCTCCCGTCCCCCGCTGCCTTTAAGCCACGGCTTGCCATCTTGGGTTCCCGATCTCCTGGATACTCGTGTAAGGTGTCGGGCTTGTCACCAGGTCCTTTATTCAGGTATCGGAACCCGGTTGGGAAATTGATTCGATTTTGGCGAGTAATCATGATAAATCGGGTTCGTGTGTCGGGAGCTCAGCTTTGTGCATCCGCTCTGCTTGCTGGCTTGGCCCCACTCCCCAATATCTCCAATTTTTAATATCTCCAAATGATAAAAATATAAATATAGAAGTGAATAAAAAATTAACAAATTCCAGTGTAACCTTATATATTGGATAGACCAAACTATAAAAAAATGTACATAACCGTAAGAGTACAAACTTTCCATCTCCTTTTACTAAAATAAATATACCCTACAATTGCAAATGGGACAAGTAATTGAGATGGTATTTGTATTAAAACCTCAAAGCTAAGAAAAATACTAAAAAGGCTTTTTAAGTTAGATAAAAATAATAATGTAAAAAAAGGACCTCTATAAAAAATGACAAATCTCAAAATCGTTATTTTATCCATATGGAATCAGTGTGTTGAGTTCAAATATCCATCTCATCTCTATTTGTCCTATTTTTTTTTTTACAGAAATCATCCCCTGTCCAATTCTTTTTCACCATTTGAATACCTTTATATTTTAAGCTGGAGGGGGCTGCTCTATAATGTACAGACACTTGGTGTTGAGCGTATTTCGTCTTTATGTTATATATGTGTTCACCTATCCTTGTTTTAAGTGGTCTAGTTGTACGTCACTCACAATTAAGACCACATGGACAGGTGAGCACATATATAACATTATTAGTGTTACATGTTATGCAGTCCTCAATCTTATATTGCCTCTCTTTATTGGTAAATTATTTTACATGGTGTCTATGAGTTGTAGTTTCCTGACATCGTCTACATTTTCCGCATTCCAAAAAAACCTTGTATTGTTTTAAAAAATGGGTTGCTCTTATGTCTTCTTCTGGTTCTCTAATAATATAATAAGTTAAAGTTTTTTTAAAGAGACCTAAGGTATCCCTGGAGGAGTTGCAGAGTTATACAGTAGAGACTGGAGTATCTGTACATAGGCAGAGTGGCCAGAAGAAAGCCATTACTTTCAGCAAAAAACAAAATAGCAAATTTTGAGTTTGCAAAAAGGCATGTGGGAGACTCACAAAATGTATGGAGGAAGGTGCTCTGGTCTGATAAGACTAAAATTTAACTTTTCGGCCATCAAAGAAAACGCTATGTCTGGCTCAAACCCAACACATCATATAACCCAAAGAACACCATCCCCACAGTGAAACATGGTGGTGGCAGCATCATGCTGTGGGGGTGTTTTTCAGTAGCCGGGACTGGAAAACTGGTCAGAATTGACAGAAAGATGGATGGTGCTAAATACAGGGATAGTCTTGAGCAAAACCTGTACCACTCTGTGCGTGATTTGAGGCTAGGACGGAGGTTCACCTTCCAGCAGGACAATGACCCCAAACACACTGCTAAAGCAACACTTGAGTGGTTTAAGGGGAAACATTTAAATGTTTTGGAATGGCCTAGTCAAAGTCTAGACCTCAATCCAATAGAAGATCTGTGGTCAGACTTAAAGATTGTTCACAAGCGCAAACCATCCAACTTGAAGGAGCTGGAGCAGTTTTGAAGGAGGAATGGGCAAAAATCAGAGTGGTAAGATGTGGCAAGCTCATAGAGACTTATCCAAAGCGACTTGGAGCTGTGATTGCCGCAAAAGATGGCTCTACAAAGTATTGACTTTAGGGGGGTGAATAGTTATGCACATTGACTTTTTCTGTTATTTTTTTCTATTTGTTGTTTGCTTCACAATAAAAAAAAATCTTCAAAGTTGTGGGCTTGTTCTGAAAATTAAATGATGCAAATCCTTAAACAATCCATGTTAATTCCAGGTTGTGAGGCAACAAAACACAAAAAATGCCCTGGGGAGTGAATACTTTTGCAAGTCATTGTACATCAACTGTTTTAAAAAAAGTTTCTGTTTTTATTTAATTATTTTCTGTAAAAATAATAAGATCAAGGAAGTTTACTCTTTAGTTCGCTATAATTAGTGATACTCTCCATTCATTTGAGTTGGCGTCTTGTATAAAATCTGTAAGGGAATTTATGTCCCCTCTCCAAATAAAAAATAAATCATCTATATATGTCTTGTATAACACAAGATTGGGCCCCCACTTACCTTCTGGGTTAATATGTTGTAATTCCCAGTGGGCCAGAAATACGTTTGCGTAACTGGGGCAAACCTGGTGCCCATGGCCGTGCCACCTAGTTGTAAGTAAAAATCATTTTGAAACCGAAAGTAATTATTATTTAAAATAATTTCAATAATTTCAAAAATATTCAGTAGTTCTCATTCCTAATTTGTGTTTTATAATCGTATCCAATGAGGAAACATCTGCAATCTTTTTTCCATTTTATTTAAAATTTTTAAAACAGTTGATGTACAATGACTTGCAAAAGTATTCACTCCCAAGGGCATTTTTTGTGTTTTGTTCTCTAAGATATGATGGACAATTTCTTATTACCGGTTGAAGAATTTTATCCATATATTCTGATAATCTACTAGAGATTGAATTGATCCCTGAGATTATGGGTCTACCTGGTGGTTTCATTAGATTCTTGTGGATCTTCAGTAATAATTAAATAAATAAATAATGGGGGGGGGACCTAATGTGCCCCCAGGTCCCCACCCATGACAGGCGGGTGGGCACCTTAAATAATTAAATAAATGGGGGACCTAATGTCCCCCGCAAGACCCCACCCATGACCGGCAGTTGGGGACCCTAGTTATTAAAGGGGGGACCTAAGGACCAAATGTCCCCCCCTGGTCCCCACCCATGAGCGGCGGGTGGATACGCAAATTAATTAAAGGGGGGGAACCTAATGTCCCCCCCAGGTTCCTACCCATGAGCGGCGGGTGGGGTCCTTAAATAATTAAATAATGGGGGGGACCCAATGTCCCCCCCTTAAATAATTAAATAATGGGGTGGGACCTAATGTCCCCCCAGGTCCCCACCCATGAGCGGCAGGTGGGGACCACAAATAATAAAGCCCCTAATAAAGAACCATAGCGCAAAAAAAAAAAGGCGCAAAAAAATAATTACAAAAAACACAAAAAAAGAATCCATGTTCACCCAGGCGAACCCTGTTTAGGCGACATGCAACAATGTTTATGCGACATGCCGTGAGTAGGGGCATGCAGGAGGGTTTAACCTCCCTTTTATTAATATGGGGTTTATAGTGATAATATTTATGACAAAGAGCTGCTGGCTCCGTCCTTGCTTTTTTTTTGTGTGCATGCGCAGTGTTATTTTCTCTGTGCTGCGGGGGTTAATTCCCCTGCAGCACGGAGTCTATTGAACGAAAGAAACAAAATGAAAAGGAAATGCATTCGGCATTTGCCCTTTTCGTTTCGTTTATATTTCGGATGTAAGGCTTTTGTTTACGGTTTAGTAAACGAATACGAAAAAAAACAGAATTTTCGGATGAAATCGTATTCATATAACAACAAATGCACATGTCTACTGTACTGGCACTTTTTTTTTACTTCTGTAAAAAGTAAAAGAATAAAAAGAAAGAAAGATTGCACATTATTCCTGTCCAAGATTTTATGTGTAACTTATGATGCATGAATGGTAAGAATGACAATGACATAGGTAAATGCCATGTACCACTATAATATGCAGAATGTCCTGCATTAGCTAGAGCAGTCCCACTGATGAGTAACACACAGTGATAAACAGACACTTGTTGAGCTTGGGCTATAGAAGATGAAACATCAACATTTCTTTCCAAATTCTAAATGAAAAGATATACGAGGTGCCAGCATTCCCACCTCATTCTGATATACAGCATATGGATAATTCAAAAGCAATTAATGTGGGCATCCCAGATCCAATGATTCATTGTTTACAGGGCGCCTTCTGTTCATACACTCCATGTGCAGAGGGTGGAGGGTATTAAATAACTTTCTCCCTAAACCTTTCTTCAGCCAGCATGTGCTGGGTGTAATGTATTGAATACTTGGCAGGAGCCGGGATAAAGGTCCCATCCCTTTCTCCACATTCACTTCTGTAAGGCTTACCTGGTGATTGACAGTAAGCCTGTCACTAGAAAAAGCCTCACAGGCAATATCCTGTGCAGTGTTCTGTAGCTCATAACTAGACTAATGGTTAAGCAAGCACTGCCTTTAACAAAATATATTTTATAATCTATGTATTTAGACCATCTCAGTTAGTAATTCATTTGCATGCGTTACTGTATTACCTTTTAAGCGTAAGCATCTCATTTACTCTAGACCAGACTTCCCCAAACTCTGGCCCTCTAGATGTTGCTCAACTACAACTCCCATGATTTTATGAATGAAATAAATGGGCTAAAAATCATGGGAGTTGTAGTTCAGCTACATCTGGAGGGCTGGAGTTTGGGGAAGCCTGCTCTAGACTGTAAGCTCATTTGAGCAGGGTCCTTATCTATCTATTGTTCCTGTGACTACAATACATTTGTCTGTTTATCTCCTGCAAAATAAATGTACTTTACAAAGATGCACTTTCTGGGAAGCCCTCTGCATCCCCTTCCTTGGAGTCTGCCACAGATGGAGAGACCTTCTGGCAATTTCCCGCAAGAAATGAAGGGGTAGGCAATTTATTTTATGGGTATACGTTGTTCAACTACTTATGTGATGTAAAAACCACATGTTAAGTTGCGCTACAAAGTGAAGATTGTTCAAACGTCAAGTGGGGCCAATCAAAGCAAGATATGTTTTTTTATAGTAGGCCATAAAATTAAAATGAACGTTGCAAATTTCTTGTAATTGTAAAGTCATACAGAGCAAGATGCATTTTGGATTCCAACGTCTGCAACTTGTGACAACAAAAAGTAAATGCCATGTCATTTTTTTGATATGTTTTGGAAATTAAATAGACTCTCGTTCCACAAAACATTTCAGCCAACCAAGATTTTTTAAATTATTTAATAACATTTTTCTAGTGTGATGTGTAAACCAGCATATCATAGATCTATTTCTCTGACTGCTCCTAGTAATTTGATTTTCCTGTAAAGAATATTTGAAACTACAGTACAACCTAGGTGCCTTTGATAGGTATTAGACTATTTTCTGCTGAAACAAAAATTGAAGCTGCTCTCTGTAGGATAAACCTAAACCCAGCCAATCTGAGATTATTGTGAGTTGAGCTTCTAATATGAATCCGTCCCACGGCCAATCTCTGTCTTGGGTCCTTTAGCACCATGAAGTAAGCTTTGAAATAAAAAACTTTTCCTCCAAGAAAAGAAAAGAAATAGTAAATAGTAAATCGTTTTTGCCTTCCCTCTTTATAACAAATGAGGCTCATTTTGGAAAAACACGTCCTCTTTATATCCAACTCCCTAACACATGAATTTCACTTTCCACACTTGACCTCTAGTGGCCCTCACCTTCAGCTCGTAGCCTAAGCTTAGAAAAGTATTCAAAACTCCTAAAAGATTTAAAGGATTATGTGCACGGGAAGGAAAGAGAGAATAAGACTTTTTGCTGTTAATGCAAAAAAAAAAAAAAAAAAAAAATTATATATATATATATATATATATATATATAATATATATTTGTGTGTTAGAAATATGTCTGAAACATTTGAACAGCTATTTGGGGCGGTGGAACGTTGATTGCTCTGATCATGAAATTCCTATATTTTTGCAAGTTTGCCATAAGCTCCTGGAAATTACATCACCCGTATAAATTGGTATTAGTTGCCAGGAAAGAGGCCCTGCACAATATCACCCTACTGAAATTTCAAGAAAACTATGAAGAACTGAAGCTAAGAAAAGAGAACCTCTAGGAATGGAAGATATTTTTAGAGAATCCACAAACTTAATAAATAGTGTGTAAGCAAACATAATACGTTGCAAATTTGATTTTACTTTCTGCCTCTTATGCCATCTTGTTCTTAATCTCAACAATATACTGAGTTTCTGAACTTTCACATGTGGATGCATTAAAACAGACTGCCGGTCCTGAATGTCTGTCCATTCGTACGTTTGCTTGGTTTTTACTAATATAAACATTTTTTAGTTTCATACAGTTTTTATTGAAGCAATATTATTTGAGCGAAGATGTTGCTACATGTCTATAATAAATAATGTGGGATTCAAAGAGGAAAACAAATCCTCATTTCTATATCATAAAAATACCCCCGAAATCCCCAATCTTCCCCCCAAACTCGCTCTAATGAAATAAAATGGGAACCACTGTTACGTAAAGGATGTTCATCCTTCCAGAAACCTATTGTGGGATATTTATAATGGTACTCCTGTGTATTCCTGAGTGCCCTTAATGGTGTCTTGCAGGGTTACATATTAAAGTGAGAACTCAATGTGAATTTAAAGTGAATTTCAAATTTAAGGCCAGAGTATCTATACTGAAAGCATGGTTGATTTAGAGAATTCTACCAATTTGGCTAGTTTGACCTTAAATTTCACTTTGAATTCACATTGAATTCGGACTTTAGTGAATTATACAGTCAGCCTTTGAATTTAAACCTAAGGACACAAATATCCTGAAAGCATATGTTGGTCATGTTTTCCAAGATATTGATTAAAGCTTTTACGCACTATTGAATAAAACATTATACAGATCATCTGATATATTATGTATGTGTAGAAAGTGTGTACTATAACTCAGACTTAAGGCAACTACCCACAAAAGATTGTTTACATTCCCAGCAATGGAGACTTTTAATACTGAAATGAGTTTAATGAAGGTGTTATACTTAATTAATTTACTACATGTTATATTACAATTGATGAATTATTTGTTGGGCTATTTTTTATAACTGAAGAGATAATGCCATTGTGGCAGCCACCCAGGTAGACTATGGGTTTTGCTGCCAGAGATGTCCTTTTTTCCCCTAGTAGTGGGCTCTGCTGTATCAACACTGGCACCAGTAGTGATCACAAATAGCCTTTCCTAAGAGCAGTATTCCAGAGCAAGTAGAAGAAGTCATTATAGCCCATATAGCAGTTTCCCCAAACATGAGCCGAGGCTTAATGCTGGGGAGTTGAATGTTTTAATCCGGCCAAATGGCCCACTTTTATACAGAAATTCAGTACAGTGTACTCGCCCTCAATAATCACACCCACAATTTGTCATAAAATACATTGTCACTGTGACTCAGCAAAAATACAACAAATATGAAAAACCATAAAAATACATACAAAGCAACATTGTACCCCCCTTAAGTCTTACATCCCCGGATAGCCTGGATCTGAGCGCCCAACATATCTGAAAAGTGCTCAGATCCCACGAACACAGCTGAAACGCTACCGGGGCAAAGTTTTGACTGACCCCACAGGAGGCTACTGCCCATTCCATGAAATTGTTGGCAGCAGTCGGTCTCTTTCGGGGGTACGAAACATCTAAAATACCGAACATAAGTCTTAAGATTAGGTGCCCCTCATTCAGGAGTCTGCTCCCACCGAACAGTGTGTCTATTGGGTGAGTAGAAATGAACGCACTTGGGAATGGAAGTTTAGCAGTATTCAGGAGGTCGAGTGTCCGATTTGAGTTTCATGCACTTGACGGCCAAACACTGCTGACGGCATGTGCAGCTCAAGATGGCCGCCACCATGCGTTCGTGCATGCAAACGTTTTAAAGTGAGTGTTTAAAACACTACGGTTACAAATGATAATGAGGTGTTGACAGAGGTGATGAATGTTAACAAGCAGCATACAGGTGGTCTTGTAGTTATGTTTGGTATACAAACAAAACGAAAGTAAAAGTTTAGGAGAACACAGTCTACCGAACGAACCAGAGAATAGAAGGAGTTTTAATAATCCATTGACAGGGTGGTCTGTCACAGCCATATACATGAATTAGGCTTGTGATAAAACATATTAAGAACAACTGGTGTAGCAGGATCATAAAAAGTGTATACATGAAATAGTGGACATAAATTTATATTATTTAATTTCTACTTTCATACATGTAATATTTGCATTCCCATTCATTTTACCAGAACCATCAAACTACTTCAAACCAGTGTTTTCCATTCCAACTCCCCCCCCCCCCCCCAAGCCCCACGAAGTGCATAAATTCGTCAAATCAATCAACTGCTATACAAGTAAAGAGATATACCTTTACTGACAGAATGTCAACAAAGAGAAAGAAAGATTGCCATGTTGATTTTAAGAATGTGTACTCCTACAGATCATTAACAGCAGAGATGCTATGTACCACGTTTGCTGCCCTGTTTGTGATTTTGCAAAAGCCACCTATTAAATAGTCTATATGGAAACATTTACTCAATAGTCTGACTCACAGTAAAATATTATTCTGAGATCTATTAACTGCAAACATTATTTTGCAATACAATTGATTCATCTAGACATATGAGGTATTGGGTGTCTGATACTCACAGATTTTATTTATGTCCATCTTTTTAGGACCACTTGTGTTTTAAATTTATGTTTTCAATATGAATTCCATGAGTTAGTTACGCTCAAAGCGACTACATCTTACAATGTGTTCACAATTATCATTATGCATCTCCTATGTGGTACATGCATTAAAACAGATCAAATTTAACACACATCGATCTTATTTAAAGAATATATACAAATATTTGAAAAAAGAGCTGATATTCAATGCTACCCTACAAATAACAGCGTATCGAGCAAATTAACCTTAGTGTAATATGATTTAGAAAATCACCGTTCAGTACATTACCAGCTGATCAAATGTTTATTAAATTAAGTTGTTTTTAAAATGTATTTATAATGGAAACTATTTAGAAAATGCCGTGATCTTTACTATGACTTGGAAGGCAGAAGGAATTCTTGCTCTCTGACATGTAAAACTTGAAACGACCAATCCTTTAAATACATAGACAGAAGTTCTATGCATTACAGCCATGCCTAGCCTTGGTACCCTAGCTGTTTCGAACCACATTCCTAATTCCTGGTTGGCTGAGCATCATGGGAAATGTAGTTACAATGTTGACCATCATTGTGTTAGTGCATGGAAACCGAAGAAAATATGCACAACTATTGTCTTTTCATCTTGTTGTGTCTGAAAATTGCATAAAATGTCACAAACATGCATAAAAAATGCAATGTAATGACAGCTATTCACAAACAACAGTTCCATTATATAGAATATATTATAAAGATAAGGTTGTATAAGCTTTGGAATTAATATTGCAAATTTTCTACAAAATGTGTTTCTTATTCTTTTGAGGCCAACAAATCAAGTGTTAGTGACTGTTTTACTGATAGTTAGAATAGATTCAATTACTTCTTTGCACATCAAGATGATCATTTTGGCCAGCTTTGGGCTTTGTAAATGAGGTGTAGCCGAGTCCATACTTGGTTGCATTAGTGATTAGACTAAGGGATACCAAGTCACATGCAAACAATCCAAAATCGTATTCATTTCCACCACAACCAGATGGAGGCACTGCATGATAAGATTGGTGGAAGTATGCACCTGATGTTTATAAACATCAAAGGCCCACTTCCACAACTAATTAATACATTTTATTGTGGAAGTAGGGCTGCTGACCTTATTTTTGTCAAACTTTGTCACTCAGTCGGTATTCTTCCATCTGAGTATTTGTGTCACAATAGCACTTTCCGAGACTCTCCAAAATATATGCTCAAATGCAGAATTACAGAACATGCAACAATTCTCAGAATTTTCAAAAAGTTTGTAGAGTTATCATGTTGCTGCCATACTATTTCAGTTAACTTTCTACTTCATTAGCTATATAATCATTTATTTTTCCCAACATTTAAGGCATCCTTCATTCACCATCACTATTGGCTGCCTTATCGATGCTACTGATTGGACATATAATTCCTGTGGTCACCAGTTTAACAAAGGCTCAACTTGAGTAAGCACTTGTGCTTGTAATGTAAAAAAAAACTAAAGTTATCCAAAGAGAAATGTGATTGTCATTATGGAGTAAAGAATGATTTTCTTTTTGTGGTATAACAGAAAAAGGTTACAGTTGGGGTTTTTGCCTTCTTTTAGATCAACAGTATAAAATAATGGGTTTCAAATGTTGAACTTGATGCACTTTAGACTTTTTTTAACCTAGATTACTATGTAACTGTGTAACTGTATAATTGATCATCACTTCAGATAGTTTTTCCATTGCCTTCTTTTTGGATCAGTACCATAAAATTATTTTTTTCAAGGTTGATCTCCATGGACTTTTTTTTTTAAATATACATAGTTACTGTTTTAGACCAGTACTAGACAAATTTGGTGCCAGTCATTTTACTCATTTAGGAATTCATCTGTCTAGATTCTAGACTGCAAAGAAACCACCTATAATTGTGTGAGAGCCACACATAGTTTTGTTGGAACCGGAACTTCCTCATACCCTGGTGCAGGGGATCTTTAATTGTGGTTTTATGTTTACTATACCTAGAGACAATCATGACTCTATCTTACTTATAGTTATTATTTTGTTTGTTTATTACAACTGTTTCCTTTCAAAAGATAATGATGCTAGTACAACGGGTCATATTGATGCTTACACTGATATGTTCTACTCTTCTTAATAACTTTATGTTGCTTATGCATTTTTCATTATTAAAAATGTTTCTAAATAAGTATCCACCTTTGCCTCCACCAGGCGTATCTGAAAAAAATAAAATATATACCTGTGTCCCTGTGTCGTCTCCTCATGGCCCACTGCTATAAGTCTTGTGCTTTGCTTGCTACTGAGATCCTTTGTTTTATTACTGTTTCCTGGACATCATAATGGCATAATGTTCACATTATATATGTATGTTTGTTTTGTGTGAATGTAATCCAAGTGTCTGTGTTTTGATGTCTGTTTGTTTTTATCGTATTTGGCATATAAAATATACTATTAAACACTTATGTACTATGTTTTCTCAAATAAATTGTTCAACTCAAATCCTTGACTTGCAGCATATATTTCAAAACATTGGCTGAATATTATTATCCTTAATATATGTGGTGTAACTTCGATGTTTACTTAAAACAAAAGTCTAATATTAAAGTGTATTTTGCCAAGAAACCAATGACCCGGTCTACTTTCTAAAAATAAAAGTGATTTTATAATTATTTATGCATAATCACAGACCATCCCTAATAGATACTAATATGCAAGGACATTTCTAGTTTGAACATTTAATTATGTGTGTCCTTAATAATGATTTTAATTGGCTATGTATCATTGTATTTTATAGTCTGTGGACAAGAAGCATTGTTATATTACAATACAGAAAGAGATATGTTTATTTTAAATTTAAAGCCTTTTTTTTTTTGATCGTTTCAAGAGTCAAGTTACTTCATCAAGCAAATAAGAAATTTCACGTAAAACAAAACAATTAAAATACTTGCTGGAATGAAAAGATGGAAACACAAACATACAAGTACTGTGCAATGCATTTGGAAGAGACATTCTGACATTTGATTGAAGGTGTTTTCATTTAAACTATTTGTGGTTTAGAAGACTGAAATCAGATGTGACCTTTTTATATTATATGGCAGAAACTATTTGCATTAGTGGTGGAACATAGAAACATTTCTGCCCCCATCAATATCAGTCAATCACATAGAACATATTTGTCAACCGTATTTCACCTTGATCCCATCAAGTGTATGGTGCTCATATATTATCTATAAAGCACAAATCAATCACTAACCAACATATTTCAATCATTGGCATGCAATTAACTACAAAGCACCCACAAATTCCCTCATATATCTCTAATCATGGACATTACCAACATGATTATGTGTGTATGCATATTTTTACTGTCTTAGGCAGGTGTAAAAAATGTTTATTAAAAGAAATGTTAATATAATTGTTACCAACACAATTCAAAGTGAATTAACAGAAGAAAAAATGGAA
The DNA here is from genome assembly GCF_036172605.1 of Pelobates fuscus. Lineage (NCBI taxonomy): Eukaryota > Metazoa > Chordata > Amphibia > Anura > Pelobatidae > Pelobates > Pelobates fuscus. Next base: position 293,123,116 of record NC_086317.1, on the reverse strand, counting down.
ATCAAATATATACACAGGGCTCAGAATTTCATCTTGCCTACTAGCCAATGATTAGTGAAAGTTTGCCCATGCTGAGTGTGCCATTGATGCTCCACAATTGCAGTGGCAAATAAACTGTCTAATAGTGTAGAACCTGAAACTTTAAGGCTCTGTATATATGCATATAACCACCCATTGATTTATGTGCCAAAAAATATAAATGAGATAACAATCAACAAATCTAAAACACTATTATAATCTAATGATCCTATCCAAATATGGTTGAATCCTAAAATAAAGCCTTTCATGAATAATCATTGCAGTATAAACAAATAGGTTAGCTGTTCTGCTAACTCTTCTTCTAACTGCTAATAGGGCAGGAATCATTACAATTATCTTTAGTCATGTGACCTTAAGTATTTTTTGTCCTGTCCTGTAGCCAATACGATCAGAAGTCTCTACAGGTTATTAGTATTCTTTAGATCTGTATGCTTCTAATTAGCCAGCAGGTTTTTAGCCTTTCCCTACTGAGGACTCAGTATATATGTTGCAAATTAAGATATTCTCTCTTGGGTTTTGTGTGGCATTGACAAGTCATGTTAAAAAGTATAATTGCGGGCAGTGGGTCCTGAGCATTATGGCGGTTGTACGCTTTTCATTAGGGCTCCTCAAGCAAATTTAGCATTACCTGTCTGATCCGACTCCTGCAGCACATCTTAGGCTGTACTTTTTCTTGGCGAGTGGCAGAGCTGATCAAAATGACTCTAAGAGCCTTCACTGCACAAACCAGAGAGAGTCAGTTGAGGCCTGGTGCTTGCATGGGTCGGGAAAGGTTGCCGACCTTACACATTGTGTAGCAGCATTAACCCGCAGCAGTCTAACGGCAACCTCCCCCCTTTGGACCAGTTGGGGTCACCCTGCTGGCTTGTGGCATATACCACCCTCACATACTGCAGATGATTGCTGTTAAGGCGCTGATCATAGCACACACAGTTAAGATGGCGGACAAGTCTTCATATTGGAGGGCTCTTCCTACTCAAGCAAAGGCAGATGGTCATGGCCTAGTGAAAAACTGAAGGAAATTTTTCTCCGCTTTCAGGACACTCTGGAGAAACACAAAGCAACCCACCTGTCTCAAGAGGAGTACTGTGGGAGTGACAACGGGGAAGTGAATGAGGCACCTTTGAGTGCCACCTTCCTTCAAACACCGGTATTCCTACTTGCTCGCCCACCTAAGCTGATGGCCAACAGTGGGAAAATCACAAAAGCATCGTCCACACGGACGAAAGATTGTCCACTCCAAGTGGCACCAGAACATCCAGATCTTCCATTACCCCCAATGAGGGTAACTATGCAACCAAAGACTGTACCACATTGGAAAACTTTGGTTATACAGCTAAAAATATATAAAGAATAATTTGATGTAATATGCTACAAAACTTAGATTCAAAGTTCATATCATAAATCCTACCACAAATAAAATTCTTGAAAATGAATTAACATTTAGTAGAAAGAAACAATTGTATGTACACGTTACAAGTACAAGAACTTCTGTCCAAAAGGTTTACTCTGTTACCAATATTTTACAAAGACTAATATAATTAATCATTACTAATTCATTCAGTATGTTTATATTGCTATGATTTTTTTTTTTTATTACATCATAAAAGCAGAGTGTATAGTGGATTCTGGAATTACTGAGATGTTCATAGACTTCAGAAAATACATAATCAGTTTTGAAAAAAAAAACAACAAAAAAAACCCACAAAATAACTTCATATAGACTTTCAGTTTATTTCAATTCCAAACAATCACTCAACAGCATACAAAGCAAACAGTATGGTGCTTTACAATAAACTGTTCTACAATCTCTTCTCAGGTCGAACTAGTCTCCATAATTTCTCCCACTCGGGTTACTACATTACCCACTGAAGGATAAAACATTTAAGCATTAACCAAATACATCAACATTAGTTACTGTAATAAATTAAAAAAAAAAAACTTAGCGGGAGTATCTAAGATTGTTTTTAAAACTATTTAAGCTGCTCAAATTTCTGAATTTTGTTACACATCTCTTTCAAAGTCAATGATGTAAATCAGAAAGGGAAGGGAAATAGGCAGTGAATTGGTGAATGGCAAAATAAAATGCTGTGTTCTTTAGTTCTAACATGAATTATTCTGTACCACCCTACCAGAAATGGCAGACCCTGGATGTTACTTTAATATCATTTAAGTTGTAAGTTATTTTAATAACATTACAGTTGTTTTATGAAGTTATTCAATAATCTCTATAGAACTTCTGTACAACAAAACCAGCAATCGTCGGTCAGATATTCAGCAATGGAAAACATCACTCTATGATCTGGTGCACATGATGGAACATTGTAAATGACTTTTCATTCACTTGGACCATAATTTAAAGAAAACATTAGCTACCAGACCAGTCTCACCAAGAAAAAAGATTTACAATGTGAGAAATAAAAAGTCTGTACATAAGAACTAGCAGTCATTTTTGCCTCATCACTAATGTATACCTACAGTTCTCTGTGTACATTTCCTGAAAAAATGTATGGACATGTCATCATTTATTACACACCGTTGCCTATGCAATTCATACTCAGATCATACACATTGCATGTTCCACTACAAATAATAACTAAGACTAGAAGACTTGCTATGTGCAAGTGCATAGTAATATTCTGAAGAAATTGGGATAGCTGGCATGATTTGTGGAGGCACTCTCTTTCTTAAATGTGGGCAACTAGCTTATGGAAATGGGGAATATGGAGTAATAACAGAGGTCCCTAGTATAGCTACCTGTTCAGTTTTGATTTACCTATACTCCATCGTACAATGGATATGAGATTAGATTTAGGTATGGAACCTCCACTTTTTATTAATTCCTCCCACCTCACTATTGTACTTTGGTTGGGGAGGCACTCAATATATATATCTTATTTTATTAAAGTGGAACTGTCACTTAGAAATTACATAATTACATACAATATGGTCCATATCATCTTCACACTCAGCGATCTGCAAATTGTGCTTGTATGCTATAGCATAAGGGTACCACATCAAACCAGCCTTCAATTACTTTTTAAATCTACTTTTAAAAGTTAGTTGAAAAATCAAACCTATTTGGCTAGATGTATTATTTAGTTTCTTAGGTTGTGTGCTTGAGATGAGAAAGATATCAGAGGAAAAAGTGTTAATATGCTGAGAACATAATGAAAAAACCCACAAACATGCAAAGTAATAGCTACTTTTTTTTTGTCAATCAATGTTTTATTGAGGTGTTATCAAATTAGACAACATCATTTTAGCAATCATAGCAAAACATAGCAATAGAAACTTCTCTCTATAGCTAATTTCTACTCAGTTAATAATATATCCAAAAAATTAACAAATAAGGAATATATTACATGAAAATATGATAGGATGTCAAGCAATTAAAGTAGAACTTCTTCTTCTAAAATGTATTCGAACCACAGTGAATTATGTGGGAACTTATGTTGACAGTGAAAGCTTGCACAGTTCGGACCACTTAGACTAAGAACAATCTTGGAACACACAGTGCATGCTTGTGGCAGTATTATCTAATTTTATGCATTGCCTTAACCACAACGAACTGGTTTCTGTGAATCACTGTGGAGAACAAATTCTACTACCAAGAAAAAGGCAAAGTGAAACTCTGCAGCATCATGTTAAGCTATTTACTACATGTTTCATAACTTCAAAATGAAAATGAAGAATTATATTGATTTGGTAACAATTTCAATTGAATCTATACAACAAGAGTTATTAAATAACTATGATGTGTAATTGCATTACATTTTTAATTCTCTATACCTATTATTTAGTTATTATTTCTGATAATCAATTTTGCTCTTTCAAGTAATGGTCATTCTCTCCAAATATTTTTTATTGAATATTTAAAAATTTGGGGAAAAACAACAAGGGGAAAGGGTAAGAAAGACAAATTGTATCTCCATCCACAACCATTTACATACTTGAGAGAACACGGGACATTTTTAGCACACATTAAATATGGCATAAAACATTAAAGAATATAATTATAACATGTCATGTATTGTTAAAATAATTTAAATCTAAAGTACAATATTTGAAAAAAGTTTCTTGGTCTGCAAAACAAATAGACATTAACCCCAGGCTGTTTTATATATTTCTAAATATTTATTAAAGATTTTTGTTTCCAAGTAAGAACATTTGAATATAACATTGACAAATATCAATTAGGGGAATATTGTTCCAAAATTAATGTATTATACACAAAACGAAAACAGCGAAAAGAAAACAATTATACTAATATGGGAATTTAGTAACAGGGCCTAAATCCTTGACTTTAAATTAGTTGTTTGGTACATTATGTCACCAAGCGCGAGTGGGAAACAAGAGTAAATGTTCAGATTGAAACTAAAGCAGGAGTATCTGTATCAGTATCCACAGGGCATATATTGGTAGGGTCCATATCTTAGTATATTTCTCTGTCATTTGGGGAGTTTTATTATAGAAATATCTATATTTGGGATAGTATTTCAGACCACTGAGGACTTCCTGTTTTCCCCAACACCTGGCCAGACAGATTTTGACTGCCAGATAGATATTAATATATAAACAGTAAGATAATAGGTGTTGGGATGGAAAATCTATATGAAAGAGAAATGTTTGAGGTAGTAGTTTATATGAATCATCAGACAAGATTCTTGAAATTTCCGTAAAATTAATTTTAACATGGTTCAATGATTCAGACTCCCACCAAATATGATAATGAGTACCTATACCCTTATAACAATGCCAACATACATTAGTATACGTATTGTCAAATTTGTTTAACTGGTTTGGGACTAGGTACCAATAGTGAGTTAGTTTGTAATATTGTTTCTCGAGACCAATGCAGTGGGTAACTTTCCTAGAAGTTTGCGAAGCTTTAAACCAGGTCTGTGTAGGTTTTGATATTATGCCTTCTTGTTCCCGTTTATGTATGTAATGTATAGTCATTAACCCCAGGCTGTTTCTATTTATAGAGAAAAAGTAGAATCAAAACAAAATATTTAATGTTCCTTAACCCCTTAAGGACACATGACGTGTGTGACATGTCATGATTCCCTTTTATTGCAGAAGTTTGGTCCTTAAGGGGTTAAAGATAACAATTTCTGAGTGGAGAAAAAAAATGATTAAACTAAGGGGGAAATAAAGAAACAAAAGTATATGCAACAACAAAAAAGATAGGCCATGGGAGGAAGTAAAAAATGTTTCCTCCCAAAACGTTTAATTTCAATTGAATTTCTGATATATAATTACAGACAAGAACAATAGAAAAAGTATATTGCAAATTATTACAAATTGTCGCAAAAGTTGGGACAGTCATAATATTTGAGGAAATAAATTATTCCAATCTGTTTTGCTAGATTCTGATTTTGTGGCAGTAATATATACAGTATCTCACAAAAGTGAATAGGCCCCTGACATTTTTGTAAATATTTTATTGTATTTTTTTTATGTGACAACACTGAAGAAATTACACTGTGCTACAATGTAAAGTAGTAAGTGTACAGCCTGTATAACAGGGATAAATTGCTGTCCCCTCAAAATAACTCAACACACAGTTGAGTAATGGTGGCTACACTTTGGGCCTAATTTGGACATGTCCAATTAGGGTTGTAGTAACTTTTGTTGCCAACGGTTTAGACATTAAAGGCTGTGTGTTGAGTTAATTTGAGGGGTCAGCAAATTTACATTGTTATACAGGCTGTACACTTACTTTGTTGCATTGTAGCAGAGTGTCGTTTCTTCAGTGTTGTCACATAAAAAGATATAAAATATTTACAAAAATGTAAGGGGTGTACTCACTTTTATGAGATACTGTATATATTTCAGATATCTACACTTTGAGCAAGAAGACTGGGCTCTCAATATCTGTGTGTCTGTTTCTGCCTGCCATAAGGGCAGGGATATGTCTGTCTGTTTTTGTCTATCAAGCATTCTGTCTGTCAAGCATTATGTATGAAATAGGCTGTGATTTATGATAATATTTACTTATGTTTATCTATTGCAAATAATGGATCATTTAATACATGGTATATTATTGCAGAAATTACTCAATAATAAAAACCACCTCAAGCATTTTTAAACCACTTCAAACAAACAATTAAAAAGAATTCAGTAAAAAAACATGATACATTCCTACAAAAAAGATCCATTCCTAAAACATGTTTTCTGTTTGTATTTGTACAAGAAATACAACATTGCGTGATGACAGAATGCTGTATCAGTAGCAGAAAGGGAGAAGTATGTATACACATCTTTTACATTTTTGACATATTGTCACATGTAAGTGTATGCATTTGCACTCACACAAAAGTATAGTCACATATTTCCAGTATTTGATGCTTTATAATCACACATTGTACATGTAAATCATGATTAAAAAATGATTCCTGTAGAATGTGATAGCAAATAAAAGGTAGAAACTAATGGAGATTAAAGGATATATGAATGAAGACGTAAATTAACTGAATGACATAAAGAACTATGTGCCTGATAGAAAGGTGAACATTTTGTACATTAATTGCTAAACCTCTTTGCTAGTTAAGCATTGCATATTTAGCAAGAATGATTATCTGACATTTAAACATGTATTCCTGACAATATAATGTTAAAATAGATATTTAGGAGAGTGTGGCAAAGACCTAAATGGTCCTAGCACCTAGTAATAGCACTCTGGATCGGTGGGTTGCTGGGTGGGCAGAGACCAGCGGTACTCTTCCCTGGTGCCAGCGCTACCACGGGAGTAGCCTGGTTGGGGCCCAGGTGAGGGAACGGCGTAGTAGGCTCCTCACTCCGGATCTGGGGCTGCTGCTGGAGGGGAAGTCAGGCTGTCTCCCCTTTGGATGAACAACCCCTTTGGATGAACGACCATTCCTACCCCCTGTGATGCATGTGCAGAGACCACGGTCCCATCCGCACTGGTGGAGAGCGTATTGTCTCCCCTTTGTGTAATAAGCTGCTGCTGGGGAGGGGGAATGAGGCTCTCCCCTCCTAGTATAGGATACTGCCTCTGGGGAGAGGATGTAACAGACTCCCCTCCCTGACACTCTCTCTGCTATTGAAGAGGGCGACCGGCTGTCTCTCCTTTCCATAAGTTGTCCTGTTGCTGGGGAGAGAGACCAACTGTCTCTGTTCCCTGTAGGACACTCTGCCGCTGGGGAGGGAGGACGCTGCTCTCCACTCCTAGTAGCTTGGGCGCAGAGACCACGGTCCTATCTGCGCTGGTGGGGGGCTTAGTGTCTCCCCTTTGTGGGCTACGCTGCCGCTGGGGAGAGGGGGTAACAGGCTCCTCTCCCTGACACTCTCTCTGCTGGTGGAGAGGGGGACCAACTGTCTCCCCTTCCAATAATGCACTCTGCCGCTGGGGAGTGAAACTGGTGGTCTCTCCTCCCTGTAATGTACTCTGCAGCTGGGGATCTGGGCCGACTGCCCAGCATCCCTGTAGGGCTGGTACAGAGACTGCAGTCCCATCTCCACCTGCCATCTGTGGGTCTTCCCAGGACCAGTCTATGAGGTCCCTCAACATTTGAGAGTAGAGACCACCTGCTTCTGCACCCGGTAACTCCGGCTGCTGCTGGGGATCTGGGCCAGCTTCCCAACATTCCAGTGGGCCCGGTGGAGAGACCTCTGTCCCATCTCCACCTGCCTGTTGTGGTTCCTCACAGGACCAGTCTATGAGGACCCCTACTTCGGGTTCCTCTGGCCGCCTCTGAGGGAAACGGTTAACCTCCTCGAATGCAACCTCTCTTTGGCTGCTGTAATACTCCTTCCGCTGAGCATATTTTCTCTCTTTCGCCAGCCGGAATTCTCGGTCCATCCTTGCGTTTCGCTCAGCTGTGACCTGGTTCCAGATCGCCTGGCATATATCCATTGGCACATTATCACCATACTGGGCCACTCACTGCCTCACCTCGACCAGCCAATCATCTCCAGAGCCAGAGCCTTCCATACTTGTCTGTTCCAAGTCGCTGGATACGTCTGCTCCCAGGGGCGCTGCACCTCGCACTAGGATGCCATCCCACAGCTGCCACCGATGTAACGGATCGACGGGCACCCCGACTGGGTACCTCCGTTGAAGGATGCTCCTAGCGCTTCCTGAGGACTCCAAGCACTCCAGCAGACACCACAACCACCGAACCGGAGAAGCATACGAATGCTCTCAAGCATATGAATGCTGTAAACAGCTGAACAGGAAAAGCATACAATCAGCTTACACTCCTGGCAATCAGCATACAATCCAATTCCCCCAATAACGAGACGACACTTCGTTTTGAGGGTCAAGCAGAAACTGACTGTACTGGCACATACAGCCTCTTTTATTCACAATCCACAAGCATAGTACTGCCCACAGGGTTTTGAAATACAACCAATCAATCCGTACAATACACACAGACACTCCCATACAAAATCCTCCCCTCTGCCTGTGATATGATTACTGAACACAATGGGTAATATAATTATCACAGGCGGAGAAATACAGTTTTGTCAGGGTCCCGCGGGTGGCTGTGAGGGGAGGCTGCAAGCCGCTCGCGGCACTCACCCTTGGTTCTTCGCCACCCGCAGTCTCCCCTACCTATGCCTGTTGGCGAGCTCCGTCCTCACAGCCTCGGACGCTGCTCGCATCCTCCTTCTCGTCTCCCGGCGGCAGCGTGTATAACGCTGCACGCTGGGAGACCGCGCAGTTATGCAAACACCGGGGTCAGCCACGTGACCCGGCCTTAAAGTCACAGTATGACAATCACAGTGGGAGGTATAGATATCTCCCACGTGTGATTGTTAATTCTGATTGGAAGTTATCCAATCAGAATTAACCACAGGGTTTATATACTTACCTTTCCTGTCCCTCAGTGCCCTGTTGTGGTCTTTGGTTACCTGTATTGCTGTTTGCTTGTGCTTCTCTCTGGTTACCGATTATTTGGCTTGTTCCTCCAACTCTCCTGTATTCTCCATCCCTTTGACCTCGGCTTGTTTCACGTTCTCCTGTTTTCTGGCTCCCCTTACTCGGCTTCTCTCCTGACTATTCTTGGTGTGCTTAACCCGGCCATTCTAAGGACCGGTACTGCACCTTTTCCTCTCTGTGACCTGTTAGCGTGTTAGGTTCCCCGAATCGTGACAAGTTTTTACCAAATATTAATAACGTCCAAAATATACATGCCACAAACATAAAAATCACATATTCGAACTCAGCACACTTTAATTATAAACATAGTCAAAATTCAGCAAATTCCATCAAGGGGTTAAAAAGTTAGCTACGGGTCCCCTTATGACCAAGCGCAAGCACATTTTCATGCCCAAAACAGTTCCATAGATTTGGGCTGTGCCGTTGGTCTATTTCAGGCTGAAAAAAATGACTAAGTCTCATTCGAATGAGCGTTCGAATCTTCGAACGGGATTTATTCTCTGTAGCTGCAAAATCATTATGGGAGAAGGTAAGGCTCAGCGGTGTTCGCGGAACTGTGTAGCCGATTTCAGTTCCATGAATTTGGCTCCACACACATAGCTGACCGCATTGAATGAACAAAGATGGCTGCCACCACGTGTTGGTTTGCACGAACTGCGGCCACCCAGCATTCGGCAATTTACCTACAGCAGGCTCCCAGCCTGGGAGGTAAGTTGCCTGCACACTTCCACTTCTGGGTGGTCCGCCTGTGCAGTGAATGGCTCGGTAAGCCCCAATTACCGAACCATAAGGGGAAAAGCCATTTAAAAGTTATTTCCAAAGTCTGGGGACACTGGGGACACCATCTTAAAGGAGCTGTGTCCCAAACAAGTCTGGGGACACAGTCTTAAAGGGGCCTTGTCCCAAATAGGTCTGGGGACACAGATTTAAAGGGGCATTGTCCCAAATGTTCTCCATGCCCCAAAATGGTTCTTAAAGGGCTAGCAGCACCATACAAATCCATTATGCCCAAATATTGTACTTAAAGGGCCATATCTTCCCGGGACCATAATCACTTGGCAAGAGGCTGGCAAGCAGTCCTCTCCAGGCACAAGTGACGGGGCTTGTTCCGCCACACTTTTGACAGTTGAAATATACCATCTTCCTCGGTAAACTCACATGTAACAAGTTACTCATTTGTCCTTTTTCCTAACTGATGCCCCTTTCCTTCATTTTCATCTGTAAATACTGAACAAAATATTAATTGAGGCAATCAGCTAGACCTTTATCCTATACATTGCTTCTTTTGTTTTTAATCTAACTAATCCTTGTTTTACTTTCCTTTTCTCATTTATGTATCTAAAAAAGTTTTGTCCCCTTTTTTCCTGACTGTGCTATTTTCTCTTCTGTGAGTGATTTGGAAGCTCTTGCCTAGCCTCTTTATGCCTAATCTTATAGATCTGTCTATCTTCCTCACTCAATTTTTTTATAATTACTACATGCTAACTTTTTGTTTTACACTATTTTGGCCACATCTGCAGAGTACCACAGTGGTTTCTTAAATATTTTGTGTTTACTGACAAGCCTAATGCAATTTTCTTTTTCCTTCAGCAGTGCAACTTTTAAATAATCCCATTTCTCTTGGACTCCATTTAAACTGCTCCAGTCTGATAATGACTCCTCTGCTCATATTCTACATTTAGAAAAGTCTGTTTTTCTAAAGTCTAAAACTTTAGTTTTTGTGTAGTTTGACTCCGCCACTGTTCTTATATTAAACCACACTGGCTGATGATCACTGGATCACGTTCACCCACAGTAATATCTGATACCAAATCTCCATTTGTTAACACTAAATCTAGTATGGCCTCTTTATGAGTTGGCTCCTCTACGACTTATTTTAGAGACAATCCCAGCAGCGAGTTTAGAATATGTGTGCTCATGGCACAAGCAGCTATTTTGGTTTTCCAATTCACATCAGGAAGATTAAAGTCACCCATAATGATAACTTCCCCCTTCATTGTCATTTTAGCTATTTCCTCAACTAGTAGATTATCTAACTCTTCTATTTGTCCTGGGGGCCTATAAATCACACCTAGACGAATTACTGTGTGGTTACCAAATTCTAACGTAATCCAAACGGACTCTATGCTCACCCCACTAACTTTTATTAGGCTAGAATTTATGCTATCCTTCACATACAAGGCTACCCCTCCCCCTTTATTGCCTTCCCTTTCTTTTCTATATAAAGAGTACCCTGGTATTGCTATGTGCCAGTAATTTTTCTCATTACACCACGTCTCAGTAACAGCGACTAAATCTATATTATCAGTTGCCATTATTGCCAAAAGTACATGGATCTTATTCCCTAAACTGCAAGCATTTGTAGACATGACTCTAAGCTTATTATTTTTAACACACTTTCTACAGGCACCTTCTGTCCTTGTTTTGGGGAACAAATGGATTGATGTTTTATCACCCTTTTGCCCTCCCTAGTTTAAATTCATCCTAGCAAAACCTCTGAACTGCTCACTGAGAACATTTGTACCTTTTGAGAAAGATGCAAACCATCTTTTTTGTACAGTTTATTTTCATTCCAAACAGAGCTACCATGAAAAATGAAGCCAAATCATTGCTCCTGACACCATTAACCAAGCCACAAGTTAATGTTCCTAACACGCGTCCACCTGTCGTTGAGTGTTATGCAGAGGTAGAACTTCAGATAATAACAGTGTGGAAGCAACCTGCAACCTATCAACCTATTAGCAAAAACACAAAAAATCCTTTACCTCTGAAACCTCATTGCCAGCCAAAACATTTGTCCCTAGATGGACAAGTACATCCAATTCTCCTTCTTGCTTTGTTCTCTTAACAATATTACAAATATGTCTCCTGTCTCTGTGAGCAGTAGCTACAAGAAGACATCTCACAAGACCACTATTGTCCAGCTCCACGCCTCTTATGATAGAATCCCCCAACAACAACTGCTTTCTATCAGGCCTCACCATAGTCTCCAAGCCTATCTCGGTGCCTGAGAATGTCTCCACAACACCACTACACACAGTGCCTGAGCCTGTCTCCACAACACCACTACACTCAGTGCTTGAGCCTGTCTCCACAACACCACTACACTCTGTGCTTGAGCTTGTCTCCATAACACCACTACACTCAGTGCCTGAGCCTGTCTCCATAACACTATTACACTCTGAAAGTGCTGAAAATGAATTATATAGAGCAACAGATTGTGCAATATGCATTTTATCCACAACTCTAAGTCTACCAGATCCTACAGTAATCCATCTGCCATTCCTAGGACGTCTCTGCGGCAGTGGTTTTGCAACAGTTCCTGCCTGAGTTTGTTTACTGGATAATTTACAAATCTCAGACTTCAAAAATACTATCTCCTGCCGCAATATAGAGAACTGTCTACAGATTAGGCAGCATCCAAATCTACAAAAAGTGGAACATGAAACAAATGCATAACAACTATTACACTGAACTAAGTCTGCCATTTTAATGAGGTGAGTAATTTAAATCAAGCAAATCTTAATATTTTTTTTATGTTGTCCTTATGTATACCTGTATACCACAGATTACCTCCAGTTTATCTCCAGAATATCTCCAATCACACACTTTGAAGCAGCACTTTTCAGAATATCTCCAAGCACACACTTTGAAGCAGCACTTTGAAACAGCAACCAGGCTATATTATCCAAGCTAACTCCTAAAAGCACCACCCACTAGAAATGTTTAACACCTATGCTTATTTGCTAACAATAGCTAATTAACCAACAATCAAAAACAAACACCTAGCTAATCAAATCAAAAGTCTTACCAATTACCAACAGGAAATCAAACCTTGTGCATTCAGTAACCTTTTCCTATGGATGAATCTTACCTGTAAGAGTATATGCATATATGAAGAAGTCAAAACACCTAAGCTAAAAGACTTCATCACACAACTCTTTCAACACTTTTACCTGAAGCTTCAGATCAAGAGCTGCATCTGGAAAGACAACACAGGCTGGCCAAGCTGAGAAATCTTTCTGTGGCTGTTCCTCACGACACCATTGTAAGGATACATCTTTACAGCAACAAAAAGAACTTAATGCAAGTGGCTCAAGAACCGCAACACTTGACCTTAAAATTCGTTGGAATACAATTGCTCACAGATTTACCCCCAGCAACTTTGGCTATATGAAGGGCCTTTAGCACCATAACAAAGGTGCTGCAAGCTGCACAGATTCCCTACAAATGGGGGTTCCCTACCCACCTTATAGTTCAAAAGAATAGTTTGGATAAAAGCATAGCTACTCCACAAGAAGGTCACAAGCTGTTGCCGCAATTGAACATCCATCTCCCACCAGAAGATACAACGGCAAGAAGCCCAGCCACAACCACAGTGACAAAGGACTGGCAGAGAGTTGCTATGGCAAAAATAATCTCTCGAACACTGTGTTACATGGAGGACAATTAACCACTATAGTTTGAATGTAAAGTTGTTCATTGCTATGAATCTTTCTTCACTGTTGAGAAGGGTTGCTTGTGCTAACTCTGAGTTATAGTTCAGGTATTTCCTCCTGTTCATCTTATTCATAAATATATAGTAAGGATACCCACACAATGATTTATAACTCTGGGTGTGTGGTTGGAATAATTTCCCCATACAATTTCTTCTACCTAATGTGACGGAATACCCCATCACTTGTGTTAGTTTGTTTCCTCATTTGCATGCGTACCTCCTGTTCGCTTCCCGAACGGAGTTACGTGTTCCCCTTTTTAAACTCCCAAGATCCACCAGCCCTTTTCTCATTAACTTCAAAGAAGGTCGTTAACTCAAATGCTCTCCCTGGGAGGCTATCTTGTCTGCCGAACACACGCAGCAGTACTTTGTTGTCAAGCACATGGAGCTATATTCGGACACTACAGCTCACGAATCCTGGTGAACTTGTACCACTGCCTGCTCCGCTTACAGACAAGCCAGGAGAGCACTCTTTGGGGAAAAGACTTTGTGACCTACGAGAAAAATTTGCTACCTAAGACTCATGGGGGGCATTTGGTCATTCTCGCGCAGGAGCTCCCAAACATTGACCGGCCATAGCCACTTTCTCCCTGCAACTGTTTTGGGCTACGACCTCGTGGCCAGCTGTTCAAAACTTTACAGTGGCGATTCCACTACACTAAACAAAACTGGGTGCTATTTGGAAAACTTGAGCGCAAAGCACCGGGCTATCCAGGGATATAAGATAGGTGGGGTTCTTGTGTTGGATAATGGGGTTTTGGGGCATTTTGTGTAACAATTGTAGGTTTTCCTGTAACTGTTAGATAATTGAATTAACAGGCTTTTTACTCAATTATCTCCCAGACACAGAGACACCTGGGAGGAGTTTATGTTATTCTCTATGGAAATTCCATGCTATGGGTCTGTGTATAATTACTGTATGCTTTGGCAGAATAAAAACAGATCTACTCCCATAATGTATGGGGGAAAGCTATACCAACTATAATCACTTTAGGGGCTGGGTAGAATTACTTCACACTGGGAAAGGGAGTCCATGGCGGCGATGCATTGGTGGTCCGCCACACCTAACAATTTTACTTATTAGTAAAAAAAAATTGAAAAAGTAAAAAAAAAAAAAAGGGGCCAGTGTTGAATTTAAAGGAATGTATACAAGGAGGACCCCACCAGGGTAACATCCCTTTGGACATAAATACAAGAGTCATATAAACTCCACCATATTCTGTCCGTATTCTGTCCATAAAGATAAGGGTCATATAAACTCCACCATATTCTGTCTTATTCTGTCCGTAAATCCTTCCCTGCAATGCAAGGAATGTCGCCAGCTCTTTAGCCCTGTGCCATACCTTCCCCTATCTCATTTTATCAGTCTCTATTACCCACCCCCAAAAGGCTGAACCCAGAACAGATATGGTGTGAAATATCCACACTGTAATTTTCCAAACACAGACTTATGCGTAAGATGTCTGTCCTTCACAGACAAATGTATGTAGTTCTTGTTTGGTTGTTTATGTTTATTTTTACTTTTATTTTTATTCAACATTGGTGCAGTGTCTTAATGGAGATATGTAGATGCCACATATCCCTATGTATTTGCACAATGGGGAGGACAATGTCCTAAATTAGAAATCAGTGACATGTCCAACAGAATCCAACAGAATCGATGATATCTTAACCGTTTGTCTGTAGTACTTCCACAGCAACCAGCCAATGTGGGGAGCTGTAGTATACGCAACACCCTACACCCTCAAGGCCATAGACTTAACCCTCCTATGGACTGATATTACTCTCCACCAATGAACGCCATGATGTGTGGACATACTTTTTCACAGCCCACTAAAAAGCATGCAACTACTCAAACTTATATATTATGAAAACATTTTTTTTTTAATTTCACATGACCTACATAATAGCACCTAAGTACTTGTGAGCAAATAAGACTCCCACTGCACCATGTTTACGGTTACTGTAAATTCCACGATGGGCCATGTTAAGGGTCCCCCACTACATGCATGTTTGATGCTACTTGTTTTTTTCAAAATAGTTCAACTTATAAGGTAAGATGGAACATTGTGAATCCAGCCCTATAAGACTTCAATGGGAGGGTTGAAGTCACCCTATAGCGTTCCTTTAAACTGATTTGGGCAAGCAGACATAACTCCTAATGCACTTTTTTCCAAATTCAAAAGTTCAGTGATGTTTTACTGCTGCTGACAAAACACATCTGTATGAGGCTTGATAGAAAATCTTATTTTTTATGTAAAAAAATCTACTCTCATGGCAAACCTATACCAGTGGCACTAATGTATGTAAAACATTATCCATTATTTAATTTTAAAGTATTTTAATTTGTAAGTGTTTCTCTTTAAAATTAATATATGAATGTAGAAATATTTTCTTTATTAATACAGAGAGACTACATCAAAAGGCACATTGGCAGGGGTACATTAATGCTTCCTCCATTTGTCTTGCCAAAGAAAGCAATGTATGTTCTTGTTCCTTGTTCTACTCCGTAATGAAGTTTTTAGGACCCATTACTCATAAAATTATCTGCATCATTACACAGGCTGTTTTTGAAACAAAATTCTTAGAACCAGCCAATTTTAGTGAAAACGAACACAAGAAAAAGAGCTGTAAAAATAATTTACAAGTAAATGAAATGATCTATTCATCAAAATAACATTCTCCTCACAGATAAAATGATAAAGGGGCATGTGGAGCAATTATGAGAATTTAGCACTTTGGAAGCTGAAGTTCATGGTGTTCCTATTGTTCAGAAAACTCTGTTCTTGGAATACAAGTTATGCAAAGCAGATGTAAATTAATTCATGGTACAAATAAAAAGGAAAACTGTTTAATTAGACATTAGTAATTGTAAAAAGCCCCCTAAAATTTACAGAGGTATTCGCTAAAGTGAGAATTCAAAGTGAATTCTAAGTTTAAGGTCCAAATAGCCAAACTGGAAAAAAAAACAGCTATGCTTTCAGTTCAGGTACTCTGCCCTTAATTTTGAAATTCACTTTACATGTACTTTGATTTCCCACTTTAGTAAATAACCCTGTTTTTAACCTCAATTTTGTGCTATTACAATATTTTCTTTCAAAAGTATCACTATGTAATTCAGCTCTATACTGGTGGCATACATGATGTATAGAAGGTATAAACAATATACAAATTGAACAACACATTTAAAAGTGCAGAAATGATGCTGGACGTCATCACGCTTTGCATGAGGACATCCTGCAACTCAAGGATCGATGCGGCTTATGTCGGAGTACCCCGATCCAGTGTCAAGGGACCTCAGCACTGGAATCAGGTAAGTGTAAAAAGGGTTTTAAATGTATTTGCTGCCATGGAGGGAGGGTTTGGGCAGAAGGACACTATAGTGATAGGAATACAGTTTTCTGTCTCTTTAATTAAAGGTTTTTAATGATCAATTCAAACAAATTTATACTCAACAATATCTACAATTAGATCAAATGAGCGCTCTTTCTGAAACACCCCCTGTAACATTCAGACTTTGCACACTTAAAGCGGCACTGTCATGCCGAACTTACCTTTCCTCAATCTCTTCCTCTTCTCCGCCTCTCTCAGGATCTGTTATTCTTTTCTTCCATTCTTCTTTAGTTTTCTTTAAAATCATAAGACAAAGTAAGGACTCTGTCTTATGGAGGATTCCTCCGCTTGACCAGCTCTGACCAGCGGAGGAGCAAAGTGTGCTTCATTTCCGCTGGTCAGACCAATTTTCCCATGATCCCTAGCTTTCCTCCCAGTTCCCACAATGCTTCCTGTCAGTATTGCCGAACGTCCTGTCACTTAGACAGAACGCCGGCAAAACTGCCGAATTGCATCCTAACAGAATGAGCACTGTTTCTCCATTGGTGTTAGGATGCAATTCGGTACTTTGTTCGGATCGGAATTTCATTATAATAAATGAAACTCCGATCCTATTCATTGCTGTGGCTGCATCTTGCAGCCGCTTAGTAGATAACTCCCTAATTCCCACGGTATCAGGGAGCTATCTACTAAAAGGCTGAAAGACCTAAATTGGTCTTTCAGCCAAATTTACTAACACTAAGTAAAAATGACTTGGTATTAGTAAATAATATGCCCCTACTCGCTATACCGCGAGTAGGGGCATGTCTAGTAAGCAGTGAGCAGCCTGTGGCTGCTCACTGTAAAAAAAAAATAAAAAAAAAATATTGCCCCCCACCCCTAAATGACGGGTGGGGGCTGTAAAGTAAAATAAGGGAGGGAGACCTATTGTCCCCCCCCCGGCCCCCACCCCTGAGCGGTGGGTGGGGGCCATAAAGATAATGAGGGGGGGGACCTACTGTCCTCCCCCCCGGCCCCCACCCCTGGGCGGCGGGTGGGGGCCATAATGGTAATAAAGGGGGGGGGACCTACTGTCCTCCCCCTCGGCCCCCACCCCTGGGCGGCGGGTGGGGGCCATGATAGTAGTAGGGAGGGGGTGGGGACCTACTGTCCTCCCCCCCGGCCCCCACCCCTGGCCGGCGGGTGGAGGCCATAATGGTAATAAGAGGGGGGGACCTACTGTCCTCCTCCCCCCCGGCCCCCACCCCTGGGCGGCGGGTGGGGGCCATAATGGTAATAAGAGGGGGGGGTGACCTACTGCCCTCCCCCCTCGGCCCCCACCCCTGGGCGGCGGGTGGGGGCCATAATAGTAGTAGGGGGGGGGGACCTACTGTCCTCCACCCCGGCCCCCACCCCTGGCCGGCGGGTGGGGACCATAATGGTAATAAGAGGGGGGGACCTACTGTCCTCCCCCCCCGGCCCCCACCCCTGGGCGGCAGGTGGGGGCACTAAGTAAATTCCCCCCCCCATCAAGGTGACTAGGGGTGCCCAAGCCCCTAGTCACCCACCCCCCACCCAAATAAAAAATGCCCCTACCTACCCCCCTCACCCTAAAAAATAGTGAGGGGGGAATAAAATTGCTAACCTGTAAAGTAAAATTAAACTTACCATTCGACGTCTTCTTTTTTCTAAAATCTTCATTTTCAGCCCCAAAAAAGGCCAAATAAAAAACCATCATAGCCGTCGAACTAAAAATAAAATAAAAAACCCGAGCGCAAAAAAAAACCCTGACGAAAAAGAAAAAAACCGAGCGCACAAAAAATAATCCATCTTCACCCATGGAGGGCTCCGCGCAGACTGAGCTCCGCAGGGCGGGGCAAGGCTTATAAAGCCTTGCCCCGCCCTGCAATTAGCCTAAGAACACTCTGATTGGTGGGTTTAAGCCAATCAGAGTGCTCTTTGTCATTTTACAAGCGTGGGAAAGTTCTTTGGAATTTTCCCACGCTTGTAAAATGACACAGAGCACTGTGATTGGATGGCTTGAAATCCATCCAATCACAGTGCTCTGTGTCATTTTACAAGCGTGGGAAAGTTCTTTGGAATTTTCCCATGCTTGTAAAATTACACAGAGCACTGTGATTGGATGGATTTCAAGCCATCCAATCACAGTGCTCTGTGTCATTTTACAAGTGTGGGAAAATTCCAAAGAACTTTCCCACGCTTGTAAAATGACACAGAGCACTGTGATTGGATGGATTTCAAGCCATCCAATCACAGTGCTCTGTGTCATTTTACAAGCGTGGGAAAATTCCAATGTTATTTAGTAGGTTAGTTTTTTAAACAGTGAGCAGCCAAAGGCTGCTCACTGTTTCTTAGACATGCCCCTACTAGCGGTAAAGCGAGTAGGGGCATTCGGGAGATTTTAATCTCCCTTGTGCTATTATGGGGGTCATATTGACCCCCATAGAGTGAGGGGGGTGACCTGGGGGGCTTATGAAGTGGCGGGGAGCACTGCTCCCTGCCGCTTCTATCTGTACATATTACAAGGAGGGAGCTGCAAGCCGGTAGCTCCCTCCTTGTAATAAACTGAACGAACAAACGAACACTGATACACAGTGTTAGTTTGTTCGTCTGATTTTTCTATTCATTCATTCGTCTGTCTGATGAATGAATGAATAGATGAAATTCCCGTTCGCATGTCCAGGTGTTTCACTGGGCATGTGCGGGAATCTCAGTGCTATCTAGTGTGGGCAGATGACGTGTCCCACAGGGACTTCACCTACCCACACAAAGATGGCGGCGCCCTGAATATAGATCGGGGCAGAAAAAAAAGATTAAAAACTAGGTAATCTGGGGGGCTTAGGGGCATTTGGGGGTGACTAAGGGGTCAATTGGATGTAGTGGAGGCGGGAGGGGGGTTAAAAAAAACAGGATTCGGCCATGACAGTGCCGCTTTAAATTAGTCATTTAAATTAGTAAGAATAGTCATTCTTCAGTCGTATAAGAAAAGGTAAGATAGGAAAGTATCAAACACGACATGATTGCACTACTACACAATGAGAGCTGCATGCAGTGTGATTGCTACAAAAGGTACTTTCTTGTGTTAGAGTTCAATGGACTTTTCTGTTTTCTCTAGCATTGCTCTGAATTAAAATCCAAATTTGAGAATCTCTTTTAAAGAAAGCCAATTTGATAGAAATGAAAAGCTGGGAAGCAGTGTGGATTTATTTTTAATTTCAAAAATCAAAAGATTAGTATTAGGGTTATATAATATTAAAGCTTTATGTTTTATTTCCAAGGAAGTGCCTTAGCAGTTTTTGTATTATATTTAAATATTTTTTTATCCATTGAAGAGCTTTTATATTATTAGTGTATTAGTGGAATTGATATTTGTAATTGGAAATTATATACATTCTTTCAAATGTAAAAACTGTAAGGTGACATCACATGAGGGGGTATAGTAGAAGGCTTAAAAGGACTCTTTAGGTACAATACATGCTTTATCTAGCTGGGTGTCTGAAGTCACCTGAAATTCCATTCAGTGTCTTACAGCCTATTCTCTCTTTGCTGCTCGGACTAATGAGGAAGCATTAGCCTAAGCAGCAATGGGCAGCTTTGATTGGGTGAGAGGGTCAGCGGACCTCTTTCAGCCAATCACAGCACCCATTCAGGTATGAATCAGTGTGGCTAGAAGGGAGTATGTTTTCTCTGCTTTAGCCACAAATACAGAAGAGGCAGGGCTTTAGGAAGCCCAATTCCCTCATTCAGTGCTAAACTACTTGGAATGGTTTAACATTGAATAAAGGGACTGCGTCAGAGGACTCCAGGCACTATAACCAAATCAGTGAGAAAAAATTATCAAAGTGCCTACTGCCCCTTTAAGGTTGGATCAAGGCATGAACCTATAGAGAGAAGATGGAAAGAAGGAGCATTTAAAGAGGGAATACAGATATATGAGATGGACTCAGGACAATGTTGTCAGGAGGTTATGGATGTTATTTCCATTGGGAACATATTTTAACAGCCACTCAGGGCTGGATATCCCATTAGGTAGAGTAGGATGCGCCCATTTTCATTAATTTGCCTTTTTGAGCTTAAATAGGCTGGCAGGGAGAGATAAGTACCATAAGCCATTGCCAGTGTCCTCTTTAGTCCAGTCAGCTTTAATAGCAGACATGCATCAACAATTATAGAGGTAAAACTGAGTGCTGTCACAGCTCCTCCACTGTCTGTGTGGCCTTTAACACAGAAAAAAGAGGAGCAGTGAATACTCTGAGTGATGCACACTATATAACAGCTACTGCAGCTCTAATTTCATTAATCATAGGAGACAAACTGGTCTACAGAAGATACAGGCGGGGTGAGTACATTGCAAAGAACCCTCCAAACTGTCACATATTCATCTGCTTATAAAAATGTGGTTAATGACATTTACTGTCCACACATGAAAAGTTGTGCCGAGCAGCAACCAAATCCACAGAAGGGTTAATGCTGAGCAGCAATTATGCAAATGGGATCTGGTAACTGCCTTTGGGGTCAAAGGCAGATTACAGCCTATCAGATCCAGAGGAGGGGTATTTAGGCCCAGTTCTCATCCTGCTCAGTTCCCTGTCGTGGTTTCCCTTGTGGTTGTCCGAGAGCGCGTTATTGATTCTGGTAATTCTGGTTATTTGACTTTGGCATTGTTTTTGACTTCCCTGTTTTCTGGCATCCCTGACTCCTGGCTTTTCCTTATCGTTGTGTCTCTTTCTGTTTCCCTTGACCTCAGCTATTCCTGACTATTCTTTGGTACGTTAGTCCGGCCATTCTAAGGTCCAGTATACGTTACCTATCAGTCCTCTGTGTTACACAATTCTACGTGCTGGATCATTCTGTAATCCTGACACAAACCCCACATGTCATAAACACCTCTTTCCCTAGCAATGATATCACATATGTATAACTTTTCCACTAATCCTGACCCTAATTCAACCCTTAATCTAACCCCTAATCCAAATTTTAATGCAACTGATAACGTAACCTATAACTGAGCCCCTAATCCATTTTTCAATCCAACCCATAATCTAATCCCTTTTCCTACCCCTAATCCAAGCCATAATTCCAATTTTCAATGCTATCTATAATCTGACCCTAACCCAACCTACAGTATAATCTAAGACATAATCTAACCCATAATCCTACCTATGATCCCAGTCCTAATCCCCCTTTCAAGGGAATCCCTCTGCTGATGTCAGTTCTGACATCAGCAGAGGGATTTCCTAGCTCACACAGATTGAAATACTGCAGTTTAGTGAGAACGTTGAGTGCTGCTTATAGCTCACCTGTCAATACAGGGCCACTAACTATGGCCCAGCTGACAGAGGGGATTCCCAGGAATCAAAAAATACCTGGGAGTCCTTGGTAACAGCAGGGATATAATCCCTGCTGGTATCTTTACTGCATGATGGTCTATGTCATCTCTGGGCATTAAATTAATGCATTGCATGCAGGGCCAGTGCAAGAATGTTTACCGCCCTAGGCGAAACATTTTTTGCCGCCCCATTCGTTCTACCGACTCATGCAGACTTACCTAAACTGACCAATACATAAACAAGCTGACCCATACAGACACACACAATGACCCACACACATTCCCACACGCTCACACTGACACCCCTCCACACACACACTGACCCATGCAGACAAACACTGACCCAAACACACAGACACACACTGACTCATAAAGACACACACACTGACCCATGCGGATACATGCCTGACCTATACACACACACAGACCCATACACACACACACTGACTCATAAACACATGCAGGCACACGCTGACCCTTACACACACACACACACATTAACTTGCTTTGATATTTTACACATTCTAAGAAAAAATTGGGTCACATTTTCTGATATATCCTGGAATACTGCCTCTCTGCCTGCCATTCTCTAATAGTTATTCAGAGTAAATTGCAACCATTTTAATGTGCATGGGTCTACATTTAAATAGATATTCCTTATTACACCTAGCACAATAAGACAGTGTATGCAGCATGCTGATACATCATACATCTATTAGTTTCCAGATCCAAATGAATAAAAAAAAAAAATCTGTTTTACTCATTCTTTAATCCACGTGAGACTTGCTTCCCTGATTATATCACAATGACTAATTTCTAAAAAATGTAAAGCCCTCTCAGTCCTAACAAATACTATGTTATATAATGCACACTGATTTGCTTCATTACCAAGTGAGGGGTCTGTGGGCAAACAATGGATGTTAGTCTGTTCCACATTATGAAGTTCGACTGGTATTAATTTATAACAACAAACTATTAACCATGGCATTTCATTACACAAAGCAAATAAAATATATTTACACATCTGTAAGTTTATTCAATGAAAGAAAGAAGTCTTCCAGAAATGATCTGTGTGATGTACAGATATACAGTAACCCCCATTTGCCTGGCTTGTGCCTGGCTGTAGAATTGAAATAGAATGACAAACAGAAATAACCTGAAGCTTCCAATTATCAATTTGCAGTTTCCTTTTTTAATGTTCCCAAGGTTACGTTACAAAAAAAAAAATCACTGGATTTAAAGGAAAATGAAAACTAAAAAAAAAACATTTCTCCTACATAAAAAACAATTTAGTAAAATGCAAAAAGAAACAAAGCAATGTTTAAATTGACATGATATTTAAGAGCATTTTTGGAACAGAAGTAATTATGTAATTTTAAGTGGAAGCAGCTACAACCAGATCCCTGAGTCAGGAGGGGCCCAGAGAGTCACTAGGAGGCAGCCAATAGATCAGCTCAAATATCAATGGCTTTTTGATCTTGTTCCCTGTTGGTTGGTTGGTTGTTTGGTTGGTTGAATTAATAAAGATGCTGACTTAGGATGTTGTTCACAGAACTGAAATGCGTTAGGTAGGAGGGAAAGACAACTAATGCAACTGAAAACATAATGATCATTAACAAGGCGACCTCAAGTGTCTTCACCCCAACTAGATAGTTGTTTTTTTTTCAGAACATTCTTTCAAAATGCAAGTTGCAGATAAAGTACATGAACCTCTAAAATATATGTGTTGACTTTTTTTCAGCATGCATATAACATCTGCTTTCCAAGAGGTGGTACCACCTGAACACTTTGTGAAAATAAAGACAGTATCCCATCCAGAGCCAGCCCAAGGCCTTCAGGTGCCCTGAGCAAAGCATAATAATGACTCCCTCCAGTTTCTACCTGCCCAGTGATTATCTTACTTTAACTTTGAGACTTTTAAATCCCACTAATAATATAATAGTCAATCTCTCACAGACATATTCATCTGAAGAGTGTTTGATTGTGACTATTTAAAGAGACACTATAGTCATCAAAACAACTTTAGCTAAATGAAGCGGTTTTGGTGTTTAGATCATGCCCCTGCAGTCTCACTGCTCAATTCTGCCGTTTGGGAGTTAAATTACTTTGTTTATGCAGCCCTAGTCACACCTTCCTGCATTTTAGGCACTTAGCCAGCCTTCCTAAACACTTCCTGTAAAGAGACATCTAAATTTGTCACTTCTTTTATTGCAAATTCTGTTTAATTTATAATTTAATATCTCCTGCTCTGTTAATAGCTTGCTAGACCCTGCAGGAGCCGCCTGTATGTAATTAAAGTTCAATTTACAGAACAGAAAAAAAAAAACGTTTAAAGTAAGTTACATCTTATTGAAAATGAAATCATTTTGTTTTCATGCAGGCTGTGTCAGTCACAGCCAGAGGAGGTGTGACCAGGGCTGCATTAATAGAAACAAAAGTGAGTTAACTTCTTAATGTCAGTGAATGGAGCAGTGAGACTGCAGGGGCATGATCTAGGCACAAAAACAGCTTTATTCTACTAAAGTTGTTTTGGTGACTATAGTGTCCCCTTTAGGAGTGACCAAAGCATTGGTTGTAGTGGTTATGGTGCCAGGTGCACCTGGCACCATCCCTCAATGCCGGATCAAACTGTTGCAAACAATTTGACACTTAGTCCAAATGGTTCCTGCCCTGCTTCCAGTCTCCACAATACAACTTAGATTGAAGTCCAGATTCTGCTTTAACTATGTCAATTTTGTGCAAGTTTTCAGATAATTCATTAGGAGAGAGTGTTTATGTTGTTTGGAATGACCCTTTATGACCTGTGAAGAGGTGATAAATTATGCGCATTTATATGTGTGTTTATATTTTATTTTTTTAACCAGCCTTCTGTGTGTAAGGATAAATGAAAATCAATGGAATTTGCCATAAAACTGTCACTTTACCATTCTGTATGTTTTTAAAAAAGAATAAATTAATGAAAATCTGAATAATAATTAGAAACAGGAAAAGGGGTGCAGAATTCATGATATTTGCTCCAAGGATTTTATAATGAACCATAAACAATATATAATTAACTTTTAGAAATTATTTGTTATTTTCTGTGCACTAACCCTAGGGACCAATTTGCACATTATTGCTTTGCTTTTATGTTTTTTGTTTGATACTGAAATGTATTAGATATTAAATTTTCAGTGTTGATGTGCCAATAGTATTTTTTCATGCCTTCCAATCTGTCTCAACTTGCCTTGAACTATTGCTAAACGTTGAAATATAAATCATAGCTACATAGTTGTCTTGGCTGAAAAACGACTAAGTCCATCAAGTTCAACCATGAAGCCCATTCTATTATGCTATTGATCCAAAAGAAGGCAAAAAACAAGAAAAACAATTATAGCCATTTCCAGTTATGCCACAAAAAGGGAAAACATTATTTTTGACTCCATAATGGCAATCAGGTTTGTCTGTGGATCAACAACCTGTTTACATATGTAGTTAGGTATGGAAATATTTGGACACTGACACAATTTCCATAATTATGGCTCTATACACCAACACAATGGTGGTGTACAGAGTGGTGGAGACCGTATCTCCAGAAGGATATTGATACTTTGGAGAGAGTTAGGTCTACTAAACTGGTTCATGGATAAAACTTACAAGGAAAGGTTAAAGGATCTTAACATGTATAGCTTGGAGGAAAGACGAGACAGGGGGATATGATAGAAACATTTAAATACATAAAGGGAATCGACACAGTAAAGGAGGAGACTATATTTAAAAGTAGAAAAACTACCACAACAAGAGGACATAGTCTTAAATTAGAGGGGCAAAGGTTTAAAAATAATATCAGGAAGTATTACTTTACTGAGACGGTAGTGGATGCATGGAATAGGCTTCCAGCTGAGGTGGTAGAGGTTAACACAGTAGAGGAGTTTAAGCATGTGTGGGATAGGCATAAAGCTCTCCTAACTATAAGATAAGGCCAGGGACTAATGAAAGTATTTTTTAAAAAATGGGCAGACTAGATGGGCCGAATGGTTCTTATCTGATGTTACATTCTATGTTTCTATGAAATTAAAGCAGACTAGATGGGCCGAATGGTTCTTATCTGCCGTTACATTCTATGTTTCTATGTTTCTATGAAATTAAACAGCCGAGATGCAGTTGAAATGCAGATTGTCATCTTTAATTCAACGGGTTGAACAAAAATATCACATGAAACTTTAGGAATTGCAATCGTTTTCATACACAGCGCCCTTATTTCAGGGGCTCAAACATAATTGGACAAATTAGGACAATCATAAATACAATGTAAAAGAATCCTTTGCAGGCAATGACCGATCTAAGTTTGCAAGAAAGATTCCCAGGCACTCAAAGTGTGAAAGCCGCAGACTTATTGAAACAAAAAAAGACAGCAACGTTTCAACCTACTGAGAGGTCTTTTTCAGCAGCATTTTGACCTACTGAGAGGTATTTTTCAAGCTTGCTGGAGACATTTACAATATACGTATTGCTATGGACATATTTCACTTGCATGTATCAACATTTAGCTTAATGTAATCCTACATATAAAATATTTATATTAATACATGGCCTATATTTATTGAGATTAGACAGACATAACTGTGCAAAGCGGTAAAATATATTTACTTTTAATGTTATATGGATAGTATTTGGTATGGAGAATAATTCTTTGATTTTACTGCTTTTAGATTTTTTTTATCAGTTTTTTATTTTTAAATAACTTTATTGGAACAAAATATCATAATGAAGTTCAGAAAGATAATAAAAAATAAATTAGTAAAGTTAAAACGTAAACAATATGCAATTTCATAAAGGATGGAAAAAACTTAGAAATACTCCAAAATACTCTAGGAGAGAGGAGGTATATAGCCAGACATGGTGTGATGAGATAAAGAGAGTCCATGAGACCTTTAGAGTTTCTTTAATACTCTAACATAAGCATGTTAAACTCAAAGCCTAACACAGGCCAAATAAACAGATTTAAGTTTATGTGGGCTGCAAAAAAACAAATTTTAGTTTTCATAGTAACGTAGGTTTATTTTGAAAAGTACAGTATAAAAAAAAGTTGACACTGGAGGTCCTCAAGCTCATAGGGCTTCAAAGTAAACAAAACAGCAAATTTATTTTTAGAAGAAAAGCTTGGTAATTAGACTGAAAAGGTGAATGTATGCTGTTGCACAGCTGTAAAAAGCGAATGCCCTTATCTTATTTATTTTGAAGTTCTATGAGTGTGTTCTTCACTTTAGCTGAGATCATCAAACTTGATGATCTCAGCAAATCCAATGCTTTCCCATGGGAAAGCATTGAGAGGCTATTGTGCATGTGTGCCAAACGCTGCATGGCCAATCAGCATATCCAAGGAGAGGGTTCAGCACCTCCATTCAGACCCATTCTAATACACTGCTCCCAAAGTAATACACTGCCTCCCACAATCTAATACAGAGCCTACTCGGTTGTGGAGTATTGCCCAGAAGTTTTTATACGCCTCCATGGGCTGTGACGGTCACTGGGTGTATGTGCCTTTTGGTTGGGGCCTGTGTTGGGCCACCATCTTGGCTGTGACTCGTCTGTGTTGTATCTCTGTAGGCTGCATGGCCAGATGTTCCGTCCTTGGTTTTGCTTTTGTGATTAGGGAGGACTGGGATGACTCCCACCGGTCCGGGGGGGGGGGGGGGGGGATAAAATGTTTTCTGTATCGTACCAGAGTTCCGGGATCGGGGAGAGCGGTCGTCTCACCTCATCTCCAGCTCCTGTAGGCCGCATTTGGCGTTCAACTCCCCGGGCCCCGATGGGCTTTTAGTGTTGTGTCTCTTGTTTCCGTGGTGCACAAATCATTAACTTCAAGGTACATATGCAAATGAACTGATAATTTGGTTCCACTCACATGTTGCTGAGCCATATCCAGCAGGTTTAGACTTTAAAAGCTCAAATGGAAATATATTCTGGGTTATTGCTGGACCAAACAGTTAATGTACTTTGAATGTCCTCTTATTTATTTTTAGGTGTAAATATTACTCGTTCTGTGGTAACATTGCATATACTTTTTTGTGTTTGCTCTAACCCATTTGTTTATAAATTAACTAAAATAATTTCCCTTGGCAGAGATTGACCTTATCACCACTGCATAAAAAAATAAGGTATGTATGTAATTTGACCATTAATGTTTTACTCACTAAACTAAGATTTAAAATTGAATTTCAAGTTTAAAGGGAATATATAGTCACCAAAACAACTTTATCTTAATGGAACAGTTTTAGTGTATAGATCACACCCCTGCAGTCTCATTGCTCAATTCTCTGCAATTTAGGAGTTCTGTTTATGCAGCCCTAGTCACACCTCCCCTGTCTGTGACTCCCAAAGCCTGCATTAAAAAATAGTTTTATTTTCAATCAGATGTTAACTTGCTTTAAAACTTTTTATCTCCTGTAGAGTCTAGATGACTAGTAACAGAGCAGGAGGTGTGGCTAGAGCTGTATAAACAAAGTGAATTAACTCCTGAATGGCTGTGAATTGAGCAGTGAGACTGCAGAAGCATGATCTATACACCAAAACTACTTCATTACGCTAAGGTTGTTTTGGTGGATATAGTGTCCCGCTAAGGCCAACATAGCCAAATCGGAATCATTCTCTGTAGTGAATAACCCTGTATAACTTAATTACGTGGTACATGGGGTCTTTACTATTCAAGCATATATCACATCTGTGGTCACCATAAATATGCAATTCAGTATAAATTAGAGATAAAGTACCAGTTGAAGATGTATAATATTAGGTAATCAGAAATGCACATGGACACAAATTCAGCATTGTTTCTGCATTATTCCACATTAGGGATTGTAATTTTCTGCAGACAAAATACAATAAAAAAAATACAATAACCAAATACCTTGGGGAGTCTACTTGTTCTTCCTGAACACTGACAAAACTGTCACAATGATCTTTAGAACAGTACCTAAATTACACAAATTACACAATTCCCACCTATCCATCAAAACAAATTCAAATGGCACACTGACCGCAGTCCACTCTTTCAAATACTTGGGTATGATGTTAGACCCCAATCTATCTTTGGGCCTCCACATAGAAAAGCTTGCATCTAAACTTTATCCAAAACTAGGTGCCCTGTACAGAAACAAATCCTGCCTAAGCCCTACAGTAAAGGAAAAGATTGTACAGCAAATGCTGATGCCAATCATTGATTATGGGGATGTAGTATATGCATCTGCATCGCAATCCCACATTAATAAACTCAACATATTGCATAACTCGTTCTGCCGATTTGTGCTACAATGTAATTACAGGACCCACCATTGTGACATGCTAAAAGAACTAAACTGGCTGTCGCTGGAATCCAGACGCACCCTTCATCTTTCCAGCCTCGTGTTTAAGAGCTTTTTTTGGGAAACTCCCACCCTACTTGAACAAAATGCTTTCCCCAGCTGTTCTCACTTCCTATAACCTCCGATCCAGTACCTGCACTTCATTTAGTCTACCTCAATACAAAAAGAAAGCAGCCCGATCCTCCTTCTCCTACAGAGCACGGCAATTGTGGAACGACCTCCCGCACAATTTAAAATCTTCCCTAAGCCTAAAGTCCTTTAAGAGATCCCTCTCTACATACCTCAAAACAGAATGCACCTGTCATGGTTGATTATATATTTCCTACTTGTTCTATGTTAAATCTTGTATATATTGTGTATTAATATTGTTTTTGTATTTTATTGTACACTAACTGTATCAGTGCAATGATTTGTGGACCCAGGACATACTTGAAAACGAGAGAAATCTCAATGTATCTTTCCTGGTAGAATATTTTATAAATAATAATATGTACCATCTTATAGTCTCCGCATAGGAATTTTGCAAACATCTAGCCTTAAAACAGTGAATACTTTTTTTTGAACATTTTGACTTATAATTGTTAACATTGACTGGAATTCTAAACATATGATTTATTAAATAAAATAGAATAAAAAAAGACAAATACAAATGATTTTGTTTTCTTTTGCTACCTTTGCTGTGCTGAATAGGAAAAACTGTGAACAAAAGATTACCTGAAAAATATAAATGACTTCATACTTCTTATGCAAGAAATGCATAGTAAATATAGGGAAATTGTATCAGTCATTAGCACACAGAAATTGAGAAAACCTTAGTCATAGAGGGGTTAATGGGACATGTCTGCCAAACCTGTATAAAGTGAAGTAGAATGTATTGTTGAGCAGGACTACTTGTTTCAGTAAACGTGGCTTTGGATTTAGAAAATCTAAACATCATGGGAAGTAATAAAATACAAGTTTAGTACTTTTACACATGATGGATATGAAGCCACCATCTTATTGTTCAGTTCTAGGTTAAAACAAACATAAATCGTATTCAGCATATGGATTAGTGTAACGTGTTTTAACTGCAAAAAAAAAAATCACAATGTACTATAATATATGTATGCTTATTTACTAAGCAGAGAGTTTTGATGACTTGCAATGACTTTAGAATTCATAAAATTCAAGACACTTTAGCAAAGAATTTAAAAAATATATTTGTTTTATTGACCCCATATTCTCCAGTTCACCTTTATGACCAGTATGTCGTGTCCATCAATCATTTAACCTTTTTATGTGTCCCAAGGCTTAACAACATGTACACTCTGCATTCCAATATTTAATAGCTCACAGGTGATTATACACTATGAGGCTGCGACAGGGGAGGGCTGGCAGCCTTAGGCCTGGGGGGCAAAACCAGTCAAGTGGCCCATTGCGCCACCAAATCAGTTCACCATCCATGCCCACCTTTTTCTGGTTTTATAACGGATATTGATGTAATGCTAATCAGTAGCTCTTTGCCATACCCGCTCCTTCACGGCTCTGACTTTCAATGTTGTCAGAGCACAGGCTGAGAATCTCTGAGCCTGTGCTCTGACTCAGTAACTGAGCGCCGGAACCACGAGGGAGAGGATATGATCTGACTGCACCTACTGCTGGTGCGCACCAGTGGACCACCAGCGAATCGTTTAAATTAAATATGCTGGTGTACCCAACTTGTGAGCTGTGTTGGCCGCCGGGCGCCTCTGTGGTCATGGCACCCTGCGTGACCGCACAGCTTGCCCACCCCAACGGCTGGCCCTGCTGACACACACTGATGTTACTACTTAGACATCCCTCAATATTAATACAGAGATGAGAGTAAACACAAATAAACTGTGGAAACTAGAGCTGATCCCCCCCAAATTTATAAAGGTTTGCTTAGAGGATTTATTCAAGATTAAATCATGCCTCCTCCTCTCTCCCCCATGCGCTGCTCTGTAGGCTGGGAGGAAATGAAGAGTAATCACAGTCTCCCAGCACAATGCCACCTGTGGCTGCATGGGGAACAGCTGTTTAATGTAATGCTTGCAGGACGGCCAGCTGCCGCAGAACCTCTTTGTTTCCGTCTCTGCAAAGGGCTCCAGGCACTGCTTGTTGTGAGTGTGAGCCACTGTAAATTAGGGGCAGAGGGCACTTGCACTGCGGTCAAGACGGGTCTGGGCAGGAGGAGAGTGCAGTGCAATCAGTGCACTCCCCTCCTGTGGGTCACCAGTAGACTGGTGCACCTGCCCAGGATCAGAGCCGGTGCAAGGATTTTTGCCGCCCTAGACAAAATATAAATTTGCCGCCCCCCCCCATGTGACATCACAATGCCCCACCCGTATGATCTGCCATATGAACTAACGCCAGTGCTGCACACAGTGTGTGTTTACATTAAAAAGCCTGCAGGGACCAGCTATAGACACCAGAACCACTTCATTAAGCTATAGTGTCCCTTTAATGTGAGGTAAATTATAGATTAGTGTCACTAATAATATACTAGATTGCCTACTTACAATTAGATGAGGATGATGATGGGCTGCAGTTTGGCTCCACTGGTCTGGTGTAGAACAGGACCTCTGGAGGCTGTTTGCAACTGTGGTCACAAAATTCAACGTTCTGGGAGAATTGGAAACAGCTCCATTTTTTGGGGGCCTCTTACACATCTCAAGGTCTGGGCTCCAGTGCCTGACGGTGAGTATGCCCATAAGGCCCACTCATAAGTCCACTTGTATGTTCCACCCACCCATGAGCTCGCTCACAGGGAGTGGAGTGTGTAGGGGATGTGTTATGTGTTATCTAATATGTGTGCTTATGGTATGTAGTGTATAGGGATACCAGTTTGTGCAGGTGATGCAGTGTGTTTGTGTGTAGTGGAAGCAGTGTGTATTTGTGTATAAGGGATGTATTATGTGTTTCTGGTTGTGTGTGAGGGATGCATTGTGTGAATCTGTGTTTGTATGCATAAGGGATGCAAGGTGTGTGTCTGTATGTGTGTGCATTGAGTGTAAGAGATGCATTGTGTTTCTGTGTGTATGTAAGAAAAACAGTGTGTGTGTTTGCATGTGTGTGTAAGGGTTTGCATTGTATGTTTCTGTGTATGTGTGCAAATGATGCATTGTCTTTGTGTGTAAGGGTTGCATTGTGTGTGTGTGTAATGGATGCATTGTGTGTTTCTCTGTGTGTAAGGGAAGCATGTTCTGTTTCTGTGTATGTATAGGGATGCATTGTGTGTTTCTGTGTATGTATAGGGATGCATTGTGTTTCTGTGTATGTATAGGGATGCATTGTGTGTGTGTGTGTGTGTGTGTGTGTGTGCGCGTAGTGTTAAAGAGCTCCCTGTCTTGCCCCCTGTCCTATAGAGCTGTCCCTTCTGTCCCTTAGAGCTCTCCTCTGCCCCTTAGTGGTCTCTCCTCTCCCCCACCCTCCCCTAGCGGTCTCTTCTCACACTCACCCACCCTCCCTGTGCTCTTCTCATCCCCCCTCCACCCTCCCTGTGTTCTTCTCACTCCTCCCTCTGTGTGTTCTCACCCCCCGTGTTCTTCTAACCCCCCTCCTCCCTGTGTTCTTCTTACTCCCCCCCTTGTTCTTCTTACCCCTTCTTCTTACCCTCCTCCCTCTTCTTACCCCTTCCTTCTTCTTCTTACCCCTTCCTTCTTCTTCTTACCCCTTCCTTCTTCTTCTTACCCCTTCCTTCTTCTTCTTACCCCCCTTCTTCTTCTTACCCCCTTCTTCTTCTTCTTACCCCCCTTCTTCTTCTTACCCCCTTCTTCTTTTTACTCCCCCCTCTTCTTCTTACTCCCCCCTCTTCTTCTTACCCCCTTCTTCTTCTTACTCCCCCCTCTTCTTCTTACCCCCTTCTTCTTTTTACTCCCCCCTCTTCTTCTTACTCCCCCTTCTTCTTCTTACCCCCTCTTCTTCTTACCCCCTTCTTCTAATTACTCCCCACTCTTGTTCTTACTCCCCCCTTCTTCTTCTTACCCCCCTCTTTTTCTTATCTCCCCTTCTTCTTACTCCCCCCTGTTATTATCCCCCTCCCCTCTTCTTACTCCCTCTCTTCCCTCTTCTTACTCCCCCCGCCCCTCTTACTCCCCCTCCCCTCTTCTTACTCCCCCCTCCCCTCTTCTTACTCCCCCCTCTTCTTACTCCCCCCCTCCCCTTTTCTTACTCTCCCCCTCCCCTTTTCTTACTCTCCCCCCCTCCCCTCTTTTTACTCTCCCCTCCTCCCCTCTTTTTACTCTCCCCCCTCCCCTCTTTTTACTCTCCCCCTCCCCTCTTTATACTCTCCCCCCCTCCCCTCTTTATACTCTCCCTCCTCCCCTCTTTTTACTCTCCCCCCTCCCCTCTTCTTACTCTCCCCCCTTCCCTCTTTTTACTCTCCCCCCTCCCCTCTTTATACTCTCCCCCTCCCCTCTTTTTACTCTCCCCCCTCCCCTCTTCTTACTCTCCCCCTCCCCTTTTCTTACTCTCCCCCCTCCCCTTTTCTTACTCCCCCCCTCCCCTCTTTTTACTCTCCCCCCTCCCCTCTTTTTACTCTCCCCCCTCCCCTCTTTTTACTCTCCCCCCTCCCCTCTTTATACTCTCCCCCCCTCCCCTCTTTTTACTCTTCCCCCCTCCCCTCTTCTTACTCTCCCCCCCTCCCCTCTTCTTACTCTCCCCCCCCTCCCCTCTTCTTACTCTCCCCCCCCTCCCCTCTTCTTACTCTCCCCCCCCTCCCCTCTTCTTACTCTCCCCCCCTTCTTCTTACCCCCTCCCCTGTAGGTGGCCGAGCTGCACTCCGGTCCGCGGTCCCGGCCGGAGTGACAGGACGGTGCTCAGTGTGCACCTTCCTGTCAGTCCGGCCGGGTACAGGAAACAGAAACTCCTGTTCCGCGCGGAACAGGGGTTTCTGTTTCCTGTACCCGGCCGGACTGACAGGAAGTGCACACTCAGTGCACTTTCCTATCACTCCGGCCGGGACCGCGGACCGGAGACCAGCTCGGCCACCTACAGGGGAGGGGAGGGAGGGGAGAATCTGTTCTGCAGCCGCCTGAGCGCTCTTTACAGAGCGCTCGGCGGCTGCAGCATTTAAAGGGCCGGCCCGCCGCGGCCGGTCCTAAAAGAATTTCGGGCGGCCTGGGGGGCAATTGCCTCCCTGCCCCCCGGCCCAGCCCGCCCCTGGGCTGCGAGATGTAACCCACTTTTAAAACCTATAAATCAATATTGAGTATTTTTAATTTGGGCATTTTTGTTAAGATAACAGTTATATTTGTTCTGCTTAGATGCATTAGGTTATT
The DNA here is from genome assembly GCF_036172605.1 of Pelobates fuscus. Taxonomy (NCBI): domain Eukaryota; kingdom Metazoa; phylum Chordata; class Amphibia; order Anura; family Pelobatidae; genus Pelobates; species Pelobates fuscus. The sequence goes on along the minus strand of NC_086317.1, from coordinate 293,088,384 downwards.
TGAGTTGATATGGTGCTTGCTAATCTGTGAGTGTTAGAATGACATGTTCCCAACGGCAGAACTAAGGCACACTTAGGGTGGACCATGCACTTTAATACCACCCGATAGCAAAGTATCAGTGTGTGTCTGTCTGTGTACCTGTATGTGTGTGAGTGTGTGTCTTTGTATCTGCATTTGTGTCAGTGTGTGTCTGTGTATCTGCATGTCTGTACCTGTGTTTCTGTGTTTGGGTATCTGTGTGCTTGTGTATCTGCATGTGTGTCTATACTTGTACCTGTTGTCTGTGTACCCGGATGTGCATCAGTGTGTGTATGTCTATCAGGGTGTGTGGCAGTGTATATATTCAAACTCCAACATTACACTCAAACACACCTCTGCACACCTCTGCATTCAAACATCAACACTATATACAGACACACCCCTACTTACAAAGGCAAACACTGCACACAAGCTTTCAAATGACAAAAGTACATACAAACACACAACACTAAGACACCCCTACATTCACACAAATATATTCCATACAAAAACATGCTTACATTCAAACACTGCTCATTGCCAAATACAGCCCTGCAAGGTGGGCAAAGCATAGATACCCAGCTGGCAAAGAATTGTGGATGTTATTCAACCAACAGGGATCTACCATTTTTTACATCCTTGTGATAGGGGCCTTAAAATATTTATTGCATTAGGGCCCTCTCTACTTTGGTTCCGTCACTGAATGTTCCAATACATGCCAAACATCAAATAAACCTAACATAGAAAAAGCAATGTCTCCTTATCACAAGCACTTTAATGATTACTTTATTTAAGTTAACAAATCTCATACATTCCCAAATATAATAAAATGATATCTTAGCATTATCTGTGCTAGATACAAATATAGTTTTAGGGAACCTTGTGATGTAATGATTGCTGCTAGATATATTAGACAGACACTATGATAGGATTTGGCGGCGGCCTCATAGATATGCTGTATTTTTGCCACTGCCTCATATATATGTTGTATTTTTGTCAACAGGATCTGAATGTATGTAGGCATGATACAGCCAACACATAAAAAAGGATGGGGGTAATATCTGCACATATTACTTTCAGGCCAGGTGGTTTCCATCACTGTGAAAATCAGTGCATTCATCACATACAGACCATTAGTTTTACCTGGAGGGTCAATTGTGAAAACCAGCTCTCTCCTTATCTACGGAGCTGAGAAAAGCAATTCCCATTTATCTGACTACCTTGCTTCAATGCTGTTTAATTAGGATCATCTCTCCAAAAATGTTCAGCATTTCAACAAACCTTTAAAGAGAGGTCAGTTGAAAAGTAGGGTTTTCTACCGTTTATACATTGTGCTGTCTGTATTTCCCTACTTGTATTTAGTCCTAAATGTAGGGAATGGATCAACGCACTGTGAAGAGGATGGTTCAAGAAGCTCCAGAAAGCTTAAAATGAGCTGTGGTTGGATCTTCCAGCAGGACAATGATCCAAAAAAATACATCAAAATGAACACAAAAATGGTTTACTGACCACAAAATCAGCCATTAGAGTCCCCTGACTTGAACCTTATAGAAAACCTGTGCGGTGAACTGAAGAGGTTCACTCCAATGTTGACCTCGAAATTTAATGGATCTGGAGATATTCTGTATGGAGGAATTGTCTCAGATCCCTTGCTATGTTTTCTCCAATCTCATCAAGCATTATAAGTGAAAACTCAGAACTGTTATATTTCACAAAGATTTTTTTTTTCATAAACCTGTCTTGTGTTTGCAATTGTTTGATATCCATGAAAGCATGGAAAGCTTGGTTCATATTTACCAATGCATGGTGCCAATATTAGTGGAGGGCACTGCAGCTTGGAGTATGAAATATATTGCTAAAAATAGCATATCAGATTTTATTTTTTTTAAATTCACATTGTTTAATATTACCAAGATACAAAAAAGGCTTCAGGCCCAATGGGTGTTACCACCCCTTGGGTCTTCTACCTTTAGGAGTGCAGCGCTGTATTGTATGTGAGAACACAGTGAATTACCTGTGATTCAGAGACAGATATCCTTTATATTCTCCAATGTAATGAACATACAAAAGAAAACAAAAATATATACAGATAATTGTGCAGTATGTTAAATGCTGTAATGGAGATTTTAGTGAGTAACAGATATATCTACACTGACATTTTTTAGAGCCTTTTCAAGTGAATTAGGCTCTAAACTTGCGCACGTCTGTGTCTTTAACCCCTTAAGGACACATGACATGTGTGACATGTCATGATTCCCTTTTATTCCAGAAGTTTGGTCCTTAAGGGGTTAAAGGTAGATTACACGACCCCTCTCTCCAAGGTAGATTGTGTATTTTCCTCTCCACAGGGTATATAAAAGACACAGAATTATCGAGCTAAGTGTAGCATCCTTTGCAGTATTTTTGTGTATTTAAGTAATGAGTTAAAGTGCTCACCTTGTTTAGAGCCTTTTGGTAACTGGCTCTAAGTATGTAGGCCTAGTGTCAATTTGTGGGGTGACACTGCCCCTTCCCTGGAATCACTGGTGCTGGATACAGTGGGTTGTATAAAATAAAGGAATTTATTATAGTATATATAAAATCAATATAAAAATATTTACAAGTTTAGAGCCTAATTCACTTGAAAAGGCTCTAAAAAATGTGAGTGTAGATATATCTGTTACTCACTAAAATCTCCATTACAGCATTTAACATACTGCACAATTATCTGTATATATTTTTGTTTTCTTTTGTATGTTCATTACATTGGAGAATATATTTGTCTCTGAATCACAGGTAATTCACTGTGTTCTCACATACAATACAGCGCTGCACTCCTAAAGGTAGAAAACCCAAGGGTTGGTAACACCCATTGGGCCCGAAGCCTTTTTTGTATCTTGATGATTATCTTTGTATGGTGGGTTTTGAGGAGTACCCATAGAGTGTATACAGCAGCTATAATTCATTGTTCACGTTCATTATTCAGCGCCGCATATTCCACACCTATTGTAAAATTATTAAATGTTGTTTAATATTAGTATGTCAGTTCCATGAAAATGATCTGGCTTTTTAAAATTAGTTTTCCAAAACATACTGTTCTGTTATTAACAACTACAGCTGACTTGCAATTAGATTTAATACAATCTGACATTATTTAAAAAAAAATTCCATTGTGTGTATTATGGCAACCTAACCAAATAAGTACAAAGAAGAATGAATAGAAATATAGCAGACCATGGGTAACCCAACCAGTTACCTCCGCTAATTCCTTCCTTCAGCCACTCAGGAACCACTTATAGTAATATTAAGAGACATATTACCCCCCAGTAACTGGATGACACACAGTTCAAGAGGGACAACACAATTTTATTGAGCCACACACAGCTTTCAAGCATAGCCCCATGCAAGGGGTTTTCCACTTACACCAACAGAGGTTTATCTCAGGATCCTCTACACCAGGGAGCCCAGGAGCGAGAACGGGGGGTCGCTGTCCCTTTGTCTCCCAAATATGGAAAGCCCGCCACTCCGGAAAAATAAAAATTGTAAATATAAAAAGTAACTCGAAGAAGCCTATCAGGCGAAACGCGTTAAGTGGGACTATATTTTATATTTATATTTTATTATTTATCATTGTGTTTGTTTATATTAAAGTATACTTTTAAAGTTACTTTTTATATTTACAATTTGTATTTCCTGGTATCCTGTATATCCTTGGTGGGGATTATACCACCTAAGCTGTTTACACTAGAGCAGGTCACATGCTCTGGAAAGTGTAAGTACAATACTATTTATTATCTATTATATTATTGGTACTTACTTCACCCTATTGCTGCTATCTTTCTTTTATACCAACTACGCACATTGCACCTTGAGAACACCTGTGGCAACTACTACAAATCCAAAGACGGGGATTGTACCGTCCAAGCGCTTCACAGCAGAGCTCTGTTATAGCTCATGTGAGTGGACTGTACCTGGTTACTAACTACTTACCTTTAAGATAAAATTTACTGTATTGCACTATTATTTTTATCTTAATTTCTTTTTGAGGTTACGATTGGAATATCCAAGGACACATGTATGTATTTTTTGCATATTTAAATTAATAGGCGCGGTATACGCCCTCTTTCTTTCTCTGTTATTCACTCACAAGGTTGGGGAATCCTTGTTCTGTATACTGCTGCCTGATAACTATAGCGAGCGCCTATTATATTTCATTTTCCAGATATACAGTAAGGATGCCGCCAATCCCATGCGTTCCCTATTAAAGGTTAATTAGAGATATCTTTGCCAGAAGCTCAAGGAAGCAAGGTGAAGGGTCAGAGTAGGACCCATCTAGGGGGGTCTGCCTTGACGTTGGCAGGCGGGCTTTCCCTCCAGTGGCTATTGGAGTAACTAAATGACCTCCATTTGTTTAAACATACATAGGGATTAAGGAGAGCGCGCAGGTAACTTTTCTTTTCTTTGGTTTTTACTATATGTGTTGGAGCTGATGTGTACTGTGGTCGTTGCTTCCGCCCAGGAGTGATGGAGTGATGGGAGTGAGCGCAGGACTTTTTTTTTGTATTTGTATACAGAAAGGATATAACTACCTGCTTGTTGTTTCTCTGACTGTCAGCTCACTCAGTGCTATTGGGGTCGAGACTGTGTCCAGTCTTTTTATAATAAGGGGGCATGACTAAGGAAGCAGACTTATGGTGCAGCATTCTTCAAAACATTTATATTTTTTTTCTGTCCAAAAACTATAAAGAGCATGCAAAAAATACAGCATACTAATTAGGCAAAACTCTATCAAATGCATTAATGTTGTATAGGTGCCTGGAGTGTCCCTTTAGTAGCATGATTGTGCCAGGGGACTCCAGGGTTCCTGAAGTGGTGATAGTGCCTATAGTGCCACTATAAATCTGATCTCATTACTGTAACATTATTCCTACTATGCAGCAAATAGTAGACTAAAATTAGTTTTGTCCATAAACAATAGGTTCATCCTAAATAAAATCCTTTAAATACACAACCGAACAAATCAATTTGGAATAGAATAAATTGGGTGTGTAGTAAAAGGATTTTGATTTGGGCAAAATGATTTGTTTATGGAGGAAACAAATATTTTCACAAGTCTAGATATAACACAGTTTTCAACTCTAGCCTCTAAATTAGTTTCTGCAACCTCAAAATATTATCGTTGGCAGTATTGCAAAAAATAGGTTATTGGTATGAAAACATTGTTAAAACCTATATTTTGTACACTTTTATTGTTGAAAAATACATCAAGCAGTTAAACAGCGCTCATTTGATGCTCATACCTTACAGTTATTTTCCATTTGTGGAATAGAAGACGTGCCATTATATAGGTATCATAAAACATATTTTAAAAGGCAGTAAACTGAGCAGAAATGTTAGGTCCAATAGAATATCATGCAGATTTTACTGTAAAAGAAGCTTTGATAGACTGTTTTTTTCATATAGCAAAATCTTCTTTAAAAACCCTGTCTATTTTAAATTAAGTGTTAACGTCTGATCATATGCCAGGAATAAAGCCCAAAAGTGATCAATACAACCAGAATCCTAAAATGTTACAACCTTTCGCTGAAGGTTATGTCACCAAAGTAAAAAAAAGCATTGTCGACTTAAAACTGAGCTAAACATAAAGGGACACTTCACTACCCATATTCAAAATAAATACAAAATCATTGTTTAGTAGATATGCCCCAAATGAAAACTTGCATGCACGTAATTATACATTTTTTCACTGAGGGTATATCTAAAAACAGGTGGCAAAGCCTGCTGTTCTCTTGTCTGCTACCTTTGCAAGCGCTTCCCTTCTATCTTGCCTAGACTTTCTGTGGCTGTCAAATTACAGACTTCCCAATGTAGCTTAATGAGAAGTCTTTGCAAGGCATGAACTCTGGAAAATTGCTGCATCTTGAGCTTCACCAAACCAGGAAATTACAGGGCATGCTGTCTGCTTGAAAGTCAGGGGGTGTAACCAGGTAAATTTATAAAGGTGTTAATTTCTATTGAAAACTGTACTTTTTGCAAAATGAAAAAAAATGGGACACACTCTTCACATAAAAAGCTATTAATCAAGCAAAAGTGCTTTAGGGGTCTGGAGTGTCCCTTTAACTGCTGCGAGTTGACAGGGTTTACAACAAACAAAATGGATACATCATGGAAATATCTGACCTGCTTGTCTCACCCTTTTTATAGTGCAGGGGTGATGAGAATAGGTTATGTCATTAACCTTTTGTGGTCCGAATCAACATTGATATGAATGTATGCGTCATTAAATGTGTTCAAATCGGAAATTTTAAGTCCAGTATCCACGTGTATTTGGTGTGTGATCCAGTTTGCCAGTTGATGTAGTGTCTATTTGTAATTTATTTGCTTTACACGGATAACAAAAATTGTTACTATCAGTTTAAATATGCCTTTTACTACACAGCAATAAATATACTTGGAATTAAATTGGAAAATAAATTACACTGTAATTTTGGCAACATTTTATTTTACAAGTAACTATTTTAAATAGTAATTTTAAGCTCCATAAAATCAATGACTTAGTGCAGTGATAACCCTGCACCCACTATCACTGGTGAGTGTTGCTTATAACAGAAGTGATCTAAAAAAACACTTCAACTGGAAGACAGCCCACCATAACTGTCAATCAAGCAGACAGAATGCTATTCTTCTGCACTGATTGTGTCAAATTTGTCCAAGTGCTGACTATATAAAACACTTTTAAAAATGTAGTAATTTTTACATCATTGTTACCACATCTCTATATCCACATATATATTTGTATTGGCTGTAAGGAAGTACTATTAATTCCAGGGCTATTTATTTTTCAGTTCATCTGCTTTATTAAGCCACCTGAAGTATTAGTTATAAAAAATACAATTCATAATCATAAATTTAATTTCTGCGTTAACATCATTATACTGTTCCTTTAAATATTTTATTTTATTAAACAAAAAAAAGAACAATTATATGTCTGAAAAGTATGTTGGTGCGTTTGGAGAACTGTTTTAACCCGAAACCTAGACTTTCCATTTCCTAATGCAGTGACAATATATTATCTTTTTACAATACATGTCAAAGGCAAGTCTAACTTGCCTCAAGCACTGCACTTACTACAAGTCAATGCAACGCCGTGACATATCTATATTGTGAATTGCTTAAGAATGTTTGCTTGCAGGCGTAATGGTAAAGCAACTACACATATGATATTAAGAAAACCGTGTTAGCTGTAGTCAACTAGTGTTTATTGTTATAGACTTTAAAGTAAACTTGAATTAAGGCACCAAAATGCATTTTTTTCATATCATGACACTGGTATTTTTTTACAGTTAGAAATATTTTTTTACTATAAAAGTGACACATGACGTGTCTGACACGTCATGATTCCCTTTTATTCCAGAAGTTTGGTCCTTAAGGGGTTAAAAAATATTGCCTATGTCAAACATCATAATAAATCATAATGTTATAAATACAATAATTAAATAATAAACATTTTTTTTTTTTACTTTCCCCGAAAAATAAATCAAGGTTTATTTTACCAGGTTAGGCTAATTTAGGAACTTATAATAGTTAGCCTTAGAAAGGCAGGTAAAAAAGGTCGTCTTCATGTGCTAATTGCGATACAGCTCCATAAAGAACAAATTATCAAACTGATCAGAAAAGAAGCACAGATCAACAGCAACATATTTTTCTTGTGTTGTAAGAACATGGATCTCAACTTGAATGGTCTCTGAATTAAGAACTAGACTTATGATTACAATTAATTTACAGTTCGTCCAAATGCATTTGGACAAAAAAGAATTGTTGCACGTCTGAACCGATTGTTGTTCATTTGACTTTTTGGATTGGACGAAATTCGCTCATTATTTCAGATCAGAATTTCATTTAGACTACCATAATAGAATTCCGGAATCTGTGGCTGCATCTTAGAGCTATACTTAAGGAGCTCCGAGCTATCTATCTATATATGGAGAGATTTGAGCACTATATACTAGGCTGCTGAAAGATCAAAATCTGGTCTGGTGTAATGTCGTACTTTTATCATTTTCACTTTCATTAAAGAACACTGTCAGCAAAATCAAAATGGTATGCAACTTGGGAGCAAGAATCCTCCTGCTTTTAACTTTCTCCATTCTGCATTTTCTACAGATCTCATTCCGGACATTCTACCTTTTTGTTTCACCATGAGTATGGAGATGCAGCAACGGTAGATTACAATCATAAATAATTCATGAATTTACAGAGTCAGGTATCTTGTATGAAGCTAATTTTCCATATAATACTCTAATATTCAGAATAACATAAAATATAAAGGCAAAATATAAAAAAGAGATTACCAATTAAATGTTTAATTAACAGAGGTCACCGTCATCATCTCCAACCAGAAAGAGTTTTAAATGAAAAAGCTAGTCACATCAAAAATTAGTCTAATTTCATGTATAAATAAATAGCTTCAATAACACACTGCATGACAAGTTTAATCTATGGTAACTTATATACCTAGAAGTTATCATCAGTTTAATACGTACTGCCTTCAAGTGGATAGCATAATTTGCATTGGTAGTACTTTAGGTTTTTCAGCAAGAAAAGAGAGAACCCAGGTTGAAGGCCTCTTGAGTTCCACTATGTGCCTTTTTGTGCCTTACACCGCTGCACTTTTTCTATATTTTTTTTATTTATTTTTGCCACAATGGTTGTCAACAAGCAAATTAATTACAATTGTTCAAGCAAATACACAACAGATGTAAGCATTTAGTATGAGTATAACAGTACAGATACATAGGCAAAAGTATCTTCCAATACAAATACCCCGCTGCACTTTTAAAATGTGTACTTGTTCTTGTGGTTACTGTTGTCACTTAACTTATACCAAATTGTTCCCATTTTTACGTTTCGCACCACCTGTGATGTTCTCCTGTTCTTCTTGTGCCTCTCACCCCTTTATATTCCTACGGTATCTTCTACTCTAGCCTTGTGACTTTCCTTTGTTAAATACGCACATTAAGCCCTTCTTGGACACTATCATAACTGAAACCTGCTGTTGAGTTACAACCCTCCCCAACAAGTTATCTCTAACGTGAAAATAAAGAAAATAAGCAGCATGGCACATCGTAAAATTACTATAGACCATCACTTCTACTGGACTCATTACACTAGCTGTAACAACAGGAATACACGTGCTTTCTACCAAGTTCTATATAATAAGATAAGTACTCACCAACTTCTGTAATGTATGACTTTCCATTTTCTGGCCACTGTATGTACTGGTTTGAGAAGAAGTTATTCCCATATCCCAAAATAAATCCTTCAAGCCTGGTGTTTTGATTTGGACGAAGAAACTTCATTACAAGTGTGTCACCAGTAGCATTGATGTGGACTTTCATATTTAGTTTCTTTTTTTCTGTGAGAAAAAAAAAGTAACATTTATACATTTTATATACATTTGATTACACTCAGTATTCTCAAACATTTTACTAGTGGAAAGACGGCCTTCTGGCCTGCCCATTTAGTATGTTAGATACAAATCATGAGTTTATGTTACATTGAGTGGCTGGATCCAAGGGGATTTTACAGGATGGAAATCCCTTAATTCATTAAATTAGCAAATGGTAAAATAAGACCCTAAACAGTTCATTGGGTTATATGCAAGGTAAATACAAAATATTCTCAAATGTACTAGGAGATTGTAAAAATAAATTGGACAGTTTTTTTGGATGTTTATTATATTCGGTAAGTCTAAATACCTAAAATTACATATTTATTACAATAATGGCTATTTCTTACATTAATACATTTTGTTTGTGTTCATTTATTTGCAATAAAAATAGTCTAGTGTTTAAAGATGCTGTTCCAATGAATTTCCATTCATTCAGTACAATACAGGACTAATAAGGCAAAATATTTAGGACATTTGATGTTTGCAGAAGGACTTTAAGGACAAAACTATTAAGACAGCAGAGCATATCGTTTTTAATATACATGTTACTTGTCACTGTGTCATTAAATAAGAGGCTATATCGTTTTTAATATACATGTTACAGTCACTGTGTCATTAAATAAGAGGCTGTTAGGCAAAAGGATATTTAATGTATTTTTGAGGGTAAGGGGAGATATAAAGCAAACAAATACTGGGGAGGGAACTGGAAATAAAATAAACACATATAAAAATAGGATTGTGGGCTGTGTAACTAACCGTGCAATATGATTGTACTATATCTTGCAGTATGTTTTAAATCATGAAACGCTAGTGAAGCAGCTTTTTGGGCAGTGCTGTGGTATGTGAGTATAATTTGGAATGATACCAACTGTAAGAAGACAGTGTTGGGAATCTTTATTTTAGAAACACCACATTTAAAGCATCTAAAATATCTTAATCCCTCTCGGATCATTCTTGGACCCTTTCCGCCTCTTGTCTAAAAGAGAATGAAGTGGTGTGCAGCTGCCCGAGGAGTTGATTGATTGTCCTCGACAATTAAAGCAAAACAAAACAAAAATCAGCATCTCTAAACCACAAACTTTAATTTCATACTTTATTATCTTCTGTAGAAAGGAAGATAATCTGTCTGGAAAAGGAATTCAAGGACCAGTGTGCGTTAAGGATTGACTCACACATTAATGCCATTCTCTCATTGTTGTAACTTAGCCATAGCGCTTACTAAAAATGAATATGCAGTATTTGCATTGAGAAAGACAGGAAATTGTATTTAAACAAGGGCTCATTCATATTATATAACACATATTTGGTTAATCTCCATAAAGTACTTGTTACTCTATCCTGTGTGTGTGTGATCAGATACCCAGTGACATGGCAACTAATTCACTATATAATCAATCGTTGTTTAGATTTTCTAACTTGTGAGTCTCTGGTGATATATAATGTGTGCTTCCGTACCATTACAGAATAGTGCAAACTGGCACAGTGTAACAATCCACTTACACATTATTCCAGCCAAATTCCTAGTCAATATACAATATTTTTTTTAACAGTAGTATACTAAACAGACCAGAACAGATTAAAACATTTTGCTTATTTTCAGGTTGTAAAATTGATTTTCCTTCATTGTTCTGCCCCAGACTTCTATCAGGCAATTATGTGCATATCTGCAACCCCCAAACCCTAAGTTATTTTAGGGATCATGAGACTATTTCAACTAATGGTTAATCTGCTCATTCCCTGAGAGTGATACTTACTTGCCATTGTGTGATGCAAATCTCTTCTGTTGTCCCACACCAATATTATTTGTATGTTTGTTTCACCAAGATCAAGGCCTAGGACTCTTTCAAAGATAGGTGTAATATTTTTGCTGCTCAAGGTGTAACGTTACCCCTGGCAGTGTAACTGTGGTGTCATTGGTCAGCCGGGAACCAGAGTTCTCAGCTGGCTAATGTCCATTCTGTGCATATTTCTATGCACAGAATGTCAGAAGTGGCTGAGAGTAATCAGCTAACACTCTCAGCAAATTAATGGCAGGTGGGATCAGCATCTGACTTCTACAGCTCTGGAGCAGCCAGATGCATATACCGGCCACAGAGGTCACTCAGCTGGTGAAGTGTAACTGGTTTCTGCAGAGATTGGACCCAAGTATGAATGCAAAGCACTGTTAAATGTTTTGCTGCATCAACGGAAAATGGGGCCAGGGTACTCCTGGCATTATAAGCACTACAGTCAGAAAAGTCTGCAAGTCAGAAAAGTTCACACCATCTACAACATGGAAGAGAAGTCAACCTGCTCAAAATAATATGTGGCTGACGTGGAAGGAATGTCTAAGCTCCACAAGCTATTCAGATCAGAATATACAAAACGTTACAATGGCATGTAAAAAATCTAGATCTTTTTGTTATCTCTTACCTAGAATATTTACTCAGTTACTAAAGCGTTTGTTATAGTTTGCCACTTTGTTTTTTAATTCTATTTTACTCTCTTCCCTTGCACATTTCTTTCCTTCTATCCTTTCTTCTCTATGTTTTCTCAGTGTTCAGTGGTTTTGTCTTGTTGGTATAGATCACATCTTTTTATTTAGTTTTATATATTGTTTTTCTCAGGGTGAGTTTACATTTTCAGCAACTTTATACACATTATATCACTTAACTAGTGAGTTAACTAGTGGATTCTGGTGGAGAAATGCATTCTTCTACACACTGGTGATCATAACTAGATTATACATTAGGGTGAGTGAGGTTTTATGGACTAAAATGCATACTGCAAAAAGCACGAGAAAAATAACATTTATACTTGGTTTTGGTATTGAAGGGGTTAATATATAGATGCACAACTAAAGGTTTGTTTTACTGTATTATACAATACATTTTCAGTACATGAACACTCCCACTCAAAAAAAAAAAAAAAAAAAAAACAACAACTGAAAACATATGGGTGGTTGTGTTACCTACATTCATATATTGAAGCTAAATTGTTCTTGTTTAAAATCAAACTATTTGTGTTACAAAAAATGTTGTATTGCCCCTAGAAGCCAAGATAGACTTTTTCACTATACTGTAGGGAAGGGAAGGTCATAGGTCCAGGACAGGGGTAGGCAACCTATAGCACTAGTGCCATGCACGTCACTCGAGGTACCTTTGCACGGCACTCAAGGCTGCTAGAGCCAAACAGGCTCTGGCCTATCAGGAGTCCCAGTAAAACTTCAGATATCTGCTAATACGAAGAGGTGGTGAAGGACAATCGTCAATTTATGCATTGCAGCACGTAGAGGTAGTGATCTCAGAGCACTTCATTCCAGCAATTGTGAATGGGAATCCACACAGTAGTAGAGCAGCTCGCAGTTGCTGTTGCAGCTCCTGTCCATGACCTGTACCTGGCCAGCCTGGTCTCCACTGGAACCCAGGGAAGCCACCCACACTGCTAGATATACATAGAAATGCAGAAAGACCCTCCCCTCATACAAATAATACAGACAGCCCACACACAAACATACACACAATCCGCACAAACATACACACAACACCACTAACAATCCACATACATGCACACAACCCCACATGCAGCCTCTCACATGCAATACCCCAAATAGCCCGCACACATACACACAATACTAAACACACAATGTGACATATCCATCCACACACACAATTCCACAAGCAGCCCCCATACACAGCCCACATTCATATGTATCATACATGATACCACAATCTACTCATGAACATATACAATATAATAGCTCATATACGCACAAATACAACGATACAAAGCAATTACAGTATAAATAACACAAGCAGAATACGGCAGCATACACACCTCAATTAAAAAATAGGACCGACACGCTATGGGACATCACAATCCTATATTGGGACAGTGCTGCTAAAAGGTTGCCTACCCCTGGTCTAGGAGGTCATGAATGACATCACATTCCTCAGCGTGCAGGTATTTTATTAAGCATCTTCCTTTTTAATTCAGGTACAGTGAGTGACAGAGGCAGCTCTGTTGGATTTATCAGGTTTTCTTAAACGACAGCATGAAAAAAGGGAAGAGGGAGTAAACATAGCTAAAACAAAGATCTTTTGGTTTATTCTCGCAAGTTTTATAATTACGCTGCTATTAGTTGCAAGACAAATCATTTTACTACAATAACACATCATAGTCTACTTAAAGTAATCTGTCAGAAACCCTTTTTTTTTAGCATTTATGTTTATTTTATTTGACTGATATAAGCAAATAATGAAACAGTTAGGATCCATTTAGCTTGTGTTACAAATACAACATTAATGTCAGTTTGCCTTGTTGTGAGTCTAAACCTACTAAGGTTCATTAATTGTCTGGAAATTATATAATAATGCATTATATGCCAGCACTATCCCCAACAATGTTTTCTCAGCTGGGGGAAAGCACACTCATGACAGAAAATAATGTATTTTGGTGCCAAAGAGGACACGCCCATCATTGAAACAAAATACATGCTTATCCATTTCAAACAACAGTGTAGTGAAAGTCAACGCATTCTTTTATTTTTAAAGGAAGAGTCAATACACACTGTTTGGAAAGGTCATGCACCTTTACACAACCATTTTTAAAGCTGCAGCTGTTTTTGAACATAGTAGAATACACTGAGTAGTGTTTTACGTTATTGTTTTTTTTTTTTTTTACAGGGCCAGTGTTTTAAAGAGATACTTCCTCTATAAAATATCCTGGATTTTGTGATCTGTGAGGACTTAAGGTAGTTTAACAGTATGTATTTAGAACGCTGATGTTTAACAGTGCATTTTGAATGTCAACCATTGTTTGAGTGAGACTGACATGACATTGAATTAGACATATACAATTCTAATAATACCAGAAATTGTACAGTCTCATTACAGGCTTGTATTAACTATAAGGGACTGTTGTTGAAGCTCTGTTGTCATGTTGTTGAAGGTCTGGTTCCCCAGTGTATACCATGAGATGACACTTTTTAAATCAAAGTGGTGATTAGCAATGGGGAAGCGGAGGGGGGTGGGGGTGGTAAGCACTGGCAAGGTTCAGCTAGAAAAATAATAATTCCCACCTTCTGAGTGAGACCTGGCAGCAATCATTGTTTGCTTGTTAGGTCTCCTCCGTGCAGTGCAGTGACTGAGGGAAGAGGCTGCTGGAGGATTGGAAGTGAGTTCACTTCCTGTGCCGTCCTGTCCTGCAGAGTGCTGGCCAACGAAAGATAAAGAACTGCCTGGCAGAGTCAAGAGGCATGCTCTTCCCTGCGCAGCCCCCCTCCCTTCCTGCACAGTCCCCCCTCCCCTCACAGACCAGCTACCTCCCTGCACAGTCCCATCTCCCTTCACAGACCCTCTCCTTCCCTGCACAGTCCCCGCCTCCCTGCACAATCCCTCTCTCCCTGCACCCTCACAGGCCCCCTCTCTCACTGCACAGTCCCACTCCCTCCCCTGCAGGGACTCCTCCTCTCCCTGCACTCACAGATATCCTTACTCCCTGCACTCACAAATCCCCTCTTCAATAAGTGCTAATATAATTGTCAGTTTACCAATAATTCTACATTGCCACTTTATTGGTGAAACTGACAATTGTATTGGCACTTATTCAATTAAAAAAAATATTTTGTGATGGAAAATATTTTGTATATGGGTCGAGCAATTGGGACAACAAAATCAGGGATAGCCCTGGGCGGCAAAAGCTCTAGTTACACCACTGTATACAATACATATCTCAGAAAATGCTACTCAATAAGGTCCCAGGGACATGCTCAGCCTCACCTAGAAAAAAAAAATATTAATATTCTGAAAGATTCAGGCAACTCTATGGCTAGGTGAAAACTCACCACAGAAATTACATATCCCCAGAATATTGGCCTTCAAGGGCCTAAAATAGTAAAAGTGTAAAGATTATCCATCAAGCTATTCTTTCACGTTTACTGATTTGGCCTTAAATTTGAAATTTACTTTGAATCCACTTAAAATTCTAAGTAAATAACACTGTCTGTGTGAATAGACTCAGCATCCAGATGCCTATCAGTCATCCCAGTCTGGCCCTAATTTTCACTGTGTTCTGGTAAGTAAATTATTAAAAGTTGTAATCAGTGCATTGACACACATCTTAACCCCTTCAGGACGGAGTCAATAGTGCACGTTCTGATCAAAACAAAACGTAAACAAAAACTAGAATTTGCGCTAAATGTCTGTTCACCCGTAGTTCCCCTCTTTCATATTATATGCACCCACACTTATTATATATCATTTTGTTCCGGAGAAACAGGGCTTTAATTTACCATTAACTATTCATATATGGAACATAATGTATTATGAATAAAATAAAAAAAACTGTGAGAATTTTTTTTTTTTTTTTTTTTTAAATGTTTAGTTCCGCCTCACATTTTAGCTGTAAATGTCATAATACTGTTAGGTTTTACTGCAACAAAATGCACATATTTGTAATCAGCGATGTCTCACGAGTACAGCAGTACCCCCCATTAACAGGTTTTATGGTGTTTTGGAAAGTTACAGGGTCAAATATAGAACGTTCCATTTTCAAATTGAAATTTGCCAGATTAGTAATGTTACCTTTGAGACAGTGTGGTAGCCCAGGAATGAGAATTACCCCCATAATGGCATACCATTTGAAAAAGTAGACAAGCCAAGGTATTGAAAGTGGGGTATGTTTAGTCTTTTTTAGTAGCCACTTAGTCACAAACACTGGCCAAAGTTAGCGTTCATATTTGTTTTTGTGTGAAAAAAGCAAAAAAAAGAATATTTGGCCAGTGTTTGTGACTAAGTGGCTACTAAGAAAGACTGGACATACCCCACTTGCAATACCTCGGGTTGTGTACTTTTGCAAATGGTATGCCATCATGGGGGTAATTCTCATTCGTGGGCTACCATACGCTCTAAAAGGCAACATAACCAATCTGGCAAATTTCAATGTGAAAAAAATGAAATGCAAGCCTTATATGTGACTCTCTAACTTTCCAAAACACCATAAAAACTGTACATGGGGGGTACTGTTATTCTCAGGAGACTTCACTAAACACAAATATTAGTGTTTTAAAACATTAAAACATATTACAACAATAATATAGTCCATAAAAGTGCCGTTCGTTTGTAAAAAATGCAAAAAACATCACTTTTACTTAAAATATCATCGTTGTAATACAATTTACCAGTTTGAAACACTAATATTTGAGTTCAGCGAAGTCTCCCGAGTAAAACAGTACCCCCTATGTACAGGTTTTATGGTGTCGTGGAGAGTTACAGGGTCAAATATAGTGCTTGCGAATTAAATTCTCTGCACTTTCTCCCTGTGTTGTCAGGCATGTCAATCAAATTTTAATTAATCAAATCACATAATTATGTTAAAAGATTACTTAAATATACATGTAGAATTTTAATATATATACATATATATGTATTTAAATTCTACGTGTATACTAAAGTAATCTTTTATGTAATTATATGTATTTATCTATATATATTAATTTGCGGTTATTTGTATTTTATATATAGATAGATATATATATATAGAATGTCATTCTAAGTGTATTTTGTTACCAATATATATATATATTAATAACAAAATACAGTTAGAATGAAATTACATATGAATATATAATTTATATTAAATTTTGTTTCAATATTTTATTTATTTATTTTATTATTTTATTTATTTATTTATTATTTTAATTATACGTGTATATATATATATATAATATATATATATGTAGATCTATTATATATATAATATATATACATATTATATATATGTAACGTCATTCTAAATGTATTTTAATGTTAATATATATACTTATATGAGTATTAAAATACACTTTTTTATGACGTTACATATATATAATATGTATATATATTATATATATATAATATATATACATATTATATATATATAAAAATATTTTACATTTATTTTTTAACATGTTTTTTTTTATACTTTCTTACCAGCAGGGGGACTGTCTGATATTTTAGACAGTCCCCCTGCTGGCAGATCCATAGCCAGCTATAGGGGGCCATGTGATCACATGGCCCCCGGGGGCCTCATTTGCCGTGGGAGGGCTGCCTGGGCTGTCAGGCAGCCCTCCAGAAGAGGATCGCGGCGGAGGTAAGTATAACTTACCTCCTGGGGCTCAAAGCCGTTACGGCGTTCCATGCCGCCGCAACGGCTTTAAAGCCCATTATAATGGGGACGGCATGGAACGCCGTAACGGCGTTAACGGGTTAACTGAGTATCATATCTTGCATAGAAAACTTTTGGAGCCTGCTGTTGTGGTCATGGTGCTTAGGAGTTTCCTGGTACCCCCCCAGGGTACATAGTCAATCCATTTGTGAACATTTGACATCTCACCTGAAACCTTCTGAAAAATCCAATCTCTGCACTCTGCACTCTTGGCCATTAGGGTAAGCCTTGTACTGTTTGCAAATTTGTTTTCAACTTACTCTGGGGGGAAGTAGGCATATCTGGCACCATAACCACTATAGTTATGGTGCTTGTGGTGCTCCTTACAGTACATGGGTCATTTTATTATTCTCACAATGGTTTTAAGCATATAAAAAACACACAGTCATTAATATGAATGTCTGTGGCTATGGTGTTCCATCTAACAGTACGTTTGTACAGCTGTGTCAATTATCTTAAGACCTAAATTAAACCAGCCACAAGCAAACCCAGGTGTTGACATTTGGATTTGTTTGGAGAAAGATGTATTTATGGTCAGCCTTTGGGTATTCAACAGTTATATTAATTTTGATTTGCTCTAAGAGAGAAAAGCAATTTTATTGGCAGGGTAATTGGTGTCTCTAAAATCATCTTTGAAGGGAGGTACAAATATATATATTTTTTATTCAGAAACTAGTACCACGTCATAGCAATACTTCATTTGTGCCATAAATCAATCAACAAACATGTTTCCTTAAAGAGAAAGTGCTACAGGAATGTATCACCATGATGTACTAGCACATTCTCGTTAATGCTAAAAACAACAAGTTAAATTGTTTGAGAGTAGTGATGTCCCGAACTGTTCGCCAGCGAATAGTTCCTGGCGAACATCGCTTGTTCGCGTTCGCCACGGATGGCGAACACATGCCCTGTTTGGTCCGCCCCTTTTCGTCATCATTGAGTTAACTTTGACCCTGCCTGTACCTCACAGTCAGCAGACACATTCCAGCCAATCAGCAGCAGACCCTCCCTCCCAGACCCTCCCACCTCCTGGACAGCATCCATTTTACATTCATTGTGAAGCTGCATTCTTAGTGAGAGTAGGGACAGTGTAGCTGCTGCTGATTTGATAGGGAAATTGATAGCTGGGCTAGTGTATTCAGTGTCCACTACAGTCCTGAAGGACTCATCTGATCTCTGCTGTAAGGACAGCACCCCAAAAAGCCCTTTTTAGGGCTAGAACATTAGTCTGCTTTTTTTTTTTTGTGTAATGTAATTGCAGTTGCCTGCCTGCCAGCCTGTGTGTCAGGCTCACAGCATATACTGTGCCCACTTGCCCAGTGCTACCACTCATTCACTGGTGTCACAATAGCTTGCATTTAAAAACAAAACAAAACTTTCTTGACTGTAATATAATAGCAGTCAGTTTCCTTCACTAGTGTGCGTTTCAGGGCCTGCCCAGTGCCACCACTCACTCACTGGTGTCACAATAGCTTGCATTTAAAAAAAAAAAAAAACCTTTTGGACTGTAATATAATAGCAGTCAGTTTCCTTCACACGTGTGCGTTTCAGGGCCTGCCAGGGCACAGTGTCACACCAGTGCAACTCATATCTGGTGTAACAGTAGAGTAATTTTCTTTGAAAAAAATACAATTTTGACTGTAATAGATTGAATAGCAGTTAGTTGTCTGCCAGCGTGTGTGTCAGGCTCACAGCGTATACTGTGTCCACTTGCCCAGTGCCACCACTCATATCTGGTGTCACAATAGCTTGCATTTAACAAAAAAACGACTTTTTGGACTGTAATATAATAGCAGTCAGTTTCCTTCACTAGTGTGCGTTTCAGGGCCTGCCCAGTGCCACCATTCACTCATATCTGGTGTCCCAATAGCTTGCATTTAAAAAAAACTAAACTTTTTGGACTGTAATATAATAGCAGTCAGTTTCCTTCACGAGTGTGCGTTTCAGGGCCTGCCAGGGCACAGTGTCACACCAGTGCAACTCATATCTGGTGTAACAGTAGAGTAATTTTTTTTGAAAAAAATACAATTTTGACTGTAATAGATTGAATAGCAGTTAGTTGTCTGCCAGCGTGTGTGTCAGGCTCACAGCGTATACTGTGTCCACTTGCCCAGTGCCACCACTCATATCTGGTGTCACAATAGCTTGCATTTAACAAAAAAACGACTTTTTGGACTGTAATATAATAGCAGTCAGTTTCCTTCACTAGTGTGCGTTTCAGGGCCTGCCAGGGCACAGTGTCACACCAGTGCCACTCATATCTGTTGTCACAGTAGCTTGCACGCATAGTACCACTAATCGAAAAAAAAATGACAGGCAGAGGCAGGCCACCCCGCAAGGGCCGTCGTGGTCGTGGTGCTGTGATTCCCTTTGGCCCTAGAATAATGCCCAGTGTTCAGAGGCCAAGTACCTTGAACTTGAAAAGTTCTGAGGACATAGTTGACTGGCTAACACAGGACACCCAATCTTCTACAGCTTCCGCTCGGAACCTTGACGCACCATCCTCCTCCAGCTTAGCTTCGGGCACCTCTCAAGTTACCACTCACCCACCTGCCTCCACCACCAACACTAGCACCACAGCCGCTTCACTTGATCTGTCAGAGGAGTTATTTACACATCAGTTGGAAGAAATGAGTGATGCGCAACCATTATTGCCAGAGGATGTAGATAACAGGGATATGTCTCAGTCAGGCAGCATTACACACGTACGGTGTGATGATGATGATGTTGTACCCGCTGCTGCTTTTTTTGCTGAGTTGTCAGCTACAAGTGAAGCGGTTGATGATGACGCTGCGTCCGTGGATGTCATGTGGGTGCCTGCTAGAAGAGAAGAAGAACAGGGGGAAAGTTCAGATGGGGAGACAGAGAGGAGGAGGAGGAGACGAGTTGGAAGCAGGGGGAGGTCGTTGCAAGGAGCTAGTGGCACAGTCAGACAGCATGCATCGGCACCCGGGGTCAGCCAGAAAGCACGCCAATCAACGCATGCTGTTGCCACCACCAGAATGCCGTCATTGCATATCTGGTACCCGTGGTGTTGTACGTGGCTGGGGGGAAGAACATACCTTCAGAGAGATCACTGAGGACGAGGAACAGGACATGAGTAGCTCGGCATCCAACCTTGTGCAAATGGGGTCTTTCATGCTGTTGTGGCTGTTGAGGGACCCTCGTATAAAAAGGCTGAAGGAGAACGACCTGTACTGGGTGTCCACGCTACTAGACTCCCGGTATAAGCAGAAAGTGCCTGAAATGTTACCGAATTACGGCAAGTCGGAAAGGATGCAGCAGTTCCAAAATCAATTAAAGAGTATGCTTTACACAGCGTATAAGGGTGATGTCACAGCACAACGGGAATCTAACAGGGGAAGAGGTGAAAGTAATCCTCCTCTTCCCACGACCACGCCGGCAAGGACAGGATGCTTTACAGACGTGTTGTTGATGGAGGACATGCAGAGCTTTTTAAGTCCTACGCATCGCAACAGCCCTTCGGGGTCCACGACTCGACCGACAGGTAGCAGACTACCTGGCCTTAACTGCAGATATCGACACTTTGAGGAGCGATGAACCCCTTGACTACTGGGTGTGCAGGCTTGACTTGTGGCCTGAGCTATCCCAATGTGCAATAGAACTTCTGGCCTGCCCCGCTTCAAGTGTCCTGTCAGAAAGGACCTTCAGTGTAGCAGGAGGTATTGTCACTGAGAAGAGAAGTCGCATAGGTCAAAAAAGTCTAGATTACCTCACCTTTATTAAGATGAATGAGGGATGGATCCTGAAGGGACTGACAGTGGGCAATACATTCGACTAAAAAAGGCCTGATGAGGGGGACTACTTAACACACCACTCCTATCTGGATGCACATTAGATTGCACGCGCAGTGCCCCAAATTTGAAGTAGGAGGACCGACCAAGCATCTTTTTCCATCTCCCGCTTCCTAAAATCGATGCCTTATATACACGTCCCCTGATAGGGGACATAACAGGGATTAAACTGATAAGAATAATACTACTTAACACACTACTCCTATCTGGCGACACATTAGATTGCACGCACAGTGCCCCAAATTTGAAGTAGGAGGACCGACCAAGCATCTTTTTCCATCTCCCGCTTCCTAAAATCGATGCCTTATATACACGTCCCCTGATAGGGGACGTAACAGGGATTAAACTGTTAAGAATAGTACTACTTAACACACTACTCCTATCTGGTGGCACACTAGATTGCACGCGCAGTGCCCCAAATTTGAAGTAGGAGGACCGACCAAGCATCTTTTTCCATCTCCCGCTTCCTGGGTGGAGGAAGAGAGACCTTCAATGACATCAGTGAGGACAAGGAACGGGACATGGCTAGCTTGGTATCCAACCTTGTGCAAATGGGGAGTTTGCGGTTGTGCAAATGGACTGTTTGCGGTTGTTTGCGGTGCGTTAAACGGGGAGTTTGGTCAGTCACTGTGAAGCCGGCGTAACCCTTACACTACCTGATCGATACAACATCATACCTGATGTTTTAAAGCACGTTATTCCAAACAATTTTGCTATGGATCCCCCTCCGGCATGCCACAGTCCAGGTGTTAGTCCCCTTGAAACAACTTTTCCATCACTATTGTGGCCAGAAAGAGTCCCTGTGGGTTTTAAAATTCGCCTGCCCATTGAAGTCTATGGCGGTTCGCCCGGTTCGCCCGTTCGCGAACATTTGCGGAAGTTCGCGTTCGCCGTTTGCGAACCGAATATTTTATGTTCGCGACATCACTGTTTGAGAGATATTATCATAACTATAATTAAGCAGTAAGTATATTGCTGGTACAATTTTCACATACGTTTTTCACAAACACCAAAAAACAAGGAGCAGTTGGCAAAGTTAGGTTCCTTGAGAAGCCAGAGTGGAGAAGGTTCAGCCCAATTTAGTGAAAGGATCATTGATTTTCTATAAGGTATGCTAGTATGCTAACTGTAATGTTTCTTTTAGAATGTAAATCTGGTTATGATAAACTAGGTTATTTCTTGAGGGGTGAGCAACATGGATTGCATTAGTAGGGACAATAAGGACGTTCTGGAAACATGCATCAAAGTATGGCTTGATTTCAGTAGAAGCATTGTAAGAACAAAGTAATCAGCAGAGTTTGATATTTTGCCGGGAGAAAAATGAGTTTTTCTAATTGTTTAATATTTTTTTGAACAATGTTTTTGCAGGACGGGTGCTTACAATTCAAAGTGTAAGCATGATAACAGTGCCGCAACAATATCATTAAATGACAGATACCCACAGGTCACAACACATGTGTGAAGTAATTTTTCAACTTGTTCATACAATTGTCAGCATTTGCAACATTCAATAGAAAAACAAAGTTAATGTCAAAATGTTGGTTATGATTTAAATGTGTTCAATTAAAATAAAAATGTTTGATTTTAACATACAATATGGATCTTCAAAACCATTTTCAGCAGGATGGCTAGCGTACAAAAAATGCATATAAATTTCTTAATAACTTGCACATCATTTTAAACATCCCCTAATGATTAAAAAAAAATGCAACTAATCTTAAACCACAAGTTTGTTAAAGGGACACTATAGGTACCCAGATCACTTCATCTCAATAAAATGGTCTGGTGGCCAGGCCCCATCCTGTTTTAACTCTGTACGAGAAAACATTATTGTTCAGCAAAACAGACAGACACTAGAGGCACTTCTGATGAGAGCAGGGTAAAACTCTGCTATTTCAATCAGATGGTTGCATGCAGACTAGTCTCTCAATGCTTTCTTATGGAAAGCGTTGGATTGCATGAAATCAGCCAAAATAACAGTGCCGACCACGGGGGCTGGCAATGGAGACCGTTGATGTGAGTAAATGTCAACAGGACACACTAGCATTACGAATACACATTTTTATTCCTAACGCTATAGTGTTCCTTTAACCGACCAAATGTTTGCAGATTTTGTCTCTAACTTGAGGAATTTTTGTCTATATTTTGTAGGAAGGTTGCCACATCTTTTTTAAATTTTTTTTACATTCTTTGTTTTTTTGTGCATAAATGCATATACAGACGTATTTGCGATGCCACAACAGCATATGCAAATAATACAATGGTAAACATTAATATAGTAAGGTGTGACATAGAAAAACAATGCACATTTGAATAGTAGTATGAGAAATCATCCCTAACTGGTATTAAAATATGAGATTGAACAAGCTAGGTTTAAACACAGTCGTGGATTATTTAGTGTATTCAAGCAAGATATATTTGGACCCAAAGAGGAGTAGGTAAAAAGTGGCTGAGCGCAAGCTCCCATGTAGCGGCTTAATGCCCCAATAATAGCCTAAATATTCAGTCCTAGGGCTTAGGTGCGGAGGAGGGCACTGGGCTCGGGTGGCTGGGACTGGGGCGAGCAGGAGTGCTACCGCAAACCGTGTGCTGCCGGATCACGAGACTAGCATACGCCTGGGGGGACCTCACCCGGGCGGCGGACCCATGCCCGTACCGATACCTACCCTGCCTTGCCCCCCCCGTCCTCACCCCCCTTTCCCCCCACCTCCTACTGAACACCCCCCTCACCCCCCAATATACTTGAGGGAAGGCTGTTACAACCCTGCCCTGACAGGACACCACCCAGGGAGACTGGCGCGACCGAAATTAGACACGGGAGGGATCCAACCTCCCACCGACTGGACTGGTCCCGGCACCTGACGGACGGACAGGTTCACAACATTGGAGCAGACGAGCGACAACACAAAGGGGCACGGTGACCGTTAACCACCCAGAAATAGAAGCCCCGGAAAACCCGGGCCTTAACACAACATACACTACCCCGACAAATAGTATCAATACCACCAGACATGTCGAGGAAGCCCGATGCCCCCCCCCCCACTATGTACGCTCCACTTCGCACGCTCTGCAGGGTGTAAAGTCAGGACGTGGCCCTGATAGAAATTAGGCAACCCCACATGAACAGAACTTTCCTAAAGACAGCCTAGACGCCAGATACAGGTAACCCATGAGATAAACTACCCAAGCAGGGGCGGGAGCTAAATCAAAGACTAAGGGGAGGGAGGCTGAGTAGATCGCATGATATCAATCTCAGGCGACTGTCTCCACGACCGAGCAAGACATTACCAGTATTGAATCTATCCCCAGACACAACGAACTAAGCGAGCCTATTCATCACTAGACGTATTCCCCCAATGTGTAATGTTTTCCAATTTAATGTTCAATTGTTCACTTGTGCTAACCACTGTTCCAAATATGCTATGTACTCACTGCATTTCTGTTGTTGACTTTGAAAACTCAATAAATACTGATTGACACAAATATTCAGTCTACACCCTGTATTGGTAGGGCATAGTCCCACTGAGTAGGACTTCTGTATTTCGGTGTATAATATTTTGTATTTGTATGCACTGTGATTGTTTGTTCATATTAAAGTTTACTGTAGTAAGATCTGCCTTCGTCTGGTGTAAGAATAACTGATACTTTATTCAGTGGTTTCATAGATATTTTTGTAAAAACATTTTTTGTAGTTTTTTTTTAAATCTGATTTGGTGGGGTAACTTAAAGCACCCAATTTCTAAATTGCGTTGGTGGCAGCAGCTTTTATAGGTGTAAGTGGTGTTGAGAGGGATTTTTATCATTATTCTGGAACAAGTGCAGACAAATAGTTATTTTTAACCATTTTCTCTCCTGCTGCAAGTCACATGCCACCTGGGCGTGGCGGTCAAAGTCGATTACTGGATTTACTTTATATCCAATGCCAGCAAGCAAAGTATGCTGAGATCAGATAATGGCTGTCCATTCAATGCTCATTTAGGAGAAGTAATAGATTCAAAGTGATTGCCACACATGCACTATATTTCTGCAATGTGGTCTCTATGAGAAGTATTTGACTTTACAAAAGTCATAAATATATAAGACATCAGGATTTGGTTGCAGTGTGGAGTCTGTGCTGTGCTGGATTAAAGATATTTTTTAAGGCAAACTCAATCTAAAGATACAAAGAAACATAGGGAACTTATTAATATTGTTTATCAGGGTGTTCCTTTAAATGTTGGGCTAACTCCTTTCTCCCATAATTGCTCTATTTCTTCTCTTGGTAAGCGGAGTAGAAGTTCCAAGGGTTATTAATGAGGGCACACATGGAATTAGGTTGTCCAACAAGACAAAATTATAAATAGAAAATAGATCTTTATTTAAGAACATTTTTAAATCATCTTGTGTGGTAAAAACCTTTTATATTTCTGGCTGTCTTTTCATGGACTTATACAACTATTGAATGTATTCATAATTATTCTTAACATGATACTCAGGAAAAAACTTGTAAAGCTGCTGGCTTAATTCATTTTTTTTTATTGGGGAAAATCTATTCAGGATAGTTTGGCTAATGCCCCTGCATGACTAACATAATATAGATTTACATATTATTAAAGGATTTCTCTGCCTAGTTACACATTGCAAGTGTGTGGTTTGCGGTTTAGATATTTTAGAATATTATGAATGGGGCATTATGAGAACTCGGAATGAAGTTTAGGGATAGTATACATTTGACCCCTGTAGGTTTCAGATTTGTTGATTACAAGTTTTCTTTTATACTGAATATAAAGTGAATAGATACTCAATGGTTATGTTTAATGTTTTATATAGTGGACAAATCTGCTCTCCATTACAAAAATGCAACTGTAGTAAATGTATTTTTAAAAATGCTCAAGTTTTTTAGAAAATAAATTATAAAAGATCTATAAAATGCATAGAAACTAGTAAGTAAACATGACACAATGCTTGCACTTAACTCAATGAAATGTGGCTTATTCATGTTTAAAGGCTAATCAGAGACATCTTATAGGATTATGGTCATCATTTGACTTGCGCATTTATTTTCCCCGCAATTTATCACAATTTTGGGCAAACAGTGGTTTGTCTGAAATCCAGAACTCTACTATACAGGCAAATCACAAAGCAAAGAAACAGACATTAAAGGGACACTATAGTCGCCCAGACCACTTCAGCTCAGGGAAGTGGTCTGGGTGCCAGGTCCCTCAGGATTTAACCCTTCAGATGCAAACATAGCAGTTGGAGTTAAGCCAGCCTCTTGTGGCTGTCTTCCGGACAGCCACTAGAGGCGCATCTGCGACGCTGGAGGCATATTATGCCTCCATCGCGCAGAGCGTCCATAGGAAAGCATTGGGAAATTGCCACTTGCCGCGCATGCGCATTCCGCTCCTGTGAAGTCAGCCGGGGGAGCTGATGTCGACGGGGGAGAAGAGGTCACCAGCGCTGAGGGAGCCCGCCACTGGAATAAGGTAAGCTGCTGAAGGGTTTTTTACCCCTTCAGCACCATGGGAGGGGGACCCTGAGGGTGGGGGCACCCTCAGGGCACTATAGTGTAGGGAAAATCCGCTTTGCTTTCCTGACACTATAGTGATCCTTTAAATGAACAGTTTTGTTTGATTCATGGTTTGGAGTTACATCCGTGATGCCAAAAAACATGAGATGACTGATGGGAAAAAAGAAGATTTATGGT
The DNA here is from genome assembly GCF_036172605.1 of Pelobates fuscus. NCBI lineage: Eukaryota > Metazoa > Chordata > Amphibia > Anura > Pelobatidae > Pelobates > Pelobates fuscus. Next base: position 293,061,251 of record NC_086317.1, on the reverse strand, counting down.
TATGGAACAGTCACTAAGTGTTGATTACATTTACTGAATTAAGTGAGAATTGACCAGAAGAGGGGGGGGGAGGAAGAGTAGTTAAAAAAAAATCTATCTTTGTTGATTTATATATTATATATTTATATATTTTTTTTCTGGTCCTCCTTTCCTTCCTCTCTGTTTACTTTTTCTCACTTGAGGTGTTAACCAAATGACGTCTAAATGCACTTATCAGTGTAATGCAAAATATGTATATAATATCTGGTTTGTCCTAACTTTTTTCCTGAAATGACTGCATGGGAAAATGTCACTCCATTTTGGAGTTGGAGAATTTTTTAAATCATCTATTGTTATTGCATTTAGGCAAACAAAAATTATGTCATTCTTTAAAATGTAGAGTTTAATGAATGACCCTGTTAATAGTTTCACCGCTGGATTACAAAATGTAGTCAAAAGAATAGTAATTCTACGGGATGATTATTAATGTTGATTAGTAAATTTATTTCTTTTCAGCCTAAAGAAGTGAAATGGGGAATAATTAAATGCAAATTAGAATTAAATGGTAATTGATAATCAAAATTAAATGGTAATTAATAACTAAATGATAAAATCAACCTACATACTAACATCTCATTTTTTATCTCTTAAATTAATATCCTAAAAGCTAACCCATAAATCCATGTTGATCGGGAGTCAGCCTCCCCGATGTTGATCGGGAGTCAGCCACACATAATTTCATTCTTTCTACCAGAGAAACAGTTTTTCTCACCAATACTCCTTTCAGTTCTTCTGTTTCACCCATTGTCTGTAATAATTCTCCCTAATTCCCATTGGTATCAGGGTATCAATGCTGACGGCTACAATTTTTTTCAGGTACAGATGCCTCTTTTTTTTTTAAAGATGCACTAAATCTACATAGAGCTATACTTACAAATCTATTGCATAATCACTCCAGATCTTTTGAGCATGCCATGATAAGGTTAAACCAAGACCACTTCAGCGAGGTCATTTTTTAGGTCCAGTTTTGTTTTAGGTCCAGTGCTGACAAAGAGTAGATCCACACCCGGTTGTATCATTAGCCAGCCTGGAATGTCAATTCTGTGCATAAAAGGCTTCTGTCATCAGCACACATAGCATGCTGGGGACAGACGGCCAATGGTGGCACGGCCTCCCAACCCCTCCGCCCTCCCCTTAGCCTGTTCTCCCGAATATTCCTCCTCCTGGAGTGAGGGGAAATAACATCACTGGGGGTGGATATAGGGAAAATCATAGCCTTGGTGCCGGATCTAAGGGCGAGTATATTTATTTTATTTTTATTCGGTATTTCTTTAAAGTAGATAGGGGTACGCCAGCAAGGGTTACTTCATCCAAAAACAGTATTTTATTAAAACACAGTTTTTTGGTTGAAGTAACCCTTTAAAACATCTTTCCAGTTTCCATTCTGCAAGATTTTGAAAAAGGGCACAATATATAATCCCTAATATCCCCTCAATATTTCTGCAATGGACAAATAATTTCTAAAAAAAACATTATCTGCAAATGCTTAAATCTTAAATGTGTTTGGCCCTGAACACTAATCAACATACAAAGTCTTATTTTTTTTATTAAGTGCTTGGTAAAGAAGGTATTAAATCCACCAGCCATGTCATGAACAAGTTAATAATAATAATAATAATAATCTATTACTGTATTTTGTGTTTTCTCAATGAAAGGGAATATTTCTTGCACACACGCTCAAACTTTAATCATAATTAGCAGATATTATTTTCAAAGCAATGGTACTTATTATATCAACCTTGTCTGTGAGAATGTGAGAAAGCAAATCACAGATGTTTGAGTGGGAATAATTTTAGAATTGAATCTACTAAATCATGTATGCAGATATTTGGTTTAGATGGAAATATGTAAATGCCTTTTGTAGGAATGTCTTTATTAACAGCCAGTGGGGAGCACCGCTCGCTGGGAAAGCCTGTAAGTGGGGACAGGTGTGCTAGATGTACTTATAGTGCACAGACTATATCAAATTATACAAATTGTAACATTATAGTGACATAGGATCATACCTTTCCAGTTGCCATGAAACCACACTGACTACTGGGAAAACAAACCCCACAACAGTGTTAATGCTAATCTATCTATTATCTATCTAATAATGCTTCCTGACATACCTACGCTCGCCTGAAGGCACAGTATGTTCTTCTGTAACTAAAATATTCATTTTATAGTGTACCTGTCATAGTGCGCATATGTTTATTCAAAAATACAAAGTACATCAAAAGTCATCTAGACATTGTAAAGCATTGTAGCATTACTAGCAATTGTATAGCTTGGGAAATAATGCATTTAAAAATACATCGTAATCTGTCAAAAGGATAATGAATGGGTTTTGTGCAAAGCTCGGAAATACACAGCCTAGAGGAAAAGCATGTGCAACTAGAAAATGAGAATGAAACCCTAGAGAAAATGTTTTGGTTTGATGCAAGACTATCTGCAATTGAGAAAGTCTCTGCATGACTAGAAATGCATAAACCAGAGAGACATCCGAAAGGCAATAATGAAGGTCCTAAGTTTTGTATTATATTTAACATGCAAAAATTACGTGTCTAAGACATGAATAATTATCGGATGTGGGAGCCTATAAGAGGAAAAAATTTACTTATAAGAGGAACCATCACTTTCTCAGTTTTACCACAACTGAAAGGTAGTTACTGGTTGTGCTAAAAGTTGTAAAAATATTTTTTCTTTCTATAGAGATTAGCCAAGGCTGGGCAAAGTGTGTTAATTAGTTAGTTCTCACAGTGGCACATGCATGGTCCATATTCCATAAAAAATCTCTCTTTCCGATGTGCAAGTATGCATGCAAGCAAAGTTTCCAAAATGAGGAAGTGTAGTGTGTACTGGAGAGAAGGAAAAAGGCACAGTCACTTATGTGAAAGTGACAGTACCTCTTTAATTCAGAATATAAAATAAAACACTATAGTAACAATCAAACTAGATCAACTAACACTTGTTAATGTTACCAAGTAATTAGCACTGGTGATTTATCTCCATGAGAAACATCATATGATACTGACATTTTGTTTGCATATATGATAGAATGACCAGCAAGTCACAGTAGATACTACATGGGGAGACCTCACAAAAGACATTCAGGATAAACCTTCTGTAGATAGAAATCCCATCAAAAAACATGAAGGATACAAATATTGCACCCAGGTGGAAGACCATTACACCTAAGCTGATCACATGTTGTAAAATCTTAAAATAAACATACTGAATGAGAACATTCAGGAACCTAACGCTTTTTAAATATTGTGTTTTATATATATATGTGTGTGTGTGTATGTGTATGTGTATGTATGCGTAGATCATATGTATGCCTTCTTTTATATTCTAATCTAGATTCTTTGCTGTGAGTACATACATTCTTAAAGGAACACTATAGTCACCTAAATTACTTTAGCTAAATAAAGCAGTTTTAGTGTATAGATCATTCCCCTGCAATTTCACTGCTCAATTCACTGTAATCTAGGAGTTAAATCACTTTGTTTCTGTTAATGCAGCCCTAGCCACACCTCCCCTGGCTATGATTGACAGAGCCTGCATGAAAAAAAACTGGTTTCACTTTCAAACAGATGTAATTTACCTTACATAATTGTATCTCAATCTCTAAATTGAACTTTAATCCCATACAGGAGGCTCTTGCAGGGTCTAGCAAGCTATTAACATAGCACGGGATAAGAAAATCTTAATTAAACATAACTTGCAATAAAGAAAGCCTAAATAGGGCTCTCTTTACAGGAAATGTTTATGGAAGACTGTGCAAGTCACATGCAGGGAGGTGTGACTAGGGTTCATAAACAAAGGGATTTAACTCCTAAATGGCAGAGGATTGAGCAGTGAGGCTGCAGGGGCATGTTTTATACACCAAAACTGCTTCATTAAGCCAAAGTTGTTCAGGTGACTATAGTGTCCCTTTAATCTTTATCATTTTTAAACTCATCTAGTATTATCTCCTGCTCAGTTTTTTTCTCTCATCTTTGATACTTGTGCAGAAAATGTACAACCCTCTGGAGGAAAGGTGTCTAATTTATTTTCTTTTCCTTACCCTAAATCAGACCTGTGTATTATTCTAGGTGTCATTTTTGCTCAGAAATTCTTTAAACTTGAGAAAGGGAGAATCTCCTCAATGCTTATACAAACATACAGTATTAAGCCATGCACTCAAACTCCCACTACTCGTGGGCAGCCACAATCACTATAGTACACATTATCCATAGCTTTTGAATTACACAGCCATGTTAAAATGTTACAATGATGCTGCCAACCCAATATTTCCCTAAGGGTTAATAAGTGTATAGAAAAATACCCCTCTCTGTCTCATTAGAGATTTTGCCTTTCAACTAAAAGATGAAATTGAATTGATAGTGTAGGACTCACTGAAGTGGTTTTGCCTTGACGTGGCAAGTGAGCTTAGCCATTGGAGTTATACAACAAATTTCCAGTTATTAAATGTGCATAGGTGTTCGAATAGTACGTATGTAATCTTTCCTTGAATTTTTATCTCCTGAAAGTTTGCCATTACAAAGTTATTTTCGTCAAATAGAAATGCAATTACAAGATACTAATTTCATCTTTTATTTTGCACCTGCATCATTTGCCGAATGCCCCTATAATCTCTACTTTTACAAAAAAATTTAAAATAGTATAAAATATACCTACTGTTAATACATCAATAGATATCAGCAAGTTAGTGATTGTCGTGCATAGCATACCTTCCTATCCTTACTAAGATTAAAGAGCTGATCTGTTGGAATTTCAGCAGAATGCCATTTTAATTTATTTTGCATTTAGTTAAATCCAGTTGCCTTGTAACTTTAAATCGCCAACATAATACCTTTTCATTTTTATCATTTATGTTTTATTTGGGAATTCCAGAATTATTGTTTGTTTACAAGATGAGTATCAAACAGCAGCATGCTGTTCTCCAAAGTACGTGTGTCCTAATGCGAGGAAAAACTCTTAAAAGAGCTCTGATGTGGTCAGCCCACAAACTTCAATCCTGTAATGCGTTGTCATTTGAGACATTATGCAGAAAGAAATGTGTATTGAATCAAAGAGTAGATAACGTTTTCCCCCAAGAGATGTTCCAAAAGGAGCACCATAAAGAGGAAGCACATACAGTAAGTTGATTGATCTTAAACCATATGTTGAACTCTAATTTTGTTTTTGATTGTACAATTCTCCTTTTATGTATGCAGGATTTATCATGGAACTGGCTGTTTTAACTATGTGCATAACCCTTACTAACAGCAAATATATCAAAACACACACAGCAGGTAAATGTTTATTGGCAGTAAATAGTCTTGTAAAAACATAAACTTCATTTTGTTCAGAAACATCATAGTAGTTACATAGTTGCATATGTTATAAAGGATGAAAAATGACTCAAATCCAAACTTTCACGCATTACTGTTCCAGAGGAGAAAAAATAAATCCAACTGGAACTTATAAAAAAATGAATTTAAAGTAAATTTCAAATTCTGAAAATAATTCTCTAAGCCAGCTGTGCGTCCAGTTGGGCTGTTCTAGCCTTAAATTTAACATTTACTTTGAATTTTTGCTTTAGTAAATACATCTGTAAAGAATCATTTTAATTTTCTGTTTGGTGAACAAGCAAATCAGTGAAAACATGAAAATATCTAGAATCATAAAATCATTAAAAGAACCAGGATCAATTAAACTTTAAATATTGGAGCTCAACATTTAAAAAAAACAGTAAGTTCTAAACTTGATTTGGTCAATGATCCCTAAGTAACAAATGGTCTGATTAAGCTGCTTGAGTTCCATCAGGTTTGCAATTAGTGAATAAAATGTGACATATTCTATTTGTGACAGACTGCTGCACTTCTCAAGTGTCTTAAAACCTCTATCCGTAAAATCTAGGAAAAGGAAACAGTAATGTAATCCTTCTTATTTAATATAGGACGTTCCACCGAATTTAATATTTAGCAGATTATACAATAATAAACATTCTTCTCGACGCTGAGCTTGCATCAAAATTTGTAACATTTAGCAGAAAATCTGGTTGATAAAATTTCAAAGTAGTCATGCCAAAAAAATGTCCTTCGATTTATGGTTCAAAAACATTTTCTATTGAGTAATGTTATTTTCATCAAACCATAGTGTATTTGTAATTATTACATATTTTAGTGTTGAATTGATTATGTTGAATCTCAATTGTCAAACCCTCAGTGATAGTTTCTGATAAGAAATAGACTATATAAAATATGTGACGTCAGCAGACATGCGGTTTATTTCCTGGGTGACTCCAAGCTTTATGGTATATCGAAAAGATAAATAAATAAATAAAATATTCTTTGAATATATAAATAAATATTCACCTATCCACAAACACTACTTCCAGTTGGATTCACATAATAGGCACCTACTGTGTGAATGAATAGTGAACTCCTAGTTTGGGAAGCTAGAAAAGCCAGCCTTCGAACGCAGACATTATTGAAACATGGTTTTAAACTATAATTTTACTGAGTCCGGCCTATTTCTAGTGTTAGCAATTTGTCAACTACTAGCCTCTTATATAGCATTTTTTTTTTTTTTTACCAATTGAGTTTGCAATGTACGTATACTGTATACACGCATATTTACTATACGAGCAATAGCAAAGTGCTGCTCCGAAGATTGCTTTGTTTATAGAGTTTAATGCACTTAACTATACTTACGTGCAGAATCCTTTAACAGTTAATGCTACAGTGATCTCAAATGGCTTTAATGATGTGCCACTTCCTGACTTTGTTCCAAGAATAATGTGGTTACATTTTAATAAAGTATGTACAAAACTGACCTTCATCTCATCATAATGCTTATTACTGCTTTTTTTTTTTCCGGCCTGCAAGCGCCCATCCTTATTTGTGAATTATATTAGTAATGCATTAAAAAAATATGGATAAAAAAAAATAAAAAAAAAAAATAAAAAGCGAAAGATACCTAAACAATCCTTTATTTTGCTGCAAATCCCAAGTATCCGAAATGGCACCAGGAAAATTAACCTTAGCTTCTATACCTTGTGCTAACCCGAAATACTATCACTAACCCTAAATGCTAACCCTAAATAAACACAGTTTTGGAATTAATTGAACCCATCTCTATTTAAGGACAGCCTTGACCATGATGGCAAGATACAACAGATATACCAGATGTAGCTTCAGTCTTCCCACTAACAGAGTACTGGCATTGCCAACAGGTCCCAGGCCATGTCTCCTATATGGTGGGATTACTCTTTGAGTCATCCTTTTGGCAAGCAATGCACAGTACTTATCTGAGGGGGTATGGCAAAGGATTGCCTTTTTCACCCTGCAAATTATTTACTTTCTTTTGAGTCTTCCTCCCTGTGAATCAATTTAAATTCTCCATCTTGCTGCAACATTTCTTACACTAATCCATTGGAAAATAATAGGATTTACTAGGGTGTTACTTTAACTTAACTGTATGAAATAACATACAATGTATAGTATTTATATTGTCTTTTAGTATACATCTTAAATTATATCTCAGCATTAGCATGTATGAATTATGCTTGCCATAAAAACAAACCCTTTAATATACAAGAATCTCAGGTGTACATTTTACTTGCCAATGACAGCAATATTTGGTCGTGGTGTATATATACATTTATGTAGTCACAATGCTGTTGCCTTAGTTCTTACTAAAGTTTAAAAGACTAAAAAATATTTGTTGTTTTCATAGAAAGTTCTGGACCATTTCCTGGATCAGTTATTGGTTCAATGATTATAAACAGGCTATGGCTGAAACTACAGACTGGTCCAAGGAATTGTGTTTGTCCTGCGTGAGCAATTCATTCCTGATGAATGTGCCAATGTATATCCTTTTTCAGGGTGCTTTTCACCAGTGCTGTATACACCTGATCCTCATACCACCCAACATTTCTTTCAAATATTTTTTATTTTAAAAATATATTGAATTATATGAGAAAAAATTGTATTAAACAATGTAATAAACTGTATGGACATGATGGAATATATTCGTTTTAGGGGTTTAAGTGGGAATGTGGCCAGGGGTGACCTACTATTAAGAATGTATGCAACTAAAAAAATTTTATTTACAAAGATTGCTTTCTAAACACAATTATTATAGTTTAAATACACTTTACTGTGCGTATTACTGTTGTGGAGCTCTATTATACACTCAGACAAACCAACAATATGGAACTCCTAGGAAAGAGGGACATCAAGATAAAGGACAGATGGATTTGGGCACAAAATGGGGACAGCTGGGAAGTTTGGATCCTGAGCAGCGAAATTACAGTGACCAGCATGTATTTTAAACTAGAGGATGTGGGATAGAAAAGGCAAAGTTTATGTGAATAATTCTATTAAGAAATGTTTTTTTTCAAGAAGAAAACAAAATTCCATGATAAAAGTTATTTAATGGGTTATTCAACTCAGCTCATTGTAGTGGTTATTGTGTTATAAGTCTAAAGATACTGATATGGTGCTTTACAGTGAGAACAATAAAGATGTGAAATTCTCTACTCAAAAGGTTTTCTTTCAAGGATATAGTTAACATGTATGTGAGCAGATATACAATCACAAATATAAAAGTGCACAGTGTCGGGTATGTAGTGGTGGTGAATGCTCAAACACCTAAGGGGATTCCCCTAATACCACTTCAAAGTACACATAACAAATACATATGGTAGTAGGTGAAGCATTCAGTAAATCTGTAAAATAATAGAAACATACAGCATATAGTGCAATATGCAAGAACTAGGTATATAATACTATAATAATATATATAAGAGAGCGTAATGAAAATGATGGAAACAGTTGTTGAAACAAAAAAAATAAATAAAACAGCCGCTAGATACAATAAAACCTTTCCAAGTTTCAAAATACAATACAAATACAAACACAAGTAGTATCAGTGCTTAGTTAACCCCGTCAGGACGGAGTTAATAGTTAGTCACAAACACTGGCCAAATATTAGTTTTGTGCTTTTTTCACACAAAAACAAATATGAACGCTAACTTTGGCCAGTGTTTATGACTAAGTGGCTACTAAAAAAGACTGGCCATACCCCACTTTCAATACATTGGGTTGTCTACTTTTGCAAATGGTATGACTTCATGGGGGTAATTCTCATTCCTGGGCTACCATAGGGTATGAAAAGGCAACATTACCAAACTGGCAAATTTCAATGTGAAAAATAATGAAATGCAAGCCTTATATTTGACTCTCTAACTTTCCAAAACACCATAAAACCTGTACATGGGGGGTACTGTTATACTTGGGAGACTTCAATGAACACAAACATTATTGTTTCAAAACAGTAAAATGTATTACAACAATATCATCAGTAAAAGTGCTGCTCGTGTATAAAAAAAAATCAAAAAAATTAACTTTTACTGAAAATATCATAATTGTAATACAATTTACCATTTTAAAACAGTAATATTTCTATTCAGCAAAGTCTCCCGAGTAAAACAGTATGACCCATGTACAGGTTTTATGGTGTCTTGGAAAGTTACAGGATTAATTATAGTGCTTGTGAATTAAATTCTCTGCGCTTTCTGCCTGGGTTGTCAGGCACAGTCAATCTAATTTAAATTAATAAAATCACATAATTATGTTAAAAGATTACTTAAATATACATTTAGAATTTTAATATATATATTATATTTTAATATAATATATACATGTATTTAAATTCTAAGTGTATACTTATGTAATCATTTATGTAATTATATATTTAAATGGAAAAAATCCCATGCACTCACGCTTTATTGTTCCTCATGTGCCGGGTGCCAAAGCCTGGACTCCAAAGATACATAGAATGCCAAATAATAGCTGCTCACCGGTCTTGTTAAAATCCAAATGTTTTATTCAATCATGTTTAAAATCTGTGGTCACCGATCTTAAACATGATTGAATAAAACATTTGGATTTTAACAAGACCGGTGAGCAGCTATTATTTGGCATTCTATTATATATATTTATCTATATATATATATATATATATATATATATATATATATATATATATATATATATATATATATATATATATATATATATATTTGCGGTTATTTGTATTCTATGTATAGATAGATATAGAATGTCATTCTAAGTGTATTTTGTTACCAATACTTATATATTAATAACAAAATACAGTTAGAGTGAAATTACATATTATTTTCATTTTATTTCAAAATATTTTATTTATTTTTATTGTAATTATACATATATATATATATGTATAATTACAATAAAAAATAAATAAAATATTTTGAAATAAAATCCATATAAAATACACTTTTTAAATACACATATTCTAAAATACACTTAGAATGAAGTTACATACATACATATATATATATATATATATATATATATATATATACTATATTATTTTCATTTTATTTCAAAATATTTTATTTATTTATTTTTTATTGTAATTATACATATATATATATATATATATATATATGTATAATTACAATAAAAAATAAATAAAATATTTTGAAATAAAATGAAAATAATATAGTATATATATATATATATATATATATATATATATATATGTGTGTGTAACTTCATTCTAAGTGTATTTTAATACGTTCTATACGTTAAGGGGTTAACACTCCCCTATAACCCAAAAAGTCAGAGAGTAAACAAAACCAAATTAAAAGAGTTCCAACAATATTCTTGGTCAGAAAAAAAGGATATTATTCCAAGTTGAAGGGAATAGAACAGTGATCTGTGTGTGCTTTCAATTGTATCCAATCCAGGTGTAATCTTGTATCCACCATAAGTTATGAAAGACACAAATGTAGTGTAACACTGTAAATATTTATTTCCCTAAAACAACCCCTATATGGAACTCTTACAAGATTTGGTGGTGGAACTTATCTCTCAGTGCCACAAATAAGCATTGGTACAGTTGAGCAGATGTTGTTACCACTTCGCTGCCAGGTGATCTATGCGTTTCGCCCTTTAGCTGGGGTGAAACACATAGATCACCTGGTGGCGGTCTTTTGTATTGGACATTGGCAGCAGAACTCAGTGGTATCCACAATCGGTGTCTTTCAGGAACAAGAGAGGACTGCACTGGCTCAGGTGCACAGAATCGGCGTGCAGTTCCTCATCGACTATGTGGTAACAACATCTGCTCAACTGTGTTATACTGCATCAATGCTTATTTGTGGCACTTAGAGATAAGTTCCACCACCAAATCTTTTAAAAGTTCCATATATGTTTTTTTTAGGGAAATAAATATTTACAGTGTTACACTATATTTTTGTCTTTCCTAATTTAACGTGGATACAATTGAAAGCACACACAAATTACTGTTCTATTCCCTTCAACTTGGAAGAATATCCTTTTTTTCTGACCAAGAATATTGTTGGAACTCCAAAAGATGCCAATTGCCCCGTGGTATAAATATACACACCATGGGTAGAGCGACAGTCGGGGGGATGTCCCAGGAGGCTCATCTACCCAATGATGAAAGCATGGTGCATTCCACTAATAGTTACAGCCCACACAACAACGAAAAGGAGACACAATCTGATAGTGACACGCTGGGCACGTGACTGTAAGAAAGCGTAGAATGCACAATGAGTTCCAGGAACCAGGAAGTGAAACCTGCGACCCGGTATGTACGCTCTGGGCCAGCCTCTTCTCCTGGGGGGCCCAGGAGCCGGCCACCTCCGGGCCCCCCGAGGCTGGCCCTGCTTACACCCGGCGGCCGGCGGGTGCACGAGGGAGCACTCTCCCCTGAGTGCTTCCTCTTCAGCTCCCTCGCGCGCCGCACTGATACCGGAGCCGAAAGATGATGTCATCTTCCGGCGCCGGTGTCAGTACGCGGCGCGCGAGGGAGCTGAAGAGGAAGCACTCAGGGGAGAGTGCTCCCTCGCGCGCCCGCAGGACCAGCCAGCCCGCCGGGTGACCGCCCCCCCCAGGAGCCCAGCAGCACCACTGGACCCCAGGGAATCCCCTCAGCACTCCAAAAGGTAAGGAGGCTGGGGGGATTAAATTAAAAAAAAAAACATGTGTAAGTGTAAGTGTGTGTGAGTGTTATTATGTGTGTGTGTGTGAGTGTTAGTGTGTGTGAGTGTGAGTGTGTTAGTGTGTGTGTGTGTGTGTTAGTGTGTGTGTTAGTGTTAGTGTGTGTGTTAGTGTTAGTGTGTGTGTGTTAGTGTGTGTGTGAGTGAGTGTTAGTGTGTGTGAGTGAGTGAGTGTTAGTGTGTGTGTGTGTTAGTGTGTGTGAGCGTGTGTGTGTGTTAGTGTGTGTGAGCGTTAGTGTGTGTGTGTGTTAGTGTGAGTGTTGGTGTTTGTGTTAGAGTGTGTGTCTGCTAGTGAGTGTGTTACTGTGTGTGTCTGTTACTGAGTGTGTGTGTGTGTGTTAGTGAGTCTGTTTGATGTCTGTTAGTGAGTGTGTGTCTGTCAGTGAGAGTGTATGTTTTGTAAGTGAGTGTGTATGTATGTCTGCCGCTGAGTGTGTCTTTGTCAGTAAATGTGTGTGTCTGTTAGCTAGTGTGTATGCATTTGCTCGTGAGAGTGTGTGTGTATCTTCAGCACTTACCTTTCTCCAGCGCCGGACTCCCATGGCGCTGGGGATCCCTCCGCCTCTCAGCTCCGAATGCGCATGCACGGCAAGAGCCGCGCACGCATTCAAACCGCCCATAGGAAAGCATTACTCAATGGCGGAAGCGCCTCTAGCGGCTGTCAGTGAGACAGCCACTAGAGGCTGGATTAACCCTCAGTGAAACATAACAGTTTCTCTGAAACTGCTATGCTATCAGCTGCAGGGTTAAAACTAGAGGGACCTGACACCCAGACCACTTCATTGAGCTGATGTGATCTGGGTGTCTGTAGTGGTCCTTTAAGTGTGTGTGCATCTGCATGCAGTGGCGTACATACCGCGGTCGCAACCCCTGCGACCAGGTGCCCGCCGCCATGTGTTGCTGCCCCGGCCCGCGCAGAGTAAGCGCGAGGGGGGGGGCCCACGGATCAATTTTCGCACCGGGGCCCCATGGGTCATGTGTACGCCACTGATTTCAAATATGTTTATTGTCTTCTTTTGTTTCAACAGGCTAAAATTATTTCGATGGTCAGTTTTAAATCTATATTACTATGTAACTATGTAACCCTGAAAGTGTTTTTACTTCTTAGTTATCACAGTGGTAGTTATCTTGCACTAATTGAAACTGCAAACAAGTGCCTGTACCTCAGATTTGTTGTAATTACAGATTATTGAATAATTGTGTTTGATGTAGTACATATCACATTTTTATTCATGTCTTCTTTGTTGATCTGAATGCTTCCATCTCTCCTGACAGTGTTTTTTTTTCGCTCTTTCTTTTTGTTAGTTTGTTACTCATATTATTTACTTTTGTAAAGCTAATGCAGTGGTGTGCTACAACTCCCGTGACTCTCTGCCAGCACAAATGGCAGTATAGATTTTGCCATGCATGATTTTATCACATATTATTGGCATCCCTCCATTGTTATGTGCAATTCATTTTGAAAACTGACCATTTTAATTTAGAGTGTGTACCAAAATGGAATTAATTCTAGATATGTCTCATCAATATTCTCAAACTGTGAAATACAATAGTCTTATAAACTGGAAACTTTGAAATTATGATTTGATTTCAAATGTATTTCAAGCCAATTGAAAATGCCAAAGATCTCTCAGTAGTAGGGTGTATGTAAATGGAAAGGACAATACGAACAGTGTTCATGGACTTCATATTTTAGAAATGTGGCAATGCAGTCAACTATGCACTCTTTTGTGTGAAAGTTAGAACTCAAATTGACTTCTGTTTGTAGTGAAAATCTAAATATTATACAGAACTTCAAACCATCTGGCAACTTCCAAGAGTGAATTATCTGTATGAGAGCTTGTTCACATTGACAACTTTTTTCCAGGAATTAAAGGGATACTGAGTGCATCCATCATGTCAGCAAACTGATATCTTTTAGATCTTTTCAAGATATGGCTTGTAATAGGAAAAATTATACAGTTATATCTAGAATTTTAGCCAGTGTTGCCATACACCGAGAGAATCTTGATAGTGTTGTGATTATGTGAGAATTGTAAATGGTGCATTGTGTTTGTGAATGTGATGTAAGCAGTAATAAATAGTATATGGTTGAGTATATCACAATTAGAAACATAATTAAATAGTGTTGCACACATTTATTGAAGATAACTATTGGTAAGAATTAGTGGTCATCAAATCCAATATAATTTCCAAATATTTACCAACCTAAAAAATATTCTCATTCTAACATTACATAAAAAACTAGCTGGACTTGAAATTTCCACTTGTCAACTCATTTACGAAGAGTAACAAAAGTCTAAAATGAAAGAGATATATTCTTTAATTTTTTCCCTATACATTACATTGGTGCAACTAGTAGATCTCACAGTACATTTTGCAGAGAATGAAAAAGGTGCACCGTCAGGTAATAATACACTTCTTCCTTACACATGTTCTGGCAATAATGCATTAGTAAGTTGAAGATTAAGCCATCCCAAAGTGCATATATAATATCAATGATTTAATAACACATACTACTAGCAAACGTCATAAGTATAATTCTCTTTGTACTGTATTAGAGAATAAAACATAATAGTATGATTAAATATAGAAATAAGTAGTTTCATGTTTTTATGTAAGCCATAAAAAATAGAATTTAGAAGCAAAATATGGACTCCCTTTGTTTTCTTGGAAATCCCTTGAAATTTTTAATAGCGGAAAGTCAAATCATTTTACACATGGAGATTTACATGCCATCTTTCACAGATCCGTATGTATTTTTGCAAACTACATAACCACAATGAGATCGTTTTCATATGGAATTTGCTAAATAAATATTTGGTCCAAAGAAACATAAAACCTTCATTTTCTCAGCTATTTTATGTTAAAACTGTACATTGCTTTTAATTGATTTATTTCCAGTACCATTAGAAATGTTAATCGAGTCTGACAATTACCAGCATATTTCTCAGATGGTAAATTTTTCTGATTTATTACAGTGGTAAAAATGTATCCTTATAATATTCACCACCAGTATAACAAACTGTTTCCTTGAAATAATACCACCTATAGCAACATCTTTTTCTCAACTTGCAGTTCCACATTTTTAACTGTAACAATTTCCTGCAAATGTATTTTTTCTTATTCTTCTTTCTTCATGTCTTCACTGTCTCCCACTCAACTGCCCATGTCCAGTTTTGTCCCCACATCACATGCCCATGCCTAGTCCCCTTCCTCTGCCACTTGCATTTGCCTATTCTCACACTCTTCTACCTTTCCATGTTACGTGTCTCATCCTTTCCAGTGAGTGCTAATGATTATTGTTGGTCCTGTTGTGAGTTCTGGTGAATTCAAGGGTGTGTTCCCCAGTATACATCAAACATATGTGAAGTTCACTCACTAATTGTAAATAGCATCTTGCTGGTGTGCTTCTACTGGTATATTAGCAATCTGCATGCATTGAGACTGGAAAACAAAATGTCTACATATTATGTCACTTAAACATACACAATTAATAGGAGCAACAGGGCTGATGGAGAAAAGTGATGTGTAAATATATTTATAAGAAAAATAAAGGAGATTATTTTAAAAAATAAATTGAAAATTGTAGCTGTATGCCAAACTTTAAAAGTTTAAAAAGCTGTAAAAGCTTGAGATATGTAAAAATAAATAAATATTGAAACTAATTTTACATTTTAACTTTGCCCTTGAGAGCTCATAACTATGATCACTAATTACTAGAAGTGCATGTGTTCATATGACTTAGATATTCTCAGTATACTCAGATTCTTATTAGTGAAGGGATGCCCTTATGTGTTATACAAACTACAGAGATGCAGCTGGCAAAGTGGTAATATTACATACTGTAAAAACTACAAACAATTTCACAGGGCATCTGAAATGCAGTATGAGACATGATGATCCCCATAAAATTCTACATTGAGTGTAATAATGACACTCTCATCATTAGAAACTATCAGCATTATCCAGCATGCTACAAGAAAACACAACCAGTGTTCTACTATGCACAGATATTTCTTTACTGCATAAGACTGGTCATGTTTTGGATGGGCCTTTTTCATGGCAGATGGGGTACCCATGGCTGTCCTATGGTGTAAAATAATTTCAAACCTTTGCTTAAGTGCTCGTTTTAAAAACATAATAATATATGTTTTTATGTATTTGAGTCTTGGGTTAAATGTATTTGAGTCTTGGGGTAAATAGCTGTATATAGATATTCATGATTACCAAAAAACAAATTATCTAAATCACATTAGAAAGTTGAATCTATTTAATCTTAGGCAGATATTTGTGGGAGACAAACAAAAATAGTAGAGATAATAAGGTATCTTTCCATTTAGTATTACAGAAATGATCTGGAACATTAGACTGTAAGTAAAAGTTAACATTTGTATTGTGTACTGTATGCGTGTCAAAAATAGTGAAATAAAATAATCGAAAGCATCACTTATGGGTATTTAAATAAATCTGTTGACACTTTAAAAAATGCTATTTCTAAAAAATTCCACAGAATGCTACATAATACCCACATACAGATACACATAATACAGTTGCCTGGCTAAAGCTAGGTATTAATAGTATATATGGACTGCAAACTGACATTGCAGCATTTAACTAAAGTCTATATTGTGCACAGAGTCTTTCCATCGTTGCTATTCCATGTTCATTTGTTCCTAGATTGTAACCCAATACCCATTGAGGGTCATGTACAATAAGAGAAGAGAGAGAGAGGGAGAAGCAGAATGTTGAGGGATAGATTGAAGGGCAACTCTGGGTAGGTAAGGGTGCCTTAAACTGCTAGAAATATAAAAATGTAAACTTAAATGTCTGGCCTCGGTAATTGTCAGATCTGCCTATTCTTTAAGCATATATGCCCCCCTTTCCAAGCAGGTACACCCCACTGGGAAGAGGCAATAATGTAATTGTATGACTGGCCCGCTCCCCCTTTATCCCGTCCACAGGAAGACCCCCCTTATCCCCTTTATCCCGTCCACAGGAAGCTCTCCCTTTATCCCGTCCACAGCTAGCCCATGTATCTGTACATGTTTGGATAGCAATAATAGGTTGTGAATATCTGGGGATGGCAATTATAAAATTATTTTATGGCAATAGTTTGGTATTAGATATAGGGAATGCATTTCCAAAATGTCAAAAACTGGAGACACCTGGTATTTTTTTTTTCTTTTAAATAACAATACATAAAAACAACTATATACTGATTCATTTTTAGAAACGTAAATAATTTAAATAATTTAATAACTATTTTGGCTTCAGTTCAGTTGTTAGGGCTACCACCAAAACATACAAAGACCATAATTTAAAAGCATAAGCTCTATTGTTTTTATACAATATCTATTTAAATTGCACACCAAAAATCCCTGTTTTCCTTTCCATTGGCAGAAGCATCTATTGATATTTATAGTTTTGAAGTTAATGGAACTTTAGGATGATCACACTGAAAATTCCATATATTTGCAGCCCATAATGTTTCTCTTTGCTTTGAAAATGTTTTGGTCCAAGTTGTGATTTTCTTGGCAGAAGAACTTGCAAATTGAAAAATATGGCAAGAGGTTAACAGCAAGCAGATTGATTGTAGTCATTTTCATGACTTTTTCTCGGTATGCACTGACAATGCTACATATATAGTGCAATAATTCATACAGCTTTATAGAGTATAACTGAGATATTAATATATAAAAACACATATCATTAGCTGTTTGGATTAAGAAGCTTATGTATTTAACTGATAAATAACATGATTATTTCTGCTGCTCTATTCAGATTAAGGCTGTCAAGGTTTGGAAATGAGTGGTCTGTTTTGCAACCAAACCAGCGTAACATGTTTCGCACAACAAGGTTATAGAGGCTGATGGGAAGCAATAATTGAATTCTGTTCAAAATAACTATCATTTAAAAGGAATGTTGTAATAATGTCAAAGTATATGAAGCACAAATAGTGATCTTAAAGTACACGAGATTGTTATCAGTTATCTGTGGTTTGAAAAAAAAAAATCGTCCAGGGGTAGGCAGCCTTTGACACTCTAGATGTTGTGGACTACATCTCTCATAATGCTCTTACAGGCTTAATGTTGGCAAAGCATCAGGGGAGATACAACATCTGGAGTGTCACAGGCTGCCTACCCCTCCATCTAAGCTCTCACAAGCAGTCATCATGTACTGTTTTACTGTAGGCCATCTTACTTGTAAGCTGGTCCTCTTAGTACAGGCACTCAGATCACCTTATCTCATTGAAGTGATCTGGGTGCAGTGTCCACGTCCCCATAACCGTCCTGATGAAAACATTGCAGTTTTAGAGAAACTAGGGTATTTCTAGTAATTTGAAACACTTTGAAGCAATGCTGGTTGTCCTTACGCATTGCATAAGGACGCCCAGGGAAAGTGCTGATTCAATGCTCTCCTATGGGGAAAGCCTAATGCTCATGCGCTGCTCACAGGGCATGCACTTTAGGTTTCTGGATTGCAGCGTCGTCATCATCAGAACTTGATCCAGCACCAAAGGATCTGAGCACTGGAATCAGGTAAGTAAAAAAGAGGATTTTTAACTCTTTAATTCCCAGTGAGGGGTGGGAGGGGATGGTTAGAGAGACACTAGGAATTCACAACACTATAGTGTCTCTTTATGGAACCAGTTGTGGCTATATAAATAAAAATTATAAAAACGATAATAACAATAATAATTCCATAATACCAATATGTAGGTGGTTGGGATAACAGACAAAGTGGTAAGCTTGCTTCCAATGTTGTCCCTACTTTTTATGGGTCATCTGTCACTCACCAAAATGCATGCCTGCATTATTAGTGGTCAGTTTCTATCCACCTAGTGATGTTCACTTCATCATTTATTATTGATTATATTATCTAGACTCCTGGACGTTTAAAACAAAGACAATCCAGTGGTAGTAATTCCAGGTGTACAGGCAGAACATCCAACATTTTTTAGCAAGCCTTATTAAGATTTGGTTTATCTCAGTGGTCCAACCAGTCTGTATGGGCCACCAAAGGTAGTTGTACAACGTGGCTTGGCAGAAGTAGACACTTAGTAACATTGCAGCAGGGCCAGATCTAGCGCCTCCTTGGTAGTGCAATTGTCCTGTTTAGAAGTACAGTAGCTAGTAACTGTAATTTTATCAGTGCTACTACTCCTGTAACAGAATGAAGTCTAACATTGCATATTGTTACTCAGTAATACGCAGCCTGTTTACATCCGCCAAACATATCACATGTGGTATCTGCTAATGACCAGGAAGAATGTGCAAATAATCTCCATTAGGCATTATCTGTCATGTAAATGTGTGAATGTTTCCACGATGTAGAGTGCATGGTTCTAGATCTCTCAGCACAGTACACATGCATCTAGTGGTGTGTGGAGAGGAGCCCAAAATTCAGACAGTTCATCAGACCTGGAACTAGGAGGCATGCCCTTATTGATTTCTTGGTAAGTAATTTCCTGGTTTCCTGTATCCAACCCTTGCAGTACAACAATCAAGTGTGTTGTACAGTAGCTTTATATACTTCTAATCATTCTAAAACCACTGATGATCAGCTGGCATACTTTTTGCAAGGGGTCCCAAGGTATTTCCCTATAATTATTATTTATAACATCAGTCGTCTGTTCCACTGCTTTGAAGTGCATACTATGGCCATACACTCTGTATCAAGTACTTTGAATGAGCTTAATAAATCCAGATCCCTTCCACTGAAAAACATGTCAACACTCCTGAACACAAATAAAAAAATGCGAGATCACATTTACTTCTTAACCAATTGATATTGTCCATGAATTGAACAACTCATGGCAAACTGCCACAGTATTCAAGTGGTGCCAGAATTGTATGCTCTAAGGGGACATAGCCTGACTGTGTGAGCGTGCCAAACTAGCAAATTTAAAATGTTTTGCATTATAGTAAAGGGAAAGGAAATATAGTCAGCAGATGACAAGGTCTACTGAGGACAGGGGATGTTGTCAAACAATGTGCTTCATGTATCGATTAAGCAGAACTCCAGTTCCTAGAAGTAAGAGAGTGATGGCCAATATGTAGCATATTATATTGACCATCAGATACAGACAGCACAAATCAACAATCTGCATGCTAAAATTTAAACTATCTCATTAATATGTTTTTAATTTGTTTGCTTAAATATCAGGGGTTATGTAACAAAGTAATTCTAGGGTAAAGTGCTAAAGGTGTAGCATGCAGAAATAACATTCAATTGTGTTTACTACACTTTTAGAATCTATATTTATTACCATTATTGTGTTTGTAACTTAAGTGCCAATTCTGCAATCTATCTATAAGAGACAACCAAATATAGTGTAGATAGTAGAGGGTTAAATAATATGGAATTCTAAGGTATATACACACTCACAAACAGAGAGCTGTGGACCCAGCTCTGGTATAAATCATCTCTGGGTCCGTATAGGCGACCCACCTACGCCAGATGAGTATCTTGTCCTGGAGAAACACAAATAGGCAAATGATTGCGCAGTATTGTCTAAAGTTATATAAGAAAGGACAAAAAATACCCAAGTGGGTACTTACAAACAGAGAGTCTCTAATGACTCTATGTATAGGCGTTGTGCAGTTTAGGGACTGCACTCCAGTGTTGAAATTCTATTTTATAATCCGGTTGAAGAAGCCACATTGCAATGGCGAAACGCGTTCCGGTTTCATATTGGACATTGAGCCATTTTTATTTTGTATTGTATTAATACATTTTATTTTATTTGAAACACGTTATCCTGGTTCCAGATCTCATCCATTTCAACATGGGAGTGCTGTCCCTCTACTGCACAACGCCTATACATAGAGTCATTAGAGACTCTCTGTTTGTAAGTACCCACTTGGGAATTTTTTGTCCTTTCTTATATAACTTTAGACAATACTGTGCAATCGTTTGCCTATTTGTGTTTCTCCAGGACAAGATACTCGTCTGGAGTAGGGGTGGGTCGCCTATACGGACCCAGAGGCGATTTATACCAGAGCTGGGTCCACAGCACTCTGTTTGTGAGTGTGTATATACCTTAGAATTCCATATCATTTAACCCTGTACTATCTACACTATATTTGGTTGTCTCTTTGATGATAAAAGTGGGAACTCCTTCCTAACTAAACCAAAAGGTGATCATTTATTTATTATATAAGCGCTACATGTAAATTTTGCTGGTGATATTGTAAGGAGTCACATGAATGTTTAGCTGCTCATTATATATAAAGATCTAACAAATGTGTGTATACTAAACATCTATTTTATAAGCGCTAGTCCTTATCCACGTCTTGAAATAGCAATCTACACTTTAGAATGCCATTATTTTCATATAAAATTCATTTTACCGATAACAAATTGTACACAAATATTATATTATTTGGCTTTATTTAGGGACCAGTTTATGTGATGAAATAGTCTTTGTAAAACACACATCAATAGACTGATCACTTATTTCAGTGTTAGAAATTTGGAAACGTCAATCACCTGCTTGGAAAGAGATTTCTCTTTCCTAAATGGGATTATGCCCCTGTGTGTTTTATGAGGAATGAGAGGGTCTCTAAATGAGACTCTAATCCCCTTATAAAATTGGACCCTTTGGTTACCATAGTAACTACCTGTAGATTAGATTGGCATATGACCTCTCTTTCAAGTAAGGTCTTTAAAATCACGGTTCCCATGCCTCTGTACAATAAAGGGAGAGATAGGGACTGTTTAAGAACCATTGTCCCACTCCATTATATGCTGTGTTGATGGACAGGGAGGTTAGTTTATTACAATGATTACCTACATCCTAAGGGAAAAGAGATGCTTAATTTAGATTCTGCCCTTTTTGAAGGTAATACCTTACTGTCACCCAACACTTCCTGACTGTATGAAATCACGGTGCACTGCATCACATGGCAATGAAGGGTGTCCTTAATTAATATAGTAAGATGAGACTATTGTACTCCACATTTTAGAAGCACTGTGGATGATGACACACTTAACACCTGCAGTGAAGAGGTTAAATGGGGAATTTCAAAATTTGCAATCATCTTTCCAGCTATCTGCTACAGTTTGTGCACGAGTACAACATTTACTTTATTACTTTTACAATGTATTTATTTTTTAATAGACCACCTAGCTTTGGTTTTACATGGAACACATAGCATATTTTACCACTATTTTGCAACCTGCCTCTGCCGCAGTTGTCTTGTATATTTTTATATGTATACAATGCGATATGATTTCCTAATTTAAATTTGGACCACATCCTCTGAGAAATATAACATGTAAAAATAGAATCCCACATTAATACATTTGTGTTTTATATTGGAGTTATGGGGAGGATATATGTGGAACATTCTTATTATAGAGCTCATATTGCCTATGGGATAGTTTAGCATACCACTATGTAGAATGTCTTACTTTTTTACAGCTCATGTTGAAGTCTGTGATTGGACAGCCACAGAAAGCCTGTGCTGGAGCTGTACAGCTATTACAAGATATATCCCCAAAGAAAACATGCAAGACAAGCCTAATGCATATTTTCTTTGATGTTATATGTACTATATTGTTATTTTTTTAATTGAATGTTAATTTAATCAACTGCGTATTGATCAATAGATTTTTGCACAAATCCTTTTCTCCTGCATTGAACGACTCTAATTCCTATTACTATATGCCCAAACTAATCGATATGTCCTGTGTTTACGTGACAAAATAATTTGTACGGGCATAGAGTAACAGCAACTTACTTTGTTCATCTCAGGCGAAAAGGATTTGTGTACATGTCTACTAATCAATGCTGTAGGAGTATAAATATTTGAACACAGTAACTTTTCTGTACTGAAAAAACCTGCCTCCCTATAGACTGGCAGTAATTACTTCTGTTTAAGACTAATTATAAATAATGAAGCTTTATTATAGGGTTGTGTATCTATCTGGCAATATATTGTATATATTACATCTAATTGTGTTTTGTTTGCAGTTTTTTTTCTAAGATGAAATGTTTGGGGTGATGATTATTAAATTTGTATACTTGTCCTTTGTTGAACATTTCCAGTTAATGTTC
The DNA here is from genome assembly GCF_036172605.1 of Pelobates fuscus. Taxonomy (NCBI): domain Eukaryota; kingdom Metazoa; phylum Chordata; class Amphibia; order Anura; family Pelobatidae; genus Pelobates; species Pelobates fuscus. Next base: position 293,038,098 of record NC_086317.1, on the reverse strand, counting down.
AGTATTCTGCAGTAAAATCAGTGTTTTACTAGGAACACAGTATTGTGATTACTCAACATTTTAAGTATGTACCAGCAAATAGTAGAGTTAAATGACTAGTAATAAAAAGAGCTATTTTAAAAAATATATATATTTATAGCTTATATATGGTTGCTTGACACAAGAGAAAATGGTGTCTAAGTAGTGTCAATCTGTATAGGTTTACTATGTCTTCTTAAGTTAACATTTTTATAGCTATAACATTTGGTTGACTGTGCTATTTTCTTTTTTCTTAATACATTTTCTCATAAATTTTATATATATATATATATATATATATATATATATATATATATATATATATATATATATAGATTGTTCACCCACAACACTAAAGCCACTGACAGGTGAAGTGAGTAACATTGATTATATTGTTACAATTACACCTGTCAAGGGGTGGGATATTTTATTCACCAAGTGAACATTCAGTTCTTGAATTTTATGTGTTGGAAGCAGGAAAAATAGTCAAGCAGAACAATCTGAGTGACTTTGTCAAGGGCCAAATAGTTATGGCTAGATGACTTGGTCAGAACATCTCCAAAATGGCAAGTCCTTTGTGCTGTTCCCAGTATGCAGTAGTTATTACCTACCAAAAGTGGTGCAAGGAAGGACAACCAGTGAACTCATTGATGCACGTGGGCAGCGAAGGCTAGCCCATCTGGTTCGATCACACAGAAGAGCAATGTAATGCTGGCCATTATACAAAGGTGTCCAAACACACAGTGCATCACAGTTTGCTACATATGGGGTTGCATTAAGAGTGCCCATGAAGACCCCTTTCCACTGCTGTAAGTGCCTTCAATGGGGATGTCAGCGTCAGAACTGGACCATGGAGCAATGGAAAAATATTGCCTGGTCTCATAAGTATTTTTTTCTTTTAGATCAGATGTATGGTTGGATGTGTGTGCTTTGAAGAAATGGCAGCAGGATGCACTATTGGTTGAAGGTAGGCCGGCAGAGGCAGGGTTATGCTCTGGGCAATGTTCTGCTGGGAAAACTTGGGTCCTGGCATTCATGGGGATGCCCATGCTTTGACACGTATCACTTACCTAAATATTGTTGCAGATCATGTGCACCCCTTAATAGCAATGGTGTTCCCTGATGGCAAGGGCCTCTTTCAGCTGGAAAAAGGCAACCTGACACTGCAATAATTGTTCAGGAATGGTTTGAATATGACATGACAAAGAGTTCAATGTGTTATTATTATTATTAATATTACCATTGATATAGCACCAACAGATTCCGTATCGCTTTACAATATTATGAGGGGGGGGGGGGTTAACTAATAGGACAATAACAAGAAAACTTAAAGGAACGATAGGTTGAAGAGGACCCTACTCAAACGAGTCTATAGGAGGTGGGGAATAAAACACATTAGGACAGGAAATAGCAATCAAATAAGGTGAGAGTGAAGAAGAGATGGAGGAGAGAGTAGAGTGCTGCCCTTTAGGAGAGAGCAAGAGACAGGTATGTAAGGTAGAGGTTACTCTGGGAGGCCATAAGCATTCCAATATAATGGGGAAAGTCTGACTGGGTGCAAGATTTCCTCCAGGAGCGTTCAGCACAACGGGAGCATCTTTGCAGGTAGCGTGTTGATTTAGTATGCTTAGGTTTGGGGCGTGCCCTCCTTGAGGTGCGTGTTTGGAGCGGGGCTGCAGTGTTCAATGCAGAGGTGAGGGTAGTGTTATATGTTTAGATGGCCAGTGAGGGACAGAAGAGGTAAGGGATGGATAGCAGTTGTGAATCAATATCAGCTGACAGCTGCTGGAGGTCAATAGAATTAAGGTTACTCCTGAGTTGAGGGGGGTTAGACTGAGGCTGTTGGGTGAGGGGGTACTCATGAGCAAATGATAAGAGATGGTGATCAGAGAGAGGAAATGGAGTGTTGCAGATATTAGATACTGTACATGCATAAGAGAAGATGAGGTCGAGGGTATTGCCAGCTACATGGGTGGGAGAATAAGCCTGTGATAAACTGAGGAAGGAAGTAGTTGAAAGTAGTTTAGAAGCCGTTGAGGTCAAAGGTGGGTTAATGGGAATATTGAAGTCCCTGAGAATTAGGGATGGAATATTAGAAGAGAGGAAATAGGGTAGCCTGGGAGCAAAGTGGGCAAGGAAGAGGAGAGGGGAACCAGGGGGGCGATAAATAACGGCAATGTTACTAGAGAAGCGTTTGGGAAAGAGAGAGAAGGGGGAGGTGGGTAGAAGTTTGAAGGAGCAGTGAGGTGAGAGGAGAAACCCTACACCACCACCTTTACATTCACAGTGTCTTGGGTTGTGGGTAAGTTGAAGACCACCAAAGTATAAAGATGCAGGGGCAGCAGTGTCAGAGGGGGAGAGCCACGTTTCTGTTAAGGCTAGTAAAGCTAGGGAACGAGAGATGAAGAGGTCATAGACAGCAATTGATTTTGTAATATTGCAAACAGAGTGTGCATTGCAGAGGGCAGTATTGAAGGAGGATTTAGAGGAAGAGTAACATGAGATGGGTATGAGATTGGTGTGGTTCCTTGAGTTAGTATGTGGTGTGTTTGCCAATATGTGACCGGGGTTTGGAGAGACATTGCCAGCAGCTAGGAGCAGAAGGATAGAAAGGAAGTGAAGGTGGAGTAGGATTTAAAAGTTTTGTAGGAGGCTATGTATATAGAGGATTTGGGAGGAGTTGGAGGAGATAGGCTGGAAAGGTATATGTAGAGTGCATGGGATGAATAGAAAGAGGAGGGGAGTAAAGTGTAAGTAATGAAGATGGTGTTGCCAGGGACAGGTGAGCAGAAGGATAGGGATATTTTAGTAATGAGTGAAGGTAGTGTGAAAGTGAAAAATAGAAGGGAGAACATTATTTAGAAAAAAATGTGTTGCCTTGGCCTTCAAATTCACTAGATCTCAATCTGATCTATGGAGGTCCCACGTTTTAACTTGCAGGACTTAAATTATCTGCTGCAAATGTCTTGGTGGCAATTACTACAGTACACGTTAAGAGGTCTTGTGGAGTTAATGCCTTGACACATCAGAGCTGTTTTGGCAGAATGAGAGGGACTTATTAGGCAGGTTGTTTTCTTGATGTGGCTGATCAGTGTACACCTTCGCATGTTACCAATCTATAGGCAGGAATGCTTAAGAAAAATGGAGGCAAAAGTAACACAAAGGTTGAGAAAGACCAGGGTTTATAGATGTTTTCTATGGTACTTGAAGATTAGGAGTTAAAGTACCAAGGTAGAGAGTCTCAGATAAAGCACCAAGTAAGCTGCCACAGTGGAAACCAGCCATTGTGCCCAAACTGCAGTGTAAGTGGGCATCTGTCTAGATGCACTATAGTTTAGCTCCTCTATGCGAGTGAGCCACATCTTAAGGAGAGGTGAGCTAGCTTGTCTCCAGAATAGTGGGATAAGGCTCTGGGAAGGGAGCTGGATGAAATCTAAACAATTCTTGAGATTAGAATAAATTTCTAATTTCTAATTCTATGATGTTTATCGAAGTGCTTGTCAGCATTGGGAGTGCATTCAAGCTATCGATTATTCCGTTTATTTAACATGTCGCACTATTTTATCCATTCCTTTTACAGATTTTCAGCTGTATGCCTAATTTGTGTATTGAGTACTATTGGCTATTGTATGTGGATTGTCTGGGATGGTCCCCTGGGAAGTTGACATATGTGAACACCACCAAGGCGTTTTATGAGCTAAGTGTGTCTATGTTTTAACACTGGTGGTGAATGTGTTTTTTATATATACATTTCCACAGTAGGCAAATATGACATTGGCTATTTTGTCTAGCATGTAACAATCAGTTATTTAAGGTCCATAATTTCCCAATATAGCTGACCGTTTTTTTTTTAGCAATCGTTCAGGCCAACAGTGAGCTACATTTATCAGTATTAGAGAAAAAAATGTGTCCTCTGCCCAATATAATAATAAATACATTTTCAAAAACTCAATGTTTAGTAAATATACCTACAATGAAAACATCCATTCATTTAATAATTCCTTTTTCTTTATTGGGTAATATTTAAAAACAGCTTGCAAAATCTGCAGATCTCTCGACAATAACAGAGAATCAATAAATACTTTCTGATGCAAAGGTCAAATAAATAAGTGTTCGTGTCCGAAACGTTACATTAAATGTAGAAACCTACACCTTTTCCTCCTACAAGCACTGCCATCATGTATCCTTGTAAATCCAGTTTAATCAGGGGAAGCCCAGAACAAACATTGCAAATGAAGAGGACACAATGAAGCATTGTTTCATTTCTCATTCCATCTCTATGCTGGCTGCTAGGTGCAGTCAGAGCTTCATAAGAATGGTTGTGATATCATTTGCTAAATCTTTACTATCATTTTAAAAGAAAATGAGGCATCACATGAAACAAAATGACAAAGCAATTGGTTTTCAATGTTTTATTCAATTGTGTGATTTCCAGAAAGGTGACAGGTTCCCTTTAAGAAAATATTTCTAAACTGAAAAAAGTTTTAAACCGAAATATATTAGCCTTAATGTAAAATGTAGTTAACAATTGACCATGGTTAACATTTTAGCGAAGTCCTTACTGTAATCCTCTCTGTTCTTTTTATGTTGTACATAAATGACAAGTATGATGTATCTATTCTAATTATAGAAAGTGCAAAGTACTGTAAGCTATCCAAAATGTCACTAAGGCATGGATCTTACCCTCTTTTGCTCTTTGTTTATAAGTGCAAGTTTATACTTGCTAGCTGCACACAGTTCCAAGCAAAAGTTTGCTTACCTTCCTTCTTAGTTTGTCCCAGCTCTTTTCTAATATCAGTAGATGAGTGTGTCGGTTGCTAAATGTAAGCCATATATGTGAGAGCAGTGTGATACATTATGCAGGATTCTGTATTATACAGCATACATTCACACACTTTTAAAATTTAGTGGCTGCAAAAAAAGATCTGCCATAAGAAGACAAGTTAAAAAGTATGCTACCTTAGTAGTAAATGTTTTGTTAAATACTGCTAGTAACATTTCCTCTTATAGACACCATCCACCTTTTGCCATTCCTCTATTAGCAAATCTGTGCATGTGTACAGCACGACATCCTGTGGTTGGTCTTAGCAGACAGACGCGGGAGTTAGTGGAGGTGTTATATGTATGTTAAAACATACATCTAAACATACTATTCAGGGATCATACCGCAGTTTGTACACATACAACATCTCACACACATTCAAACACACGTTTTTTCTCTCAGGTCCCAGGACACAGGTATATGTATGGTGATCACTCCCAGTTAGGTCACAGAAGACTGGAACAAATGAGGTAGCCTCTGCTTGGTCAGGGTGTTGGAATAGGAAGGCAGTCACAGGCTGCAGGATTGGACCAGTGAGGTAGGCCTGGCCACTGATAACAGGAGGAAAACAAGAGGTTGCTATGCCTTCTTGTAGGATTCTTGCACGAGGGCCAGGCAGAAAGATAAGAGGTACACTGGTAAGGAGAAAGAGATTAAGCTGAGGCATACCTGGAGAATAATACTTCTCAGTCAGTGTGTGCACAAACATGAGGGAAGAGATGATATACTTTCAGTGCCCTTGGCAAGCCCAGCACCATCCAAAGTATCAAGCATAGGTTCCAGAACCGCATTAGTTCAAATAAGATAAGCAGAAAATATGCTAAATCAGGGATGCAAATGGTGTTCCCGGCAGAGTACATACATATTACTATTGGGAAGAACTACACATGTACAGCAACTAGGAAGGAGCTTTGATATTGCAGTAGAATCCTCCAAAGTTCAGAAAGTATACTGAATGTATTATCAAAAATGTCTATGAAATGTTATTTATCATGTGCTATAATTAAATGTTATGTTTTGTTTTGAAAGGAAGTGACAAAGAGGAAGGTTAACAGGTACTGGAAGTACATGAGAAACTTGATCAAGTGGAAGCTGCCTAGAAGTAGTATGAGATTCCCCTCGATAAGGAGGAAAAACTAAATCAACCAACATTTGCTCCTGAGAGAAGTGCCTTTCCAAAGTTCCATGGACAGTCACATTCAGGACCTTGACAAATGACATGTGCTGCAACAACTGCAGCAACCACTAATGCAACCACTAAAGATCTCACAACTGCCACCACAGATGGTCACACCACTGACTCCACCTTTTACCCTTGCAATGGCTTCCTTTTTTGGCCAACTCGTGTGCAGGAGAACATTCTGCGCTGCCCCTATATGTATGGTCTTTTCCTCTATCCGTCACTGCCCCTTCCTGCTCCAGTAAATACCAGAAAGGAAGTCAAAACATAAGCAGCCTATTCACACAGGCAACAGACCAAAAGCTTGAGCAGGCAGATACTGTGGAGCTTAGGGCGGTGTGCCAGAGCCATGTGCACACAGCAAGGAGGCAGCTTGCTCAGCAAGATATTTTGAATTCAAACATGGTATGGACTGCCTAGAGATCCTAGTGAAAATAAAATGATTTTGAAGCCAAATAAGGTTTAATACAATCACCAACAGATATCCTGGCTGGATCATCTGTTTGTGACTGAATAATTTACTTTAATTGATATTGCTTCCCAGTCTACTTAATTTGTACATGATGGCTGATATACATGTCTTAGAACATGTATACTATGGGTTGATTTCTTTTGCATTAATTTTTCACTTCAATGACTCATTCACTTCACTCACATACAAATGAAACCATTTTTTTTTAACTCTATCTGGCCTTTTCCTTTCTTTTTATTGATCACTATATATAGGGTGAGGTAGAGGCAAAAAATGCCTACACAATGCAAAATATAAACATAGAAAAAATTAGACCAACCTATACATAGACATTCATATACTTTAGGAAAAACATCATGGTAGATATATTGCATTATATTTACACCCTAAAGCACATAGCAAACCATTTCAAATATCAATAAAAAGAAACCAAAAAACAAACACGAGTCCTGCGCATCCAGTATAGGTGTGCTCACCCAGGTGCTACCACAATTTATTTAAGGACAAGGTTAAAGCAGCAAACGTTTCGAGCAGCAGCCTTCTCAATGCTAATGGAAACGTTTGCTGCTTTAACCTTGTCCTTAAATAAATTGTGGTAGCACCTGGGTGAGCACACCTATAATGGATGCGCAGGACTCGTGTTTGTTTTTTGGTTTCTTTTTATTGATATTTGAAATGGTTTGCTATTTGCTTTAGGGTGTAAATATAATGCAATATATCTACCATGATGTTTTTCCTAAAGTATATGAATTGTTAGCAGCAACAGACATTAACATTTTTAAGCATGTTGGAGACGAGTTGATAAGTAACGGTTAATGATAATGACTCCTATTAAAGTCAAAGAGAGAAATTAAAACTCTCATCAGATGGGAATTCAGTCACTAATGGCAAAGATTTGGGGTTTGGAAACAGCTGTTAATCGCTAACATTAGTAACAGCCACTTTAGCGTTTAACTATACAGTAAAAGTAAACGACATTGGAAATGAGCTCATGGTACGTAAAATTGTGTCACGCATTGCAGATCCATTGCATCAAACATTAGAAAATGTCAAAGAGGGACACTTCTATGTTTGATGTGTATTGGTCTGTGTGGCTTGCGCATTACTTCTTTTAGACAATTTCTCAACATATTTACTGTGAATTTCAATTTAAATGCCTAAATAACCAAGTTGGAAAATAAATGAGTTGGCTGATTGTTCTGCTGCTTTTAGAGACATTGAACATATGGATAAAGGTAGAAGCACAGGAACTGAGAATGTGGATGGGAGTGGGGGAAAAGACATTGAGCCCAGGGTAGTATATGGGAAAGAGAACTCTGAAGTTGGGCAAAAATGTGGTGGATGAGAAAATGATCAGGAGAAAGGTGTTGGAAAGGAAGCACTACATTGGGGTGACATTGCATTGAACAAAAATGACAAAAAAGCAATTATCTGGAAAATGAGAAAAAAAAACATGAAAACACATAGAGCCAGCACTTTTGCAAGCATTATTAGATATCCTCCTGCAATCCAGCAATCCAACTGCTATGGCATGAGAAAATATATATATATATAAAACAGTGAGTACACCCCTCACATTTTTGTAAATATTTTATTATATATTATATCTATTCATGACAACACTGAAGAAATGACAGTGTACAGCCTGTATAACAGTGTAAATATGCTGTCCCGTCAAAATAACTCAACACGCAGCCATTAATGTCCAAACCATTGGCAACAAAAGTTAGTACACCCCATAAGTAGAAATGTCCAAACTGGGCCCAAAGTGTCAATATTTTAGGTGGCCACCATTATTTTCCAGAACTGCCTTATCCCTCATGGGCATGGAGTTCACTAGAGATTTACAGGTTTCCACTGGAGTCCTCTTCCACTCCTCCATGATGACATCACGGAGCTGGTGGATGTTAGAGACCTTGCGCTTCCCCACCTTCCATCTGAGGATGCCCCACAAAAGCTTAATAGGATTTAGGTCTGGAGACATGCTTGGCCAGTCCATCACCTTTACCTTCAGCTTCTTTAGCAAGGCAGTGGTCATCTTGGAGGTGTATTTTGGGGAGCTGGCAGCACTCATGCAGGCCCAGACACTCCCACCACCATGCTTGACTGTAGGCAAGACACACTTGTCTTTGTACTCCTCACCTAATTGCCACCACACACGCTTGACAACATCTGAACCAAATAAGTTTATCTTGGTCTCATCGGACCACAGTACTTTGTTCCAGTAATCCATGTCCTCAGTCTGATTGTCTTCAGACCAATTTGATGCAGTGTGTGGCGTATGGTCTGAGCACTGACAGGCTGACCCCCCACCCCTTCAACCTCTACAGCAATGCTGGCAGCACTCATATGTCTATTTCCCAAAGACAACCTCTGGATATGACACTACGCACATGCACTCAATTTCTTTGGTCGACCATGGCGAGGCCTGTTCTGAGTGGAACCTGTCTTGTGAAACCGCTGTATGGTCTTGCCCATCGTGCTGCAGCTCTTGTAACACTAACGAGACTCACATGACATTTCTACTTAGGGGTGTACTCACTTTAGTTGCCAAAGGTTTAAACATTAATGGCTGTGTGTTGAGTTATTTTGAGGGAACAGCAAATTTACACTGTTATACAGGCTGTAAACTTACTACTTTACATTGTAGCAGAGTGTCATTTCTTCAGTGTTGTCACGTGAAAAGATATAATAAAATATTTACAGAAATGTGAGGGGTGTACTCACTGTGTATATATATATATAGAGAGAGAGAGAGAGAGAGAGAGAGCGAGAGAGCAAGAGAGAGATACATCGATATAAACATATATACACTGAAATCCTCATCCTTAGCAGTTCTAAGCTTCATGGTTTAGACTTAAGTGTTTTTCAATGAAAAGTCAGAAATGGTAGAACAATTGCAAATCTATTAAAATGGAAATGTCCTCAATTTTGAGTTATCAGATCAAGTTGTTTAGAAATGAATATTTATAAGTTTCAAATGACTGCCTTGAAAACTGTGGTATTTTAAATGGCAATTAACAGTTACATTAAAGAAGGAAAGCTACAGGTTTGGGTGTTGTAGTAACAATTAAATTTGTTGTCAACACTTGCAATAACACCACATTCCTTCTGAGTTTTTGAAGAAATGGGAATATAAACGAAGTATGCATCTGGAATGTCAGGGAATCAACCCAGAGGCACACATATTCCAGGCCTCTTGGACATTGTATTGATCTTAAAAAGGAGAAAATTGAGTAAAGCACTTAAAAGGTACACCATGCACTTTAAGTATTTAAATAATGATGCTAGTTTTGTTGTTTATCCACTCTAACAAATCTAATGTACACTAACTAAGAAGGAAAAGTGCAGATTGTCAGCTTAATTTTTATAATTATTCTTACTACTAGAATCAATTAACTTTGAACTTAGTGAGAATTGCAGTGATTTTTGTTTACACATATTTCCTCCATTTTAGGAGAACATTATAAATTGGACAACATGGACAACATGCTACTCACCTATGTCTTTTGCCATGTTGGAGTCTATGGAGTAGATTCCACTGGATTAAATAGGTTTGTCTCTTGTAAATGAATAGTAGTTTAATTAAATGAAATAAGCAAATCTAATTTAGCAGAGGAACATGGTAGACCAGGCATAGGCAACCTTCGGCACTCCAGATGTTTTGGACTACACCTCCCATGATGCTTTGCCAGCATTAAGGGTGTAAGAAGATTAGGGGGGATGTGGTCCGCAACATCTGGAGTTGCCTATCCCTGTGGTAGACTATGGATACCCTTTAAATAGATTGGATAACTAGTCCTTCAAGTTGTGAAAAAAACACTATTAATAGTGCATATGAAGAACATTTTTCCAGGATGTAGGGAAAAAAGTTATCCATGAGTACACTACTTTATTGGGTTTAATTCCTCAGGCAAACAACTTTGAAGCCTTGAGAGCATAATTGGCAGGTTATACTTTGCCGGCAAACAAATGAACCTATACAATTCTGTAACTAGAACTATGGAAAGATAAAAACAAGTGTGGTAAAAGAAAGAGAACTAACCATAACTTCACATAATTCAAACTATACCACATCATCTTATTCATATGGTTTAAGTAGTGAAGTTGGTATATTTGGCTTCCAGTGGAACAGGCTCTCTTGACAATGACCAGATAACTATGGCTGAAGCATGATTCATTTTGACACATAAGGGAGAATCATATCTCTACGGATCCAAACAGACATATCAGAACTTTCTAAAACTTTACTCTATTGCACCAAAACAATTACATAATAAAGAAACCAATTCTATCTTTAGGGTCCAACAGTAAAACGTTTTGATTAAACAAATTACTTATCAGGGTTCATTTGTATTGAAAAACATTAATGTTGTGCTATAATAAGTTGCTGTATGTTGTCTGCTGTGATTTGACTGTTTTTATTAAGTTGCCACAGCAATGTTTATGTAATGATCATATGGGCTAGTCCCAAGTAAAATAAAGTTTTGTATTTTAGTTCCTTCGGACCTGTTAGTCCTGGGATAAAGCAAGAGATCTAGGCCTGAGAGCCGCATGTGTCTTTTTAAAGACAAGAGCTTTATATACCAATGCAGGGAGATGTGGATACCTGCCTGGAATTTGGTCTGCAGCGGAAGAGGCAGAGGGGACTATACCTGCCTGGAAGGAAAGCTGCAGAGGAATAGGTAGAAGGGACGATCCCTGCCTGGAAGCAGGGTTGCAGTGTATGAGGCAGAGGGGACGATACCTGCCTGGAAGGAGAGCTGCAGCCTAGTCGGCTGGAAAAGCTCCACAAGGGCCTGAAGCATTCCAGGGTCCCTGCAAGTGGCTAGGAAGCGGACTTGGCGGAGGTACTTGGTCGGAGTACAAGAGCTCCGTCACATTGTTTATTTTCAAATCCAGCAAACTGGTCAAAAAGGTCAAAACAACAAAATGACACAATCTGGATACTGCAATGCTATTTAAATAGCAATGCTTATGGTAGAAGAATCTATAAATACAACATATCAACAAACACTCCTTCAGATGCCCAGTAAATGTTTCCTTCGGGTCTCGATAAATACCAGAACTAAAGAACTGCTGGGAATTGTCACTTACACATTACTCTCTAGTCCAAGAGAGTTATGTGTGTATCACCTGCCTATCTTCATCCACAATTTACCCACTTTTGAAACAGATTTCATGATCATGTACTAGCCCTGCCACTTCTGGTCCAATTCTGTTAACTTCCCTTCAGGGTATTGCTAGGATCAAAACACACATAGGGCTTGAACCCAAGAATAATTTGGTGACCTCTTGCTATATTTCAAATGTGGTAATCCTCATTTCCACCTATTGGTACACTTACACTGTCTTACAGATACACACTGATACACAAACACACACAAATGCACAAACACACACAGACACAGACACACACACACACACACACACACAGAAAGCACCTAAAACACACACACAGAAGGCATACACAGGCATAGATATGCACACAGGCAAAGATATGCACACAGGCAAAGATAGGCACTAACTCGAACATACACACACAGCCAGGCTCACTCAGACACACGATTGCATAGACAGGTACATATAGACACAGACAGGCACATACACAAATAGACAGATAGAGACAGGCACAAAGAGGTATACACATGCACAAACAGACATGCATACACAGACAAGTACACAAAGGCACAGACAGGTACACACACAGACAAGCACACACAGGCACACATATACAGAATAAAAAAGATGGCTATTTACCTTGGATGAGGGTAAGGAATACATCCAGGGCCCTGCACTATTGGTCTCCTACTCTCCCCAGTCTTCTCTTCTGCTATGCTGCTCTCCTTGCCCACTCCACTCCTCAGTGAGGCTCAGCTGGGTGTGGAAGCAGCACAGTGGTATTATTATTATTGCAATTTATATAGCGCCAACAGATTCCGTAGCGCTTTACAATATTAAGAAGGGAATTTAACTATAAATAGGACAATTACAAATAAACTTACAGGAACAATAGGTTGAAGAGGACCCTGCTCGATCGAGCTTACATTCTATAGGGTAGAGATACCCAGGGAATATGACACTGTGTGTCCCTATTAACGTGCAGTCTACACTCTCAGCCAACTCCTAGACCTACTGAGGATACAGGGAGAACAAAGAAGGTGAAGGAGAAAAAGAGGCTGGGCTACAGGGCCCCACATTTGGGGCTTAAGCCTCCCCTTCACCATGGGAACGGGAATAAGGGTATCTCTGATTCTGCTCAATGTACAGCGGCAGGGAATATTTTTTTTTATATTTTTGAAGATTTTTACTTTCTTTCACAAACAATATTGGCAATGCAATCATGCAGTTAAAGCATTCACAACCAGTGACATTTATTTTGGAATATGTTTACATAAAACATAGATCAGGATGACTGGGAGATGTCAAGCTAGATTTGATTACTAACATCTTACTTTTATTGCACCGCTGTCTAAGTTCCAGCTTGGATCACTACTTTGCACACATGCATGCGGCTGACACTTTAACTGACCCGTATAAACTCATGTAAATAGTATTTGGAAATTCTGGACTGGAAATTAATATTTTCATAAATTTTATAAACTTGTTTAGTTTCAGCAAAAACATTTTTGAATCCTATACTTAAAAGAGTGACATGACATCAACCAATTAGTATAATTTTTCTGTATTTGTGCTAGATCATAAGACTGATTTTTCCTTAAGGAACACTACAGTGGTAGGAATAAAAAAAATGTATTCCTGACACTATAGTGTCACGCTGTCCACTATCTCTCTCCCTCTCGGCAATTAAGGTGTTAAATACCTTTTGAACCACTCACCTTATTTCAAATACAAAGTCCATTGGCACTGGCTCCATCTCAGCCTCCTTTGATGTCAGTGTGAGGGGGAACCTCATTTGAATAACACACCTGCTATGCTTTCCTATAGGGATTTGAAGATGTTGGATGTCCACAAGCAGTGTGTGAAACAGCAGGAATTGCCTCTAATGGCAGTCTGAGAGACAACCACAAGAGGAAGTCTTAGTCTTGCAATATAAACATTGATGTTTCTCTGAAACTGCACTGTTTTAAATTGCAGGTTTATAGGACAGGGGCAATGGACCAAGACCACTTCAATGAGATTAAGTGGTCTGGGTACTGATAGTGTCCCTTTATTTTCTTTGATGTAAAGAACTCTATCTTTAGGGCAACAATAACAGTAGTTCCCAAACCTGTCCTCAAGACCCAGCAACAATCCAACTTATGTCAGTATATCTATTGGAATAAAAAAAAGGGAAATACATAAATCCTGGATTGTTGGTGGGTCATGAGGATTGGTTTGGGAAGTAGGCAGTGCTCAAAGACCATCCTTGTTTCTAAGGAGCTCACTGATGAATTATAGTTTGCATTATTCCAACATAGTATCCTAGAAGTTCAACCTATTTACACATTCATATTCCTGTAGTTTGGGACAAAAAAACAAACACTTTATTCCAATGAACTGTGTGACTGGACTTCGGAGAAAAATCAAGTGGAGGGGACAAGTATAAAAAAACATTTATGTGTGATGCTTTCCTTTTGATTCTCAGCCACAGTGCTCATTTTAATAAAGTTTTTTTTTATTTTTCCTCCGAGTTGAAAGCATTTGTGAGTCTTCTACTGATGTTTGCTGTTAAAGAAAGACTAACTACACATGCTGCAAATGTTAGTGAGACAGCTTTACTTGTCATTATTGTATAAATTGCTGTGTGCATGCCTGGTCTGTTTTCCATATTTTGCTATAATACTGCTCCTGGTTCACAAAAACATCAATAGTGGCACTAATTGTTATAACATAGCTCCGCATGCCTGAACTTTAAATGCAGATGAACAACCATTTACATAATGAATAAATGCAAATAAAAGTATGATTTTATTTTAGAATATTTATTGGTTCTACAGGACTGAACAAATGCATAGAGAATAGCAACACACATTTTTATTTTGATACAAAAGAGTTAGGAGACCTGATTAAAGGAACACTACAATCACCATAACAATTAAAGAATGCGTGTTCCTTTAAGAAGACCCTCCAAGGAAACTCACATATCTAACATGCCTAAAGTTTACAGATGGAAATAGGCAACACTGCATCAGACCCTACTCAAGCTATCAAATTATAGACCAGTAAAATCAAATACAGGACTATATAGATTTTTATTCTCCTTACTTAAAGGGACACTCAAATGTCCAAATACAAAGTAAAAAACGCTTAACATCATCTATCTTAGAAATAAATATAGCCATATGGTGTTAAGCTCACCACTGTGTCAAAATACCCAAATATCCTCTCCTCTGAAAAACTGTATTTCCTAAAGATATAATCTTTATGAAAATACTCATATTGACTGTATTGGAATTTTGCTGAATTTCCAACCCAGTCAAGATATAAGGCTTTTGACACTGTCGCACAGAGAAAACGTATCAATAAACTGCAATATTTGAGTTTGGATTCCAATATTGTTGAATGGGTTAGGGCAGGCAGTGGTTGAGTTACAGACAACAGAGGCTTGTACTCAATATAGTGTATCCAAAGCAATGTCTTGTTACCAGTGGGGTACCAAATTCACTGAGCTAACCAAACTAGGAAGTAATAGTACAGGTTATGAATGACAGCCAGATGTGTAACAAAGTTAATTTATAAAAGTATCAATATCTGTTTAAATCTGCACTTTTTGTATAATGAAAAAAGATGGCACACTCAACCCATAATGCATTTCAGTAAGCTAAAGTGTTTTAGAAGTTTGAAGTGTCCCTTTAAATAACAATGTCCAACATGCAACATTAAAAATAAAACTGTAGTCAAAATTGCAGACATATTCCGATGCATTCAAATTGTTTTATTTAGAGTCTTAAATCTGTAATCACCACAACAACTTTGAAGCTATATATTCATATCAACCAAAGCTTTTGGTTTTGTAAAGGATCAACTACAATAATTTTAGGCGGGCAGCCCAAAACATTTACTTGTGTACGTGCACAGAGACTAACTCTTGTTTATAAATATACAATCCCACATGGGCCTAGATTCAGCCACGGTAGCTGATTTTGCAGCAAGTGAAAGTTCATTAAGACCAGATTGGCCAGCATCAATATACATGAACACATGCAGCATTCTAATAAGGTGTTGCTGCCACCTGGTTTAAATGTTTAAATGTCTCCACAAGTTAACAAATTAGCAACGGGAAAGGGTTACACACTATAGAGCATACCAAGCTAGCAACATCAGAATGAAGTCTTCTTCCTGCTTTGCCAGTAATGTACAGTTAACATGGTTACAGATAAATTCCAAGTAACAAGAAAATGAAATAAAAAACATCTGCATAGTTTGGGCACACATAGTGTTTTATCTTCCAACATCGGCAAGGATCGTACTGTACTGTATTTTATCCTTGGAACTAAAAGTCATGTCTTATTGTAGCTGCTCGAAAAGTGCATTAACTCTTTTTCTGCCAAGATACAGTGTTGATTACATTTCCATATTTACAGAAGCAGAAGTGGTTCACTGCTTCTCTTGTGCGATACCTCCCTTGTGTGAATGTTAATGGACAATAAAAGGGAATTCTGGACCCTATATTTACCAGCAAGCCAGACACGGAGAGATGCTGAGAAAATGCATAAGATTATTTTGTACATAAATAGGTAAAAGAAGGGAAAACTCGTTTTTATTTACATGTCTCTCTGACATGCATAGGAGTCACTCATGTAAGTGCTGAACAGCTGTGAAAATTTGTGTTCATGTGAAATGCATACTGAGTACTTCTCGTGTAGGTTTCAGCAGCAAAGCGTGGACTGGCTGAGTTATCTCAGCCACATCCCACTTATAGTGCACGCCAGATGAAACACATTAAAAGAACAGTTTCGGTCCCATAACAACTTCTTCAATATGAAATTGTTATAGTGCGAGGCAGTCCCTGGTGATACGTTACCATTAGGGGTTAAACTGCACTCTAGTGCCGTTCCTCATTGTCCCGGTCTACATCCAGTTTCAGAAAATCAGCTTGAGGAGGCACAGACTGCTGCCAGTCCTGGCTAATAGGAATGGGAAGATACTTATAGGCTTAGAGTGTCAGCTGGTCACTCCAAGCCAATCAGGGTTGGCCCTGCCTGGCAGCAGTCCATGCTTCCTCAAGCTGATTCTCTAAAATCGTATGTGGACAGGGTTTAGTGAGGAACCACGCTGGAGAGCCAACTTTGAAGTTAAACCATTTGTGAACAAAAGGTTTGATTTTTAATACAACAAATTAATTCATATTTGGAAAGTTCAAAGTTACCAATAAACAAATATTAATAATGCTCATGTATATTGTGTATCACTGAAACACACATGGACACATCCATGTATGATGCGTTCTTATGCCCATAGTCCATTGTGTATTTACATAGTTTCCTTGTATAGAATTACCCAAAATCTATAGATATTTTGTGGACACTGTAAGATGTTTAGTTGCTGATATAACATTTTTTTAAACAATCTGATGTGTAATATGATTGTACACCTAAAACTAATTCATTATTATTCCAATCTATATGGTGAATTAACCAATTTTCCACCAATTGAGTGATTACATAGGTGGACGAATACTGCTTCCTGTCCCAAATATTTTTTTGAGGAGTACATCATTTCGTTACAAGAAAATAACAAATGAGCACTGAGGACTCTGTGGATAGAACACTTGTTGTGCTCCAACAGGTTCAAAAACATAACAAAAGTGGTACAATCATGACCATTACAGAAGTCCACAGTGCCTACAACAGATACATGCAGTCAATGTACCCTACTGACACATAGTTTCTCCGCAGGTCCATGTAGGAGAGGTAGTTAAACTCCATTGGGGTAGATAAAGTAGAAGTGATGACTGTCCAACAATTCAGTAGAGACTAAACACAAATTGAGCGATAGATACTCCAAAATCAAGAATAATACATAACACAACTTACACCCAATTTCACATGATTGACCATACATTAAAAGTCAATTAAAGGCACCCAGACCACTTTAAATCAATAAAGTGGTATAGGTGAATTTCCCCTTTAATTTTAATTCTGCAGTGTAAATCATCACCATTTTGTAGAAACAGACCTCTAGTAGTTTTCTGGAAGACAGCCACTAGAGGAGCTTCCACCATGACAACCAAATCAGAAAGAGAGCCTTTGAGTGGAACAATGCCACATTTGGCTGCACATGCACACTAGCCTCCCAACTCTTCCTTGTGGAGAAGCACTGGATTGGCTGAGATTATCAAGATTGATGATCTCAGCAGAGAAGGAGGGGCAGCCATCGAGAGACCAATGCGTCACATTGGTAGGAGGAGTAGTGGGCAGATATCTAAATAGGTAGGAGTGGGCAGATATCTAAATCGGTAGTGTAACACTATAGCGTTTAGAATACATGTTTGTATTCCTAACGCCATAGTGTTTATTTAAATAAAGCATGTAGACAGTAGCTTTTCATTTTTTAAACAGTATTCATTTAATATGTCATAACAGTAAGAAATGTTTCTACCCTAAGGCTAACACCTATGGCAAGGTCAAAATGTCCCCTGCTTAGTATTATGGGCAATGAATGGACATTATTTGCAAACAGAGAGGTGTCATTTACTTTTTCTTCAACATTTTAGAAGAAATGAAAACATGGTTCTCCTCAGCGATTTTCCCTTTCTTACAAGTTCGTGGCCAATAAAGCTCTGTTTACACACACATTAAAACCAAAGAGCTAAGAAAATAATCTAAATATTCATACATGTCAGTTTTATGTATCCTTACTTTATGTGCTTGCTGTGTATTTCATTTTCATTAAATAGTACACGTTACACTAAACATAATGTGTTGCTAACTTACAAAGGAAGGGGTTAACTTTCTAACCTATTAAACTCAGACATTTTATTTGGAAATATTTGAAATCAATTAAAACTAGAGTTCCAGGTAAATTGCTTACTTCTGGTGCAAATTGCTCATTGTGAAAAACAAGTTTGGGCTAACAGTTGGGTGAAGAATGTGCTCATCATAATAAATAGTTTAGCTTTAAATGTAAATCTCAGTCTACCAGGGATAGGCAACCTTCGGCTCTCCAGATGTTGTGGACTACATCCCCCATAATACTCTTACACACATAATGCTGGCAAAGCATCGTGGGAGGCGTAGTCCAAAACATCTGGAGAGCCGAAGGTTCCCTATCCCTGGTCTAACCTATTCATTGTAGTGTAGCATTTGTGCAGATCTATACTATAACGCATTTGCTGAATTCTCTTTGCACTGATTTTATTTAACGTGTGAAACAAAATACCTAACTGTCCAAATTATCAGGAAACTGAGCTTATAATGTGTCCCTATCATGGAAAACGATCAAGTGTCTATGCTGCTAACCTCTTACAATATCTATTATGTCATCATCCTTCCTGGAGATGAAAAAGGATGAATCCACCTACAAAAGGGCATAAATGGCATAAAATCTGACATATTTCTATTTTGAGATTTACATTTCTGTATTCATTCACTTAAAGGTTGCGCTTTGGAACTGTCATGAATACATTCCCACACTTTAGGTTTTTTTTTAAAATTTTTTTATTCCCACACTTTAGGTTTTTTTTATTTCTTATCCCCTTTCCAAAGAGTGCCTCTGGTAATATTTTGTTTTCCAGCCAAGTGGCCATAATGTCAACTTTTTTTCAAAGAAATACCATTTGCTTCTGCTATTAAACTGGGAGTGTAGTTAACGCTAAATTTAACTGAGCATGTATTAAACTAGCAGAGTTATTTTCTAAAGTGAGAATTCAAAGTGAATTTCAAATTTAAGGTCAGAATAGTTAAACTGAAATAATAGCTAGCTTAGATATTTTTTACAGTTAGGCTATTTTGACATTACATTTGAAAATCACTTTAAATTCTGATTTTAGTTAATTACCTTGTGTGAATCCGAATAGATTGTCAAATTTTTACTAACCTTATAGGGTTAACAATTCATCATTTCCTAATTCACTAACATTGAAAGGATTAGCCAAAACAGCTTTAGGATAGAGATCCCACCTTCTTTCCCTCCCAAAACCAAGGGGGGAAGCAAAATGCAATATTGTTCCCCCTTAGTGTCCTATACATATACAGCACTAGTATTGAAAGGGTTTACTTGCTGCCTCATTTATATGACACCAACAAACCTGCCAAAAATGAGAGAATGACCAGACAGACCCTGCCAGTGTCTGTTTTACAAACTTTCTCCAAAACATAAGCATACAGATTACTTGTCTGTGTAAACTAGATATATTAACACAATCACTGCTTAAATACACACTCCCACATCTAAACACACTATTACACTAGAATGATCAAAGCAATGGGTTTCATGGGATTTATATAAACGAAGCAGCATTTTATATTAACACGGTAGAACATTAACAAACATCACAGTGTTGCAAAACGGCCAAAACAATGTAATGCAGTGCTATTCACGTGGTTTCCATAGTAACAACCACAAGTACCGTAGTAAGTGTGAAATGGCTAGTGAATACATGTGACAGTTATATGCAAAGTGTATCTGATTTCACTCGGAACATTTTGAACATTTTGAAACTATGCTACAAGTCAAGGTATTTTATTGTACTTGCCTTTTGACAATTTCTGTGCATTTCCAAGGTGTTCTGAAATAATCCCACAGAAAAGTAACAGAAAGATTCCTGAAGTCATTGTTGCAAAATCCCTGCAGAAGAAGAGGAGATGCTGGTGTGCAAGGTAGCTGGTGCTTAATGTCTGTCTTTTCAGTGACAGAGCCTGCAAGTTTGACATGAACTAAGTTTAGTGGGTGGAGACATGACGACACTCAATCTCTGAACATGCTGGTCTTGATTTGCATAAGTGCAATAATATCAGATTGCTTATGTAATCAAACGCTGGTTGCTATTAGTGAGCTTGAGAAAGCCTTTTTACACTAAAGCCATGTATCGGTGCAGTGCTCAGTGTGTGGTACTAAAGGTGTGGAGAGTGTAGAAAGATTCATTTATTTTGGATTATTCACTAAACACTGACCTGTAATACACTGAAAAGCAAAGGGCACAATTAAGGCAAAAGGGGCTTCTTCAGAGTTAATTCGCAGGTTATGTCAAAACTTGACTAATTTTAGCCTAATTTTTTCAATATGGTTTATAATTGGCTACAATTTGCTGCTTTCATAGATATTCACTAAATATGTATTGTGAGTAATTGAATTTCAAAGTGAATTTCCGAATTTAGGCCAGAAATAGCCAAATTCAAGCTATAACTAATTTTTCCCACGCAGTTTTGGTATTTGCGGCACACATTTTGAAATTCACTTTGAATTCCTTAACAATTCCCATTTTAGTGAATAAACCTCTTTAAATTTACATTGAAAGATCTACTGATGGGATTCTACTCAAATGTTATTGTATAAACATATGCCTCCTGTCTGTCATTTATAAAGGAACATATGGCAATTTAAGAAATACAAGTTAAGAGATTGTACAGAAATGCCAAATGAGTGCAGCGTGCATTCCTTCAGCATTGCAGACTGGACACTGCAGGGATTTGTACAACTGCCATGCCATGGCCAGTATGCCATGTAAATAAAATATATAAAAAACTAAACTATTTATAATTTTAGTAAATAAAAGCCAAATTCTAAATGGTTGAAGAAAAATCTCACTAATGACAGTGGCGCTGTAATAGTAATGGTGAATATAAAGTCATCTGTAGTTTTGAGTGAAAAAATATGCCCTTTCTGTAACCCACCCAGATACATATTTATATCAAGTCCACATTTTACCTTTGAGAATATTTTTAGTTACAGATGTTGGATGCCAAAGTGCGTTGATGAATTTGACCTTGAGATCATCTACTAGGTTACAAGTCAATAGGATGTTGGCTTAACCCCTTAAGGACCAAACTTCTGGAATAAAAGGGAATCATGACATGTCACACACGTCATGTGTCCTTAAGGGGTTAAAGGGATACTTCAGGCACCCAGACCACTTCTGCCCATTGGAGTGGTCTGGGTGCCAACTCCCACTACCCTTAACCCTGTAAGTGTAATTATTGCAGTTTTCATAAACTGCAATATTTACATTGCAAGGTTAAGTCCTCCCTAGTGACTGTCTTCTAGACAGCCACTAGAGGAGACTTCTGTGTTCATAGAACACGAAAAGTGGTTTAAAACGACGCTGGACGTCCTCACGCTATGTGAAGACCTCCAGCGTCGCCGAAATCCCCACAGGAAAGCATTGCATAATGCTTTCCTATGGGGAGGTCTAATGCACGTGCGCATTAGGTCTCCCTTGCTGAAGGCCGTGCATGCGCAGGCGGAGTCTAACCCAGCGCCGAGGGACATCAGCGCTGGACTCCGGTAAGTCACTGAAGGGGTTTTAAGCCCTTCAGCAACTTGGGATGGGGGGTAGGAGGGAGAGGGGCACTAGAGGGTCCTGCAGTGCCATGTAAACGAATATGTTTTCCTGAAACTGGGGAATCCCTTTAGTATCTACAGTGTGATTTGAACAACAGCTGTATTTGAACAACACATTTTGTCTCAGTGAGTGTGTGCATACCTAAGACACCATAGAAAGAGTGACAAGAGAAAGCATTTAAAAATTATCCGTAATTATTGATCAAATATGGAGATACACTGAGCCATAATACATATATTATTACAGAACATATTACACCCTCATGTTTAGCTTATTAGGTCCATACAATTCTATATGTTCTATGAAACCTGGTGTAGCTACTGTGCAATATGCCCAGGGATGGACTGAAACTCATGCATTTTAGTAGTTTGATGATCTTATCAAGTAGCACCTGCAAAAGATACATTATGCTATGGTATTGTGTACTATATATGATCATTTATAGATGTAACCTTACCAGACATGTTACATTTGATATGTTGCCATACCAAGTATGTCCCTTTCCCACTCTTCCTCCAAATGACTTTAACACATCATCATTGGGAGACGACCAAAGGATGTCATAACTCAGTCTAACCTGCTTGCAAAGGTCACTCTATCTCTATCCCTCAGAGACAGAGGTAACTCATATATAGGTTATATGAGTTTGTCCTTGAACCTTCATTTGTATTTACAATACATTGTCATAATGAACTCTTATAATGTCAGCATGCTGCTATCACTGAACATCTACTGGCCACTATAAATGTTTAGGGTTTAGGGTAGGGTTTGTCTGTGAAATCAAAACCAGCTTTACCACTTGTCCATCCTCTTTTCTATACATTGGCTAAAAATGTCCTGTGATAATCTTAAAAAAATGTTTTTGTTTTTCTACTAAAGAAGTCTAATCTCCTTAATATTACTTTATTTCTAAATATTACTGCAATGTCCATTGGCTTGCAAAAAGTGTCAAATGCCCAAAATGTTTAGGCACCAAATCAGTTCCGGCACACAATAGTCTAGATCATTTCAGGTGCCCAGAGCTCATCCAGGAATTCTTAACTGTGAAGCTCTGAAGCTCTGAGGCTCTAAAGTTCCACTTACTTATTCTGTGCATCTTTACAGTGAAGTGATCAAGAACATTTAAGAAGACACTGCAAAATGAGAAATTTAGGGACCATGTTTGTCTGCATGAAATTAAAGTACTTGCTAGACATTTAAGAACCTTGATGAAGAGAAGGATACTATTTACAGGGAAACATGCTAAAGACAACATGACATGGGAGGAGAAACTACTTTACTGTCCCCAGAATACATCAGCTCTGTAAGGTGATAGTTCCTGAATGTCTGACTGTGAGAATCCCCTAGTAGGGCACCTGGGGAAGAAATAGACTTCTGATCATCTGTTGGAATCCTTCTGCTAGAGTGGGGAATTTCCAAACTGTGTATTCATTATATACCACCATCATTTATTGTTCCACTTTGTCAGACGTGTAACATGTGGCCTTTTTAAAATATGTTAGTTTAAGTTTAAATAGGAGGTACTCTTCCCCATCCCAAATATCCTTCCCCCATGGAAGATTTCACCTTACATTACATGTCTGCTCCCCAGGCACTACTTTACAGATATTTTGAAGCTGGAAACAAGACTTCAGATAAGGTCACCTGATTATTTTTTAAACTTCTGCAGACCACCATGTCCTTCCTACTTCCTCCACGTTTTTCTTAAAAGAAAAAATGTGTCTTGCATACTTGTAGAATATTGCACATTCTATGTTCATATTCATATTAGATATGGATGTCTAGCGGGTTAAAAATAACAGATGGTAATTTGCTATGCTGTACCATGAGAAGTCAGGAATGTGAGTGTATCATGAGAGGATATGTGTCCTTATATTGCCAGAGTTTTAGCTTAAAGATCTGCCATCATTATAGTCATGTCTATAAAAGAACAGTAGACAAAGGACAATGTTCTTCTCTTCGGTTGTTCCCCTGACTTTCTAGAGAAAGACAATTACTCTCCATTTAACATCCCTTTATATGTAACATTGTTAAGCTGTGCCATCTGTTAAGTTTTTACATATGTGTTGCTGTTAGTAGAATAAATGCATATTTTTTTATAAAGAACGTCAGATTGCGTATTCATATTTTTGGGTGGTATAGAAGTATATTACGGCGAGTCATAAATACAAGAAGATATATACATTAAAAGACGTATTCAATCACCCTTAACATTTACATGTTTATTACAATAATATACTTTATTAGTGATATTGCAGAAGGTCTTGATGGTAAGGTATGTATTTTTGCTTATGATACTAAGATATATACCAGGGTTAATGTTCCAGGAGGGATAAGCCAAATGACAAATGATTTAGGTAAACTATAAAAATGGTCAGAGTTGTGGCAACTGACATTTAATGTGGATAAGTGCAAGATAATGCATCTTGGATGTAAAAACCCCGGGGCAGAGTACAGCGTATTCAATGGAGTCCTAACCTCAACTTCTGGGGAAAGGGATTTAGGGGTCATTATTTCTGATGACATTAAGGTAGGCAGACAATGTAATAGAGCAGCATGAAATGCTAGCAGAATGCTTGGTTGTATATGGAGAGGTAGAATGAGGGAAGTGCTCATGTCATTGTACAGAACACTGGTGAGACTTCACATGGAGTATTGTACGCAGTACTGGAGACCGTATCTCCAGAAGTATATTGATACTTTAGAGAGAGTTCAGAGAAGGGCTACTAAACTGGTTCATAGATTGCAGAATACAATTTACAAGGAAAGGTTAAAGGAACTTAATAAGTATAGCTTGGAGGAAGAACGAGACAGGGGGGATATGATAGAAACCTTTAAATACATAAAGGGAATCAACACAGTAAAGGAGGAGACTATATTTAAAAGAAGAAAAACTACCACAACAAGAGGACATAGTCTGAAATTAGAGGTACAAAGGTTTAAAAATAATATCAGGAAGTATTACTTTACTGAGAGGGTAGTGGATGCATGGAATAGCCTTCCAGCTGAAGTGGTAGAGGTTAACACAGTGAAGGAGTTAAATCATGCATGGGATAGGCATAAGGCTATCCTAACTATAAGATGAGGCCAGGGACTAATTAAAGTATTTAGAAAATTGGGCAGACTAGATGGGCCGGATGGTTCTTATCTGCCGTCACATTCTATGTTTCAAGACTTGTGCTTTCAAGAGTTTGTCCTACTTTTGGGTGATTGGTCGGTCGTCTGAACTCCACAACTCTGAACAAACTAACTGGTTAATGGAAGAGTATGTTAGTTTGTTTTGTAATTCTGAATTCCGTCTGAGTTGCCAAAAAAGATGATCTTACATTCCTTCAAAAATCATTAAAAACATACTTTTTCACAAAAACTGTTAATGGCTCCCAAGTGATTCCTCTACTGCAACTGTCATAATTTTTTTTTTTTAAACACACACACTAAGTCTTCAGTGAACACTATTTTACCAATCTACTTCCCTAATACTTGCCTTACATTTTGTGTCACTTTACCCCACTCCCTCTAGCATGTAAGCTCATTGAGCAGGGGCCTCAACCCCTCTGTTTATGTGCATCCAACTTGTCTGGTTACAACTACATGTTTGTTAGTCTACCCACTTTAAAGCGCTATGGAATTTGTTGGCGCTATATAAATAACATAATAATAATAATAATAAAGTGAGAGTGACCAATATAAGGAAAAAAGGAGGAGCATTAAAAAATATAAATCTCTATTTATATATTTACATATTATATTTTATATACGGTAATAATAATAATAATATAAATATAATTTGTTTTCTCTTTAATGATTACTTTTTCTCAGATAATCTGTGAACCAAATGGTGCTGAAATGCTCCTATCAGTGTACTGCTAAATATACACATTATTTTATATTTTGCAGCACAATTATTGGCGCATTTGTGCCCCTTTTTTCCTACTAAATTGTTTGCCACATATTTGGAATAGATGTTATTCAGACCAGCCAAACTGTCACATGGACGACTATTGAACTATCCAAACAAATGTTTATTTTTTTGGACAAACTGATTTGGCTGAACTGAATTTTTCGGCTTTGCACAAGTCTGGTGCATACTATTATGAGTTGATGTTGTGAACCCTGGGCCCTGACTTTACTGTTACAGAAAGTAATGGTTAGTTTTGACTTCATTTAATGATCTACACAAGTGGCTTATAGCTCCACCAATTGGCCAGCACCCTGGGCAATTGCCTCAGTAGCCTTAGTGTAGCATTGGCTCTACATGGACTGTAACGGACCGTTTCAGCAGACAAGGGGTTACAATCCGTTTAGGCGATATTCCCCTTTTCAGATACAAAGGCACAGCTAATGCAGAACACCAAACTCCCGAATTGAATACAAGTAAATGCACCAAACTCCCGAACTGCATACAAGGGAATAAGGTAGCACTCCAAACTCCCGAACCGGAACCTCACGAATAGCTGCTAGCAGACGAACAGGAAAAGCTCCCAAGCGGCTTACACTCCTGGCAATCAGTCTCTAACAGCATACAGTGAATCCCCCCAAGAACGAGACAAGGCTCCGTGTTGAGGGTCAAGCAGTGGTCTGGTTTATTATGGGCTACCCGCCCAGTATTTATGCAGGTCTCCCACTTGGTGGACACTCCCCTAGGGGACCAAATGGGAGACTAACAAAAGACAGACAGGTATCAGTTTAGGACATACAGTCACAATACTTTCCCACAATGCATCCTGGCTTCCTCCCTTGTGCCCTGGAGATAATTGAGAAGTAATTCAATTATCTCCCAGGACAGAGGCAAGACTCTATTATGCACGTGGTGAGCACAAAGCATTAAAATACTTTAAAATACACAAAGTCACATTTTATACATAAAACACAGACATGTCACATATCCCCAGATAGCTGGGATCTGAGCGCACAAAACTACCAAATAGCGCTCAGATCCTATTCACACAGTTCAATTGCCATGGAGCCAAAGTCTTTAATTACACAAATAGGCTCCATGGCATAGCTATCTGGGTTAACACATTCACATAACAAAAGTACCGGATGAACCTGTGTTCGGTTCAATCGGTACGAATAAGAACCAGGAGGCGGACGGCTCAGCGGTGTTCGTGCAAATAAGTGTCCGTTTTTAGATCCATGGTGTAAGCGCTGAACACCGCTGGCAGCTCGGGACTTTTAAAATGGCCGCCGCCACGTGTTCAGTAAACGAACAAAGACCACCCTGTATTTCTCAATTAAGCTGCGGTTAACCGCAGCTTCAGGGAGGTAAATTGGCGGCACACTCCAGCTCCCAGGTGGTCGCTTCTTCTACAGTTTGTTCAGTAGATAAAATCTACCGAACACCCCGGCAGAAAGGCACGAATAAGTCTTTCTGCAGGGAAAATAAAGTATTTTAAAATCTGGTCCATAGTCCAAAGGCAGCAGGCGGGCAACCAGGCTTCTCCAATGCAATGTGGCGAGATTGCTCTCATCACATGGACAATCCAAGCTACTCTTGGAAGTAGTAAATTGTGATCATACTACACAGACCAATTTGAGAACATTAAACGAGTCACATTCTCACCCTGTTAGTTTTGCAATTGAGCAACAGGGCAGCCTTTGTAGCAACTATTACAACAAATATTTGGTCGTTGTAACCAATCCAGCTGCAAGACCCCTTAGCACATCCTGATTAACTGATAGAGATGGTAAAGTAACAGCATACTGTAGCAGATTAACTGCTAAATGAGTGCAGCTAAATTTAATTCAAAATTTATTTGGGGAGCTGGCAACGGGAATAAAATGCAATCAAATATAGCTTTATGAGACATGCTGTGAACTGATCTAAAAGGTCAAAGACCTTCTTTCATTATCTGTATAATAATGCAAAAGGCAAACCTGTGGTTACAACGAGACAGCAATGGTTATTCACCAATCTACTTACTGCTGCTAGTTTTTGCATGGATAGCATTGCATAGCAATGTCTATGTCCTTCTCATTTGTTTCACTTATTCTCCCCACTGTCAGTCCATTGCTTCTATTAAGTTGCACAAGTGGTTTAAGTTATATTTTTAAACTGTAATATCCCTGGTAATGTTAGTGGCACAACATTTGCATTTTTTTGTGCAAGAGATAAGAGAGACTCGTGTAGACCTATGTGACCCTACCCTATACATGTGTGGATGTTCACAAGTTCTCTCAGTGTGAGCAATATTGGTCCATTGATTGGCTGAGAACTTCCAGCCTCGTCCACATTTCAGTAAATAGGAGTAGATACTTACAGCAAAAGCAGATAGTCATCACTACAAAAAGAAGGACATTCAGATGCAAGAATATGCTTTTCTCCTAAAAATGCATTTAGGTTGGGCATGTCAGTAAGGGTCAGGATATTTCCTTATTAGATTTAATAGATGTCTTAAAAGATTGACATAAAAAAATGTGCCAATAAAATAGAACATCTGATAGTGCTTTGCAGTATGCTTTGCTAGATTGGTGCATTTGCCATTATATTCTGTAAACATCAAAATTGCTATATTGTTATTTACTATTAACACAGAGAAAAGGGGGAGATGAGGCAGATAAAAACATATACACTTGAAAAATCAGCAACTATGATAATTACAAACATTTTGCTAATATCAGGGGTACAATTCATGGAAATGGGCTGCCAAGGGGTACACACGTCTTATACTAATGTGACCAGCAGGTGTGCCATGGCTTCAATTCGTAGTGAGACGTTACTTTTTATTATCCTCCCTTCTCTACACTATACAGCCTTACTTGATTTGCCAGTCAATTATTTTCTTATACTATTGAGCCCAGTTATATGTATAGCAACTACATGACACTATGTATAGCAACAGTGTCTCAGTGCCACATTGAGTTAAATCCATGCATTTTTACATGAAAATCATAGACAGCCGTCTTCACAGATTTGTCATGATGAAGGCATAGACTTTACACTAAAAATGCATGGTTCCGGGGGGCGGAGCCTGGCATCCAGACTGAGCGGTTGTGCTGAACCTCAGCTCCCGCTCCAATCTACTTTTCTGGGGGTAAAACCCCAACAAAAACGGCACAATCGCACACTGGCAGGAAGTCATCATGAAGGGGACACCCGGGGGACTCACCCGACACAAAACACAAGCCTGTAACCCCCCGGGGACCCGACAACAAGCCTTGAGGCCTACCGGAGATCGAGCTTCGGGGAGGCGGCCGCTCCCCGGGCTGACTGACCTGGACACTGGTTCCTCGAGGCTGACATCTCCTACCCCCCCCTCTGGACCGATGGGGGTCATCTCAGTCTGCACCAAGCGACATGAGGGGCAATCGCGGGCTGGCGACACAGCTTGACACGCCGCAGCACACAGGCAGCCGAGCACATGGAGCAACCAAAATGGCGGCGGCATCCACATTCGGCGAACTAAATAGTGTACCCGCAGGGGAAAAACAGCGACATACTGCAGCGCGTGGAAGCTACATTTGCCCGATTCTGGCGCAACTTATACAAAAAGCTGCACGCACACCCGGCAGCCCAACACACCGCCACAAAAAAAGCAAGCCGAGTCATCCCCAGGTGAACTTGAGAAAAGTATCACTGCACCGACAGACGGAGAGAAAGCGTCGACCCACACAAGGAGGGAAGAGACGCTCCACTCCAGGCAAGGCCGCAGCCCCCAAGCTACCTGCACGACAGAGGCGGCGAGGTGGCATCAGGAAACCCGGCTGCCAAGTTTCTTACAGCGACATAGCCTCAAGACAGGGGGCCCGAGCATGCAATCTCACGAAGCCGGTCGCCGGTCCGACCCAGAACTGGGTGACCTGTGTGCCCGACTCTTATCCGGCAGAACTCCCTTTACAACTCCCACATCACCCTTACCCACCCCTGTGGACACTTCTTCGGAAAACCCGGCGGCCCCCCTGCAGAAGGGGAATTGGCTAAAGAGGACTGCCTGACCAACACCGATCCACTCCCAGCTTGGCTTACAAATGGCATCGGGTAAACTGCTCTCACGAACTGGGACTTACCACAGGTTACCGATCTCTCGCCTTCCATCTCCACGCAGTGTCTGCAGACATAGTACTCTACCAGTTTTCCCCTCCCTGGGGCCAATAACCCCAATAAGCATTATTGTTTTTACGCTGCAGCAGTATATCGTTTGAATTTATCTATGAGAATTTAAATTTGCATGTTTAAACTTTTATTTTTCATATGTATTTTTGTATATTTTTTTTATTTTATTTTTTATTATAAGCACAGATGGATCAAACATACTTAAAAACGTGTGATTAGTCTTTAATAGTTTATTTTTTTATTATCCTATATTTTGCAATGTGCTAGCCGTTAAGCGATTATTGCCTGCTCCTCCTCTTATTACCACAGATAGATCAAACATAGTTCAAAAAATGTGTAACTACTCTCTAACAGCTTCAGATCTAATATTTTGCAATGTGCTAGCCGTTAAGCGACTATTACCTGCTCCTCCTAGTGTTAACACAGATAGATCGACCATGTTTCGGAGCCGTATACTCACGGACCCACACTTTGCATATCACTTCGGTATTATAATATCTATAAAAATGTGCAGAAATGTTACTTGCCATGTTTGAAAATGTTTGATTTTGCGTGTAACTGCTGATGTGGCAACACCCGCGAGTTGTTTAAAACATGCACAACAAAAATAAAGAATTAAAAAAAAAAATGCATGGTTCCATCAATCGTACTTTAATTTGCACTGTAACCATCAAAGATCTGCTTGAAGAAAATATTTTGCTAATGCATGTAATGTATGTCATGCATGTAATGCACAGTGTTAATAAAACAGATTATGGTCCAAGAAATTGCTTTTTGAAAGAACAACTCACAATGTGTTTTTAAGATGAACGTTAAAATCATTCTAACTTGTGAATATACTTATTTTTATAATTAACTGAAAACTTATTTGATTAATAAACTACCACTAATGGAAAACAGACACCCCAAAACTAGTAATCATGTCATGCCTAAATATATTTGTAGCTATGCCCCCTATTAGTGTCAGATATTTATTTACAGCTATATCGTGCTGCTACATATCGTATAGCACAATCTTTTGTTGAGTTTGGAAAATCTACTTTTATTCACAAGAGATCATTCACTGGGAGGTTAAATCTGACAGCTAGCTTGATGCACAGTTAAATTTAGCAGGGCAAATGAAGAGGGGACTAATCCAACTCTAATTATAATACCAGCTTTTTCCAAGTTGAAAAAACATCTAACTAACAATCTGTTCACATCTCAAATGTCATGGTATTTGTAATCTTTATATCAATCAAATACATGCATGTATGTATGAATACGATCCATTCAAAATCCTTTCATTTCTCACTCATTAGTCACATACAGCTGTTTCGAGAAATATTTGCAACATAATAAAAATGGAAAAACGTAATAGCTGCAATGTTGTTTAGTGATGCACAGCACATAATATATCCTAATGAGAATATTTGGATGAAACATATCTTTGAATTGTTCATGCCTACATAATTATTTTATGATGCACTTGACCTCTCCAGCATGCGTGTGTTAGCCAAATCACTTGTACTCCTACTGTGTGGTTGACATTATAAAACAGAAAATCAGGAAATAAAAAAAAAAATTAACAAAAGATGAGGGTAGAGTGAAGGGCAGTACCTTACTTTGAAACTTTGACATTTAACCTTTCTGAGAATCAGAAGAGGACAGACTTGATTTTCAGTATAATAAGATTATCACAGTGTTCGCTAGACTGGATTTTGTGGAAATTTCACAACAATAAGGGTTAAGATAATAACAATGTTACACCTGTTGGACACTTAATTACATGGTTTGGACGCCAAATGATCCTGTGATGTTTATGTCTAACACAAATGGTCACAAACACCATGGACTGACTCATGTCTTAGATCAAATGTCAACGAGAAAACATTATGAATTTTATTTGTGTTTTTTGTTTTCCTTGCAGTTTTACATCAAGTGTACAGTGCAGATGGCTTTAGCAGGCCAGGGAATTATTACAGGGTTCTAATGCCAAGGCACAAGAAGACACAATAGGTTGCTCTCCCGTGATTATTGGCTCTCTTTGTAGTGACTGGTAGGGGAAATGTTTGATTATATGTCATATGTGATCAACTAACACAACTAATTTCACAATTAGATTTTCCTTTTTGTTTTGTACATACATTACTTTGATTTAAACAACAACAACAAAAAAAACATTTTGTTTTTGGATATGTGTACACATGTCTAGATGGAATAGAATGCAAACCAGGTGTCTGCCATCTGACGACTTCTGCTGGTTATATTTTTATATATTAGTCATTGACTGGAAGAGAAGTGGGGAGGTGAGAGGAGCAGCAAAATTCGGGATACATTATGAAGGCCTACACTGTGTCCATATGGAAAAATAAGAGGACAGGCTGGGGACAGGCATTACTCCTATGGGGAACAGGATATAATGGTGGAAAAGAACTAACAACATTGTCTCTATCACCACTGGAGTCTGAATCCATGCAGAGTTGCTTCTGTTCCCAACATTCATTGGGTTAAATTTTGGATATAAATTGTATAGTGAGACAGTTAATGTTTTTTTTTTTTACCTATATATACTTGTATGATTTGTCACAATTATTGAATCACCTGAACTGACTGTGCATGTGCAGGGGTCACCAAAACAGAAACAAATAGTTCAATACAATTATCAAAGACCTAAGAAGGAGTAGGAGTACATGTGTATTATTTAAGTATTCATCTTGGAATACAGGAATAAAAGTCCTGGACTGTGTGTAGTGTTAAAGGGACACTATAGTCACCAGAACAACTACAGCTTATTGAATTTGTTCTGATGAGTAGAATCATTACCTTCAGGCCTTTTGCTGTAAATACTGTCTTTTCAGAAAAAATGCAGTGTTTACATTACAGCCTAGTGATAACTTCACTGTTCACTCCTCAGATGGCTGTTAGAGATCCTTCCTGAGTCATGGCTGCCTAAAATGCATCCAAACATTCAGTGTCTCCTCCCTCTGCATGCAGACACTGAACTATCCTCATAGAGATTAATTGATTCAATTCATCTCTATGAGGAGATGCTGATTGGCCAGGGCTCTGTTTGAATCATGCTGGCTCTGCCCCTGATTTGCCCCTTGTCAGTCTCAGCCAATCCTATGGGGAAGCATTGTGATTGGATCAGGCTGCCACTTCTGATGATGTCAGCAGACTGCTTGTTTTTTTCTGAGTCAAACAGCATGCAGAGTTACAGCTTCAGGCTTGAATACAGTAAGATTTCTATATTTAGGGAGGCACGAGGGGCCCAGGGGGCTAGAAGTTGGTTTTAACACTATGGGGTTAGGAATACATTTTTGTGTTCCTGACCCTATAGTGATCCTTTTATGATGCACCAGTCTTCAAGAAGAATATCCACTTTAGAAACTTTGGAGGATGAAGGAGGCTTAAATCTATTTAGCCCTGTGCAATCCAGAATTTGCCATCTCACAAGCAAGAAAAAAATTTGAATTTGTAATGATGTTCAATTCTTGAATTTATATTTGTATATATCAAACATATCAAATGAATGGAGTAACAAAAAACATATATAAGATCCTTAAGTTCCCCTGGTGAAGCGTGATCCTAAGATAAAGATCAGGATCAAGCACCTAGTTATAAGTATATAAATTAAACTAGTCCTATAGGTATCTCAGACTGTAAGAAATCGAAAGGACAGAAAGAGGTAAGTATACTGGAAACAAAAGGATTAGAAAAATAAGTAACAATAAAAATATGTTGTCACTAATACGAGCAAGCTGTAAAGTAAGTAAAGTATCAGGGATTCCGCCGTAAAAACAAAAATAGGAATCCCTGCTGTAATACAACATATGTATGGTAACTAAGTTACCTAAAGACAGATTGCAAGTTAGTGAAGGAATAATTAACCCATAGCCCAACGCGCGTTTCGGCGATACATTCGCCTTTCTCAAGGGTACAAATAGATAAGGGTAGTCCAAAGCCCCCCTTCCCCCCTTTACCTCTTAAATAGGCAAACCGCCATGCCGTTCATTCACTCATTGGCTGGAGCATACTTGCGGCCGCCAATGAGATGCAGCAGGAGGACGTACCAAATTACGGCAATCAGCCGAATCCCGGAAGAGGTCGCGCATGCGCGTACATATCGCCGCGCATGCGCAGAACCCTCTTGACTCTGACAGTCTGACTACAGCATCGGACTGTTCTTACGGGTGCCCCCTAATGGATGGTCTACAAAATGACACTTTGAAGTTCAAATAAGGTCAAAGTTTTCAAGGTATATAGATATAAATATAGTAGTAATCTGTCATTATAGGGTAGCAAAAAAGTGATAGAGGAGAAGACTAGGAGGGGAGAGGGGAGATAATGAAGTAATACACTATACAGCAGGCAGGTAATGAAAGTAAAAATAAATATGAGTAAAGTTAAACATTAGCTCCAATCAATCTAACAAATATCCAAAGGAATTAAGGTGAAAATAAATAAATAAATACATAAAGTCATAATAATTACATACAATAATTGTACTAATAATTGTACTAATCTCAATTAAGCCAAAGGGTCTAAGTAATGGTAGCTGTTACTGTTTGGGCAAATATATGAGAAATAAATAAAAGTATGAAAAATAAAAGTATGAAAAATGGAAAGTATGAAAAATA
The DNA here is from genome assembly GCF_036172605.1 of Pelobates fuscus. Lineage (NCBI taxonomy): Eukaryota > Metazoa > Chordata > Amphibia > Anura > Pelobatidae > Pelobates > Pelobates fuscus. The sequence goes on along the minus strand of NC_086317.1, from coordinate 293,003,486 downwards.
AAATAAATTAAATTAAATGGATGAGTAAATTGGATTTAAATAAAAGGAGCAAAAGAAAACCCCTCGTTGAGACCAAGAGGTTGTAACGTTTTAAGTCTAAAAATCCATCTAGACTCCCTCTGTCTAAGTAGTCGATCATAATCCCCACGTCTCGGATGTCTCTTAACCCATTCCAAGCCACAGAATTTCAAATTGCTAGGATCACCTTGATGATTTTCCCTGAGGTGTCGTGAAATGGGTGTCTCAAGGCGATATTTAGGAGATCTTACGTGTTCCAAAATCCGCTCTTTAAAGGCTCTGAATGTTTTGCCTACGTATTTTTGTCCGCAGGAGCAAGAAAGTAGGTACACACGGCCCCGTGTGTTACAGTTAAAAAAGTTCCTAATTTTAATTGAGAACTGGCCTGTGCTATCACTCACTATTTTGGATTCTTTAGAGATATACTTGCAGGCCACGCATCTGCCACAGCCATAGAAGCCACAGGGTGGTTTACCTAACCAAGTATCTCTCGAAGGTGGTTTAATGGATAGATGACTAGGCGCTAGTAGGTCGCGAATATTGCGCCCCCTTCTCGCAGTGATATTGATACGTGGACCTAGAACCTCTTTTAGATGCACATCATCCAACAGGATTGGCGAGAATCTATCGAGACATTTTCTTGCTTCAGACCAGCCTGTATCGTATGTGGCAATCATACGAATGTTACCTCTGTTTTCAGATTCTCTGTTGGTGGGTCGATCACAGAGAAGTTAATTTCTTTCAATTCCAAGCGCTCTCTTTTTTTTTTTTAGACAATCTTTATTTTCGTTTTATAGTAGACATACATCAAAAGGGAGGTACAGGTGTACTTATATCAATAGACATTGAAAACAGGTTAATTGGCTAATAAAGTTAACATCGGTTTAGTAACAACAATATCTACTATTCATTTGTTATAAATGCACCATAACAACCATTGAGGGTAAAACTTGTAACAGTGATTGCTTCCTATCAAAATGGGTGACAGCGACTGTACAGGGAACCGGGAGCTCGGGGCGTCCCTACCAGAGGGGGCGCTTTAGGGGTAATCCCCCGCTAGCATGTAGGACGTATCGTGGGCGAAATGAGGAGGTCAGTACCCCGAGTGGGGTGCGCATTTATCCAGATGCATGTACCCGGTGAGATTAATATTTCAGTCATATGGTAAGTGAGTACCGTCTTGTTCGTCAGATTATTGCTATCCTCCTGTCTGAGGTTATTACGTGTGGGTATACTATGTCGGCAGTTCCGGTCCCTTAGGTCCGATTGTCGGGCATCTGGTCATGTCTAGGAGCAAATCGCACGTCTGGGTTTGTGCGGGCGGCATTCAGGCATTGGGCCTGTGCATTGTGAGCATTGTCGATGCCGGAGTCCGGGCATCTCAAGGCCGTACAAGTAAGTAGCAGTGGGTGTGGGGTACGGTGGGAGTTGGAACATATGAACACAGGGGACGTCCAGGGGGGGTGGGCGTTTATGAGGTAGGGTGGGTCCCTATTCAGTCGAATGGTCAATTGTCCATTATTCAGTCAGGGGGGGCGAGACAGGGGAGGAGGGGGAGGGAGGAGAGGGGGGGGGGGAAGGGGGTGAAGGCCTCCGGCTTCCCGCTCCATCCATCATAAGGCACCACAACCACGGCGCCCAGGTACGATCACATTTCTCAAGCCTCCCATAGAGCGCTGCCGTGAGTGATTCCATATGGTGTATCTCTCCCACCTTGTCCAGCCACTGCCAGAGGGTAGGCGCATCCTTCTGTTTCCACCTAGTTGGGATTAATGCCGCTGCCGCGGACAGCAGGTGTTTGAGTAGTGATTTTTTGTATGCAGAGATGGACATGTCTGTGTGGTGAAGGAGCATAGCGAGGGGTTGGAGAGGAATGGTAATATCCGTTATGAGACGGATGGTCTCCCTGATCTCTGACCAGAAGGGAGTGATGTCAGGGCAACTCCACCAGATATGAATAAAAGAGCCATCAGGGGCCCCACACCTCCAGCATTCGTTTGGTATACTCGGGTCTATACGGTGTATGATGTCCGGAGTTCTATACCAGTGTGTGAGGATTTTAAAGCTAGTCTCTTGAAGCTTAGAGCTGATGGAGCATTTGTGGGTCAGTATGAGGATCTTGTCCCATTCCTGCTCCGTGAGTGTAGACCCCGTGTCCGATTCCCATTTCGCGATGTACCTCGGAGGGGGCTGATGTTCGCCGTCAAGTAGGGTCGCATATAGCTGTGAGACCCCCCTTTCCGGATGGATTTGTGCTATACAAAGGGATTCGAACTGCGTGGGCGGTCTGGTCAGGCAATGTTTATTAGGGAAGGTCGCGTAGTAAGCTCGAATTTGGGCGTAATGAAAGTGATCTATTCCAGTTGGTGTCTTGTCCCCCAGTATATCGGTGAGAGGTCTGAGGTGGGTACCCCGCAGCAACTGCCGAAAACTGAGCCAACCGGTGTCTGTGAAGGCGCGTAAGTCTGAAGGTGTGAGTCCCCCTCCCACCCGTGGGTTATGTGTAATGGGTGTAAGGGGACCGTCGGTGGTGGTGAGTTGATGTGTGAACCGTAGTTTACACCAGACTCGCAGTGTGGCGTCGGTCAGCGGATTGCCCGTTCGTAGCGCTGTTAGAGTGAGTGAACTGAGCCATAGGCGGGAGGGGAGTACTCCCCCCGCCTGTGTCCGCTCCATGGGGACCCACAGTTTGGCCGTGGGGCGTGCGTGCCAGTCAACAACCCTGAGTAGGTGTGCCGCATGATAGTATCCCCGGAGGGAAGGGAGTCCCGCGCCTCCTTTACTTTTAGGGCGCTCTAGGAGCTTCCTGCTAATTCTGCTCGCCTTACCGTTCCAAACAAACTGCCGTATCGCTGTGTCTAGTGTTTGGAAGAAGGACCTGGGTATCGTAATGGGGATGGCTTGAAACAAGTACAGGAGGCGCGGGAGTACATTCATCTTCACGGCATTAATTCGGCCAAACCACGAGACGTAGAGGCCCTTCCAACGGTGAAGATCCGCTTGAAGGACTGAAAGGATGGAGAGAAAGTTTAACTGGAACAGGAGTGTTAGGTCACTGGGCAACCAGACGCCGAGATACTTGAGTTTCGTATCACACCAGGAAAAGCGAAACTGCGACTTTAAGTGCGCGACTCTCTCGGCGGCGAGTGAGATCGGCAAGGCTTCCGATTTGCTGAGGTTTAGCTTGAGATTGGAGATCTCACCGAAGATTCGGAAGGCCCGGAGGAGATTAGGGAAGGAGACCGCGGGGTTATCTAGAAAGAACAGCATGTCGTCGGCATAGGCGGCTACTTTATGTTCAGAGTGGTGGTGTCTATACCCGGTGATTCCCCCGTCCCGTCTGACCGCCTCTAGGAAGGGTTCTAGAGAGAGGGCAAACAGGAGGGGGGACAGGGGGCAGCCCTGCCTGGTGCCGTTCCGAATGGCAAAGGGGGCTGAGAGACCGCCGTTAATCCGAATGCGGGCCGTCGGGTTCGTGTACAGGGCGAGGATCCACGAGCGTATGTGGGGGCCAAACCGCATGTGACTGAGGGTGGCTTCAAGGTACTGCCAGTCGACCCGGTCGAAGGCCTTCTCCGCGTCTGTGGAGACCAGGATTAGGCTGCTGTTTGTCGATCTAGCCGAGTGGATCATATGTAGGGCTCGGATGGTGTTGTCTCGAGCTTCCCGTCCTTGAATGAACCCCACCTGGTCTGGGTGGACCAGAGTGGGGAGGACGCGGGCGAGTCTCACTGCGATGGTTTTTGCGAAAAGCTTAAGATCGGCATTGAGGAGCGAGATCGGTCTATAGCTCCCACATTCAGTGGGGTCTTTCCCCTCTTTAGGTATGACCGTGACCGTGGCACGGAGGGTGTCCGTCGGGAACCGCCCGCCGTCTAGCAAGGAGTTGAGACCCTGTAACAGATGTGGTAACAGTATGTCTTTGAACTTTCGCAAGTATGAGACCGTCAAACCGTCGGGGCCCGGTGCTTTATTCGACTTAGAGCTTTTAAGTGCGGCTGCGAGTTCCTCCCCCGTCAGAGGCTGTTCTAGCTCCTCGGCTAGTTCCTCCGGGAGCGTTCGGCCTACGTGTTCTGTGAGGAAGGCATTTATTTTGTGCAGGTGTTGGGGTCTATCTGATCGTCGTGTCGTGGTATCTAGATTATATAGCTCCTCATAGAAAAGCCTAAACGTGTGCAAGATATCCGATGGAGTCCTTCTCAGTGTCCCGTCCTTCCCTTTAATCTGGTGGATATGGTGTTGTCTCCGTGTCTGCTGCAGTGAGCGGGCTAGTGTCCTACCGCATTTGTCAGAAAACTCATAAAAGTGTCTGTGGGATTTGCGTAAGGTCTGAAGTAAGTTCTGTGATAACAGGTCTCTAAGCTGCCTTCGTGTGTCTGTGAGGCGTCGGTATGTTTCGTCCGTCTGGTCACTTTTATGGGTTGTCTCTAAGGCGGCTATTTCGCGTAGCAGCTCCTGCGTTCTGGCCGAGCGCTCTTTTTTCCGCCGGGAGCACAATTTAATCATGTGTCCCCGGATCACGCATTTATGTGCCTCCCAGACCGTGAGGGGTGCAGTGTCGGGCCTGACATTGTCATGGAAGTATTGGGTCAGGGTCTGGGTTATTTGTGTGGCGATAGTGTTGTCCGTCAGGATAGTTTCATTTAGCCTCCAGTGGCGGTCACTGGGTTTGAAGAGTGGTGACGTTATGGTGGCTTGGACCGGAGCGTGATCGGAGTCGTGCTGTAACCCTATCGAGGAGGACATGAGGAAGGGGAGGTATTCCTGTGCTAGGAAGATGTAATCAATTCTGCTATACCTATTATGTGCTGCTGAGTAGCATGTGAAATCTTTGTCATCAGGATGCGCCACCCTCCAGCAGTCCACCAGGCCCGATCTGGACAGGGCTTGCTTAGCTTGCCGGATACAGTGCGGGGGAATGGCGCTAGAGCCCGCGGAAGAGTCCATCCGGGGGTCCAGGGGGATGTTGAGGTCACCGGTGAGGATCAGAGTTCCCTCCCGGAACCTCTCCAATTTCACGAGGGATTTAGCCAAGAATCGGTGTTGCCCTTTATTGGGGCAGTAAATTGTAGCGAACGTGTATGCGTGGCCAGCTATCGTGCCCTTAACAAATAAAAATCTGCCCATGGGATCAGCCTGTGTCGCTGAGCTGAGAAACGGGGTGTTGTGGGAGAAGAGGATGGCAACCCCCGCACGTTTAGCATCGGGGTGGTTAGCATAAAATCCCAATGGAAATCTCCTGTCTTTAATCCGCGGGGCATCATCTCCTTTCAGGTGTGTTTCTTGTAGAAAAGCTACTGAAACCTTTTGTGACCATAGAGTGTGCAGCAGATGGCGCCTTTTATTTGGGGAGTTGAGACCGCGGACATTATGTGTCCTCAGGAGCAAAGGCGAGGGTCTGAAGCCCGATGCCATGTCCGAGCAGCGGCACCGTACTCCTGGAGGGAGCGGGGCGCCGGGGGAAAGGAGGAGGGGGAAAAGGGATGTAAAGGGCAGAGAGGGGCAGTAGGGAGAGGGGTGGATAGGAGAGGTTAGGGTGCTAGCCCGTGAAGGGGCTCTGTGGTATAGGCAACCGTAGCCCTAGGTCTAGCTAGGGTGACCTAATTTACAAGAGGGCCGGTCGCAGGGGGTCACGGAAGTCTTGCGGGTGTGGTCTGTCAGGATATACCAGGGACCGCGGCCCCTCGGACCACGTTATCGCTCGGCAAGTCTACTGGGGGTCTCGTTAGGTAGCTGGAGTGGGCGGGCAGGGAATTAAGTCCGGGCAGGATTAACGCGTATCCCCAGGGGCGTCCTACCGTAAACCGTCAGGTTCGTCAGAGCATCCGGAGGACGGGCACCGGGAAGGGGGCACTATGTCTTATGCTATGTCTCTAGAGGGGAAGCAACGATAGGGGCCTTCCAGCCATGCCATGGTGGGTCGGGTGTAGTGGATGAATCCGTGTTCTGGTTCACGGGCCGACCCTGGGCCAATCGGGGTGGCAGTATATGAGGGTACGTCAGTCAAGCCAGTCCAGGGATCGTCGCACACATAGGCAGAGTTAGTCGGGTGTTCACAAACAGTACATATCATGCAAAGTCATACATTGCTCTCAATATCCCCATTGAGTGAAACCATACCCAGGCCCTCCCGCCCCCAGAGCCTCTCGTCCCGTGGCAGCGCGGGCCGTCCCATGGACAGCACGGGCGGTCCGCTCAGCCCCGGGAGCGAAAACACGACAGCAGCATGGCAAGCATAACATAAAAGCAATTAACAGAAAACAAACTTTATGGGTGCGTGGAGGCATGTGGACCGACATACAACAGAACTGGGGGACAAGCAGGCCCAACACAGCACCAAGGTTAGATCAGATCACCCCAAGGGGCCCTCCTCCCCCCTCCCAGCTAAGGGAATCATTTGAGCGGCACATCGTGTGGGTGGGGGGCAATTGGTGCCCGTGGGTTAGGGAGTCGCTGCGGTGTGGCCATCAAATCTGCTCAAAGTGCTAAGAGCCCCAAACAGAAAGATCAAACGATAGCATGCGGTTGTGTAAGGAACAGGGCAGGTTACATTTCACAAAACATGTGACATTCCAGCCTAAGCAAAGAACCCCCGATATACCCAAATCCCCGCCACCCAACCCTGGTTCAGTGTGTGTCCACTTGGCCCCAGTTTATGGGTTGTCATGCGGGTCGACAGTTACTGGCGAGGTGGTCTGCGGGGCAGGGGGGGAGGTAGACCTCCAGTAAGTCGGTCCACGAGAAGGAACCGGGGCAATGGCATATCATGAGGGGAAAACAAAACCAGTATGCCTCATCTCAGGAACCCCGGTAAGGTGAGTTCCGTTGCACGGTTGACCCGGAAGGCATCGGTGAATCCCACGCCCGTACCCCACCCAAGAGACAGTCAGATCGTGAGAGGTGCAGGCCCACCCCAATAACCCGTGATGGTCAGAACTATAGGCCCCAGGTCCCCCTACACTTGGCAGGATGGGGAACATGGCAGTACCCCAGTGGATGAAAGTGTGAGTACTTATCTGATATCGCGGAGCCATGGGGTAGTCTCAGCAGGTTAAGTCAGTGCAGAAGGGCAGGGAGGCTCCGGGGCCTGTATGGATCAGATTATTCTTCGGGCTCATCAGGGCCTCCCCATCGCGTGGGCTGTGTGTCGCTCCGTGCCTGGTTGCGTAGCGGAGCCGGTACTTCAGGATGGTCCGGGCGGGCCGGGGGTTGGTCCAAAATCCAGTTGCGGATGGAAACCGGTGGCAAGTCCATCGTCCTCAGGAAACTGGGTACGTCGTTGGGCCACCTCAGTGTGCACCACGTGTTCCCTCGCTTGGCCTGGAGGCTGAAGGGAAAGCCCCACTTATAGGGAATACGTTTCTCTTGGAGTGCATGCGTGAGAGGCCTCAGAGCCCTTCGTGCATCCAGAGTGAGGGTGGATAAGTCCTGGTATAGCGAGATAGTGGCCTCTTGGAAGGTGATGGTCTGAGGGCGTGCTGCTCTCATGATGGCGTCCTTGAGTTGAAAGGACAGGAGGCAGCAGATCACGTCACGTGGCAAGCCGTCTCTCCTGGGGGGGCGCAGGGCCCTGTGAGCACGTTCTATTTGAAAGTCCTCTGGGGCGATGTCGCCCAGGATGTGGGTAAATAACTGTGTGAGGGTTGAGGTCAGGTTTTCTTGGTCAGTTTCAGGTAGGCCCCGAATTCTAATATTATTGCGCCTTCCCCTGTTGTCCAGGTCTTCCACCTGTCTTCGGAGGTCAAGCAGCACAGAGCCTTGCCTAGCTGTGGCATGGTCTGCCGATTGGGAGTGTTGTATGGCCCTGAGGTTCTCCCCTTCTAGTTCCGAGACTCTCTCTTCTAGCGCTGAAAGGTCTCTCCGTACCTCCTGTATCTCCTCTCGTATCGCCGACCGCAGCTCCGCTACTAGGGCGGTCTTGTCAGACTTTGAGAGCATGTTGGCTGAGATGGTTGCCAGTTCGGCAGTGATCCTCGCAAGAGGGTCTCCGCCGGCCGCCCCTGGCTCCGAGCCTGCGTTACTCTCCGCCCCTGGGGAAGCGGCCGCCATCTTGTCCGCGTGTCTCGCGGGTCTCGTGCTATCAGAAAAGGAGAGGAATTCATCGAGCGGACCTGCGGTTTTTCTTTGCGGGCTGGACCCAGATGGTCCCGGGGTGCCCTGGCGCTTCGTTCTGCCCATCGCTGTGGTGTAGTGTGGCATTGATATGGGGCTTTGTGGTCCGAGGCGGCGGAGCTCCTGTGGTGTGCGACTCACTCCATGCACGGCATGCCACGCCCCCCAAGCGCTCTCTTTTATGCCTTTTTAAGGCAACGGTTTGGATAACCTTTCTCTTTAAAGAAAATTCGAAGTTGGCTCGCTTTCACCTTAAAGTCAGCTATATCGCTGCAGTTTCTCCGGAGCCTAAGATACTGGCCAACCGGAATCCCCTCCTTGAGAGGCCTAGGGTGGTTTGTACCACCATATTGTTTGTACCCCTGTAACCCACTTTTGTATTTTTTACCTGATCTTTCTCAGGTTGTTAAAGTACAGCTGTTGTTTATATTTAATTTTGTCCGGTTTCAATACCAGGGTTACTGGAGCCACTATATATTACTTATATACTTATATACTTATACTTTCAATATGGCAGTTTTTTTATCTAGCAAAATGGACAGTAGTGTTTGGTGTAAGGATGCAGACAATGTGTTCTCCAATTTACATTTTAATCCAAACACTGCTGTCCCTAATGTCAATCAATCATTCAATAAACTCCAAGGTCTATATAAAAAACAGATCCAAACTTGCTGGGAGATTTCCTCTCTAGAAAATTATATAAAAAAAAGACATGATACCCAGAGGTTTGAGGATAAGAAATATTCTTTCCTCTCACTCTGAAAATGTGGCACTGATGAAGGAATGGGAGGTAGCAGCAGGGATCTGCTCAAAAACATTTATGCAAATTATTTGCAAATTTGAACAGGAACAGTTAACAACAGTTAATGGGGATCTGGATGGTGAACTAAATACGATCAAACAATTCCAGGATGATCCTAACTTTGCCATCCTGGAATCTAGGTTGAAACAAAACCTGGACAAATATCAAGATACGATTAAATTTAGGAAACACCAAAAATTCCTAAGGGATTTACAGGACTATGAAACCGGGAATGTGTACAAATTATTAATCGTAGAATAAGACGTACTTCAGAGAACCTATTAACTTCAGACTATGATTCGTCTGATACAGACTCCAATAGCCAAATAAGTACAAATGACTCTCAAACACAACCCTCCTCCTCCACTAATAATTCTAACCCTAAAGGAATCCTAAAAAAAAGGGGTGAATTTTTAAGCTTTGGACAACCAGGAGGAATTCCCAAGCCAGCGCACGAGGTACCAAACCCGAACCCCAAGGGGGGGGGGGAGGGGGAGGGGGAGGAAGAAGAAAAAGATACTAAATAGTACCCAAACCCTAGAAACTGCTCATCCCAAATCCCAAGTTATCAATTTATCTTCATGTACACTTTCTCCAGATCAAATTAGTATTCTTGAACGTGGCCTCTCTTTCGTTCCAACTCCTTCTTTCGATAAGTTCGAATGGATTAAGGATCTTAATCTATTTGTCCGTAAACTTGCGTTACACAAGTTCCATTCTATACAAAATGAGAAGAAAGCAAGAGATTTAGGTCTTACACCAAAAGACTACCAATGTCTATCCACACTATTATCTCTATTAGATAAAAAAGGACACTGACTCCACACTCAATCGCACTAATTTAAAACCAAAAAGCCGGGGGCGTGGCCTGAACGCCGAAGGAGATGGCTGCCTGATCGCGGAGCTCCGTCCCGCTCAGCCACAAATAGCGCACCGACAGCACACTGACCTGTCCGATGGGCCGAAACAAACGGTCGGACACCCACCCAGCAGAGGGAAGATCACAATCCCTGCAGCACCCGGGCACATTAGACGGATATCTCCGAACACCGGCGAGACAAACTCGCACCACGCCGGGATCCAAGATGGCCGATGGACAGGCCGAAACACCGCGGACATCAGAGACACAGGGCCCCTCCCTGGCTGACATAAGAGCCGACATTAGGGCTCTCACTGAGGTTATGGTCACAAAATCAGACCTCCAAGCGCTGTCTGCCAACCTGCACGAGGCAATCAGGTCAGAAGTAGCCACCATACAAAGAGACCTAGCAGCACAAGATGGCCGCATACAGGCCCTAGAAGCCACAAGCCAGGCGACGGTTCACAGGTTGGACACTGCCAATACCGCAATAACTAAACAAGGCGCAATGCTATTGCAACTAAGAAGGCAGGCGGAAGACCTGGACAACAGGGGGCGCAGAGCAAACATACGTATCCGCAATTTACCAGAAGCCCTGGGTGCAGAGGATGTTGCAGAAACCCTCAAGGCTCTGTTCATGGAAATCCTGGGACCTGACGCTCCAAGAAGGTTTGAATTTGATCGCGCACACAGGGCCCTGAGACCTAGGATGGACGGAGGTCCGCCTAGAGACATCATATGCTGTCTCCACGAATATAAGATAAAAGAGCTCATTATGGCGAAAGCCAGAACCAAACCTACGTGGCGGTTCAAAGGCTCAGAAATAGCCCTATATCACGACCTGTCGACGCTCACGCTAGAGGCAAGGAAGGCCTTGAGGCCAATAACGCAACTCTTCAGAAGCCGCAACATTCCATACAAATGGGGCTTTCCCTTTAGCCTCACAGCAAGACACAACAACGAGTGGAAAACTCTATGCTGGCCCGATGAAGTACCGAATTTCCTACGCTCCATGGACCTGCCACACACGGAGGTTGCGGACTGGGTCTTGGGCCCCCTGGAACGGAGGAACATCCAGCCGGCACCAGGAGCCCAGAGACGCCGCAGAGAAGACTCCCCGCAAGAACACCTAGCCCGCAGACACCACCCACAGGCGCAGCAGCAAGCACTCCCAGGAGACCAATAGGCCGCATGCCAGGAACCTACTGCCATGATGCAGCACGGCCTACCCAAGGACTCTCCAGTTGACGACGACAGACGGACACTAGACAAGAAAGACTTGCAGATAAGTACTATGCACATTTCGATATATAGAGCCCCAGCCGTTAGCACACATCCACAAGGCACACTCCCCACCCAGATCACTTGCACATAGCGATATGACTAGACTAGGCTCTGAACCACCCGAGCTACAGGCGGTAGTAAGGTTGTAACCTCAACGCAAGACCAGATACTTTGGGGAAGAAGCACCACTTGAAGAGACCACCATTAAGGGGCTTCCCAGAGACACACAAGGGGCAGGCTGCAAGTTGGGGAGGGGGGAGCGAGGAGGTACGCACGGTCGGCAGGCGACCTCAGATATTGGGCAAGTCACATCACGCTCGGAGGGGGCTTGCGTGGTGACCCGGACAAGATACGTGAACATTGGACATTGACCCCAGCCGATGGGCTGCAAAGGCATACAGGGGAAATGTGGGGGGGGAGGGGGGATCAAGAGTAAGGGTCGGGGATCAGGGAAACACCCTTTAAGACACCAATGGGGGAGGAAAAGGGGGAAAGCAGGGGTCTAATGCATGTGGGGTTGGGGGAGGGGGAGGGAGAGGAGGGGAAGCAGCTGGTAGCACGGAGGAGAGGGGGGGAGCGACGCACGTGGTTGCGCCCCCCCTCTTGTCCTGCAGGGGACCCATGATCTCGGCACAGCTTTAATCGTTGTACCCCAAGAGGTTTAATGACGGAGGGGGAGGGGGGAGGGGGGTGCGGGGAATGTGTATGACTTGATACTTATGCTTATTTATGTACATGTACACCTGAACGTTTGAAGGTATGCACAGCCCCACCTCAGAACGCCTAGAAAGGGGGGGACGAGGTGGTGTTGTGTAAGCACCCAAGGTTGCAAAGTCCATCAGGGAGCGGAGTGGCCGCACTCTCAAAAGCACACACCGCAGCCCCCTGACGGCATACACAAGATGAAAGACCCCAACAGCACTACTAACGACGATACCCCACGACCAGCCCCAAGGGGCACGCGAGGGCGACCCATGGGCAGTTGCAAACTGATTCCTGATAACATTGTAGTTAGTGTAACTTTGGTATTGAGCCTACTTGTTAGCCAGAGTGCTTAAGCCTTTCTATATTGGCGATCCCTCCCATTCCAAGAGTTGTAGAGGGCATTCATAGCCTGACTCTGGCTCTCTCCCTCCACCTCCCCATTTGCATTTTCTTGAACCAGGTTGGACTTTAATTCTCCTCGGTGGTCTCTGAGGACGACTAATTAATTTTTCTACAATTGCTATTGTCCATTACCACAGTTATTTAGGAACTACTACTTATTCTTTTATTTTTATTTTTGTTTTTCTTTTGATACCACTATCACTATTATTTGAGTTCACATTGTCTTATTGCATCTCCATTAAAGGTTAAGTTTTAACATTATTAGGAAGGGGTTTCCTAACATGGTTGATCTAGAGTAGAGATTAGGAGTATCCTATCTCTTTCTTTATCTTCCTCTTTTTCCTTTTCACATTTGCAAACTGACCTACGACCAAACACAACGACCCACAGAAACTCCACAGGGATACCCCCAGCCCCTTGAAGGACCCGGCAGACATTTAGGGACCCCTGGTCCGCACCCGCCATACCCCCGACCCAGCTCTCACGAAACCCACCCCCTCTGTTGAGACAACACTCCGGCTTCTGACGCTTCCAAGAAGACAGACAGTCACCCAGGGAGAGGACGTAGGACACGCTGACTGCAAATGGAACATAGACCTAGGCTCAGACACAAGCAAACATGACCATCACCCAACGGACAAGACTAAAACATTCACGCTATACAACACGGTGCACCCACTTAGCTACACACACAGTGGGAACGATGTCCCACGACAATTTAATTGACTTCTTCGAATACATTACAAGGTACAGGCCACTACCTGACATAACACCCGTGTAGACTACCCATTGGGAGACCCACTGCCGAAGCCTTGCCGGGCCTCTCACCCGGCGGTACGGTTCTGACTATCTACCCAGTTACACGGTGTCATCCCATATTGGGAGCTGTAGTTCATCCACATACTACCCACACGAACACACACACGGTAACAGAGGGGAGGGAGCTCGGCTACACTTGACCCTTGGATACAAGGGTGTGACAAACACCAGCACATATCCGCTAATACCTCACGCCGAGACACATAACACATATACACCAACCCGTTCCAATCCTACCCTATTATACCCCCCCCCCGAATACCCGTTCCAAACCAGGAGGGGACACTCCGGGGCGTGTCCGGGCTAACCCACAGGTGAGAGCTCGCTCCGCCCCTTGGATCCCAGGGACGTGAACGGCGAGGCTGACCCCTTTGGTAGCTCAGGAAGCACGAATGGCATATGCACCGTCACCCTTAGTGGTGCAATCCCAAAACTGTAGGGGACTCAACATCCCAGAAAAAAGATCGCACCTCCTACGTAGCCTTAAACAACAACATGTATCTGTAGCGATGCTCCAAGAAACGCACCTCAGACCGGAGACGAACAAACTACTCAAAGATAGAACATACCCAACGAACTACTATAGTAACCACCCAACAGCACGCAAAACGGGAACAGCAATCCTTCTAGCGTCACACCTACAATTTAAGCTCACGGACACGCTGTCGGACACGGGAGGCAGGTACCTCTTTATTAAGGGCGAGATAGCAAGAAGGGTGTACACCTTTGCCACGGTATACGCACCCAAGAGTGGTCAGGCCAGCTTCCTCAGAAGATCACTGACGAGACTGTCCAGATTCACAGAAGGCACCCTCATACTGGGAGGAGATCTTAACGTCCCACTGGACCCCAGGGTGGACACCTCGCGGGGACACAGCAGCATACCAACAGGGGCCTTAAAGGTTGTGCACAAAGCCCTCAGGGACCTGAGGCTGGTAGATACCTGGAGGGCATTCCACCCAGAGGGTAGAGACTACACGTACTACTCCGCTGTGCACGACCGATACTCCAGGATTGACTATATCCTGGTGCAACAAGAGGGACTCACGTACGTGCAGAAAACAGCCATCCTCACCACGACATGGTCAGACCACAGCGCGGCTCAGGCGATCATGGCTTCACCCCTGTTCAAACCGACCAAAATGGCTTGGAGGCTAAACGACTCCCTGTTGGTGGATGCGTCGATAAAGGAGAAGATAGCAGAACACGTAAACCAATACTTTGAGGAGAACATCACGGAGGATGTCACACCCATGTCGATATGGGAAGCACATAAAGCAGTGATTAGGGGACACCTTATCCGCATAGCCACCCAACGTAAGAAGGAGGCCGGCCAGCAAGTCAGGGACCTAACACAACAAATTTCAGATCTGGAAACGACACACAAACAGGACCACCAGGAACAAACATACAGAACCCTGATGGAGGCCAGAAAGCAACTAGCGGAGATTCTTGAACGCAGATACGCAAGGACAACACAGCGCTCACGCGCTTTCTTCTATATGCACGCCAACAAAGGGGGTAAACTTTTAGCACGAATGCTGAGGGGCACACAGGGCAGAGCACAAGTACACACCATTCGGACCACGCATAACCGGATCACACAGTTTCCGGAAGAAATCGCAACCGAATTCAAAAAGTTTTACACCAAATTGTACAATACACTTGAAGACGAAGGAGATCTCACAAGGGCCACGAAACAGAGAGACACGGCAGAGTACCTGAGGACTTTCCAACTGAAAGCCCTCACACGGGAAGAAGCGGAGGAACTCAACGCTCCTATCACCGAGGGGGAAATTCGACTGGCATTGAAAGAGGCAAGATCAGGGAAAGCACCGGGCCCAGACGGCTTTCCGGTGGAGTACCTTAAGAAATTCAAACATGTCCTAATACCACACCTTACCAGTGCCCTGAACAGCCTGAGAGAAGGGGCAGCCTTCCACAAGGAGACCTTGGCAGCTACAATAGCGGTGATCCCGAAACCGGGCAAGAACACCGAACAGGTCGGAAACTACCGCCCGATCTCACTCCTAAATGCAGATGTCAAGTTATTCTCGAAAATCCTGGCCACACGGCTTCAAAGATACATGGCTAGACTAGTACACCCAGACCAGACAGGCTTCATACCTGGCCGAGAAGCCAGAGATAACACCCTAAGGCTATTCGCCATACAACACCTATCGAAGACACTCGGCACGAAGCTACTACTGCTGTCAACAGATGCTGAAAAAGCCTTTGACAGGGTAGATTGGCACTTCATGACAGAGACCCTACGCGCAACAGGCATAGGAAACGGCATGCTTACGTGGATCAAAGCGCTCTATAACCGACCAACTGCCAGGGTTCGAGTGAACGGGGCACACACGGACAGCTTCGACATCAAGAACGGCACGAGACAGGGCTGCCCGCTGTCTCCACTAGTGTTCGCCCTCACCCTGGAGCCACTCCTCGACCGCATCAGAAATAATGTAAGGATAACGGGCTTTAGACACAAAACCCACGAACACAAAGTAGCCGCCTATGCCGACGACATGTTATTCTTCCTCGAAAATCCACTAACCTCCATCACACAGTTAATGACGGAATTTGAAACATACGGACGCCTGTCCGGACTTAAATTGAACTTAACGAAATGCGAAATCTTAAACGTCACCGCCCCTGAGGGAGACTGCGCCCAAATTAGAAGGCAATACCCTTTTCACTGGTGCCCGGACCGAATGAAGTACCTCGGGCTGTGGGTCACACGAGAGGCAAAAGACATCTATGCCCAGAACCACGTTCCTCTACTGAAGACCATTCTAGGGACCTCAAAAGATGGCACTACCCCCACATATCTTGGCTAGGGAGGATCTCAGTGATAAAAATGAACATCTTACCTAGGCTACTGTACATATTCCACACGGCCCCACAGACAATACCACAATCATTTTTCAGGACACTCAAAACAGCAATCACACAATATATTTGGAGAGGGGAGAAGGCCCGCATAAGCTTCGATAAGCTTTGCCTACCGAGGAGCTGGGGGAGACTGGCCCTCCCCGACATTAGAAAATACCACCAGGCCACGGTTCTGCAGAGGCTCAAGGAACTTCACACAGACGCACCAGACAGAAGATGGGTAACGCTATGGAGGGACTCCACCGAGAAAAAGCTACACACGCTGATTTGGCACAGAGAAGCAGACGCTCCCGTAATATTGGGGGAGGAATCCCCACTCACACAAACCCTGCAACACTGGAAAATTTTGAGGAAAGGGCGACAGTTCTCTCCCAAACCTAGCCCAATGATACCGATCACGTATAACCCCAACCTCGGGGACAGTCTACCACCGACGGCCTGGCCGATGGAACACCGAGACGGATACATACCTCTACATGAGACCCTAAGCAACACGGGTATGAAACCACTGCGAGACATACTGGCGGAGAGACCATGCACACTAATGCACCAATTCCACTACGCCCAACTAACTCACTACTACCACAACCTACCACAAAGAGCTAGAGTACACAGGGACCTCACATGGTTCGAAAAAATCTGCAATCAACCAACGGGGAACGAAGGGAGGGTCTCCACGATATACCAAAATATACTGACGGGACATAGAACGGAAAACGCATTATACAAACGGCAGTGGGAGGAAAGGACAGGAGAACCCTTCACCGACGAACAGTGGGAAAAGATCCTAACATTACAACATAAAAGCTCCGCTAGCTCCCACTATCAGGAGGTAAACTATAAACTTCTCACGCACTGGTATCGCACTCCATCCCTGATAAACCGTTATGCGCCAACCATTCCGAACATCTGCTGGAGATGCGGAGAAGGTCCAGGAACCCTGAAACACATCTGGTGGGACTGTGATAAAATTAAACCGTACTGGGGGAACATCGAGAGGGAAATAAGACTTATCTTAGGAGACCCCACGGTCCTGACAATAGGAGCGGCACTTATACACCACACGGACCGGCCCATACCGTCATACAAAAAGTCAATTCTGAGACACCTGCTGAACGCGGCTAAATCCCTAATCCCAGCACACTGGAGGGAAGAACATACACCCACACTGGAACAATGGAAGAATAAAGTGGAAGACATAAGAAGGGCAGAAGCCAGAATAGCAGAAACATTGGGCAGAGAAGAAAACACAGAGTGTTATGGACACCCTGGATACTGTACATCGCCTGAGTCATGACACAACGGACGAGCACCAGGCGAGGAAGGCGGAGATGACCACGGGAGGGGGCCGGGACGCGCCTCGGGGAGACATAGCTGCCCTCCATACCTTCCTTCCTACTCCCCCCCCCCCATCCCCCCCTCTCCCAATACCCCCGCCCCCCCCGACACAAGAGGAGGGAGGGACACTGTATACGCATACCACGAAGGAAAGAGGGGAACAGGGAGACACATACACTAAACGCTGATCAATATCACGATCAAAATAGAGAAGCTCGACCTCCACGATGGAGAACACATAACAACTGCAGCAACCACAGCGCACACGAAGAAGCAACACGCATAAAACACACATGCCGATAGACAGCAGACCTAATAGCATAGAAATTAAAAATCAAACACGAGACAACACGAGATACCTACACGTATGTATCAAGACACTTAACAAAGTAGAATAGACAGACAGTAAATACGAAACCTCTATTATAAAACGACGAAGGACGGGGGAGAGGGACAAGCAGCCAGGAGACATGACGCACACATTTAAGATTAGCAGATGGACCAGACATGACATCTTCTGATAGAATTGTGGACGAGCGACAACATAAGAAGGCCCTCACATACTAGCACAATCATAAACAGGCAAACACCAAAAATTGACTGAGTCACTCCGTCACATAAACAGCACCAGGGGGACTGAACAGACACTGAAAAAGTACAGACCCAACACCTATGCTCAGGCCTACACCCCGAAAAACGGAAAACCTTGGTCAAATACACACCCATAGCTGTAACCCAGGAAAATACGAGGGACCTGCGTGTCCGGCAACATTGTGGGCCTGCGAGCCCGAGAGCATACCCACAAGTCATGCTTCATATGCTGCTGAACGAATCCCATGCTTTTGTAAACCGTACTATGTCTTTTGGGACCTGCGAGTCCTGGTCCACCCCGACTTTACCGACATCAATAAACAGATTTACAAAAAAAAAAAAAAAAAAAAAAAGCCGTTATACACCGAACTTTGCTGGCTTCCGAAATATTGAATTATTTCTGGAAGCGGCTAAGAACGAAATAGAGAAAATTAATATAAGATCTTCTCACTTCTACTCTAATATTAATTTGAATAAGAGAGAGAAACAGGCTTTGGAACTCCTTCAGAATGATGCTGGCATTATTATCAAGCCAGCAGACAAGGGGGGTAATGTGGTTGTATTAGATGTTACACAATATATTGGGATGGTAGAGCACGTCCTTGGTGATGTTGAAACCTATAGGGTCCTGAGATTCGACCCCACTAATGACTATCTGACTCAATATAAAGAAATTTTGGATCTTGGCCGCAGTGGAGGGTTGCTGTCTGGGGACGAGTACGAATTTATTCTCAATCGTCACCCCAAGATAGCAACCTTCTATTGCCTGCCCAAGATCCATAAGAACCTACAGGAACCACCGGGACGTCCCATTGTCTCTGGAGTTGACAATCTGACCCAGAATGGCAGCTTATACATCGACAGGATTTTGAGACCTCTAGTTGAGACTTTACCATCATACATAAGGGATACTCAGCAAGCTCTGAATCTGCTTTCTAATCTTAAATTGTCCCCTAATGTAAACCTCTGTAGTTTGGATGTAGAATCTCTTTATTCATCCATCCCTCATGACAGGGGCTTGGAACATGTGAGATTTTTTCTGAACCAGAGGCAGTGCCGTGATGATCTCCATGCAACATTTGTAGTGCGCCTTTTAGAATTTATTCTGTCACACAACTACTTCCTATTCAACACCAGGTTCTACCACCAGGTGAGAGGTACTGCTATGGGGACGGCTTGTGCCCCCTCATATGCAAATCTCCACCTGGGTTGGTGGGAACGGCAGGTTTTTTCATCTGATGCTCTGAAAGAATATCTCCCAAAGATTCTGTGGTATGGCCACTACATCGACGATGTGTTGTTGGTATGGCAGGGGACCCCACAGGAATTTACAGATTTAGTGGGATGTCTGAATCAGTGAAAACCTCAGATTTACCTCTGAATTTGGGGGGCGCTCAATTCATTTTTTGGACATCACCATCTCTATTGAGGAGGATGGGACTGTCCACTCTACCCTCTTTAGGAAACCGACCGCTATGAATTCCCTCCTGCATTGGAGAAGTTACCACCCTAGGCCTCTCAAGGAGGGGATTCCGGTTGGCCAGTATCTTAGGCTCCGGAGAAACTGCAGCGATATAGCTGACTTTAAGGTGAAAGCGAGCCAACTCCGAATTTTCTTTAAAGAGAAAGGTTATCCAAACCGTTGCCTTAAAAAGGCATACAAGAGAGCGCTTGGAACTTAAAGAAATGAACTTCTCTGTGATCGACGCACCAACAGAGAATCTGAAAATAGAGGTAACATTCGTATGATTGCCACATACGATACAGGCTGGTCTGAAGCAAGAAAATGTCTCGATAGATTCTCGCCAATCCTGTTGGATTATGTGCATCTAAAAGAGGTTCTAGGTCCACGTATCAATATCACTGCGAAAAGGGGGCGCAATATTCGCGACCTACTAGCGCCTTGTCATCTATCCATTAAACCACCTTCGAGAGATACTTGGTTAGGTAAACCACCCTGTGGCTTCTATGGCTGTGGCAGATGCGTGGCCTGCAATTATATCTCTAAAGAATCCAAAATAGTGAGTGATAGCACAGGCCAGTTCTCAATTAAAATTAGGAACTTTTTTAACTGTAACACACGGGGCCTTGTGTACCTACTTTCTTGCTCCTGCGGACAAAAATACGTAGGCAAAACATTCAGAGCCTTTAAAGAGCGGATTTTGGAAGATCTCCTAAATATCGCCTTGAGACACCCATTTCACGACACCTCAGGGAAAATCATCAAGGTGATCCTAGCAATTTGAAATTCTGTGGGTTGGAATGGGTTAAGAGACATCCGAGACATGGGGATTATGATCGACTTCTTAGACAGAGGGAGTCTAAATGGATTTTTAGACTTAAAACGTTACAACCTCTTGGTCTCAACGAGGGGTTTTCGTTTGCTCCTTTTATTTAAATCCAATTTACTCATCCATTCAATTTAATTTATTTTATTTTTCATACTTTTATTTATTTCTCATATATTTGCCCAAACAATAACAGCTACCATTACTTAGACCCTTTGGCTTAATTGAGATTAGTACAATTATTAGTACAATTATTGTATGTAATTATTATGACTTTATGTATTTATTTATTTATTTTCACCTTAAGTCCTTTGGATATTTGTTAGATTGATTTGAGCTAATGTTTAACTTTACTCATATTTATTTTTACTTTCATTACCTGCCTGCTGTATAGTGTATTACTTCATTATCTCCCCTCTCCCCTCCTAGTCTTCTCCTCTATCACTTTTTGCTACCCTATAATGACAGATTACTACTATATTTATATATATATACCTTGAAAACTTTGACCTTATTTGAACTTCAAAGTGTCATTTTGTAGACCATCCATTAGGGGGCACCCGTAAGAACAGTCCGACGCTGTAGTCAGACTGTCAGAGTCAAGTGGGTTCTACGCATGCGCGGCGATATGTACGCGCATGCGCGACCTCTTCCGGGATTCGGCTGATTGCCGTAATTTGGTACGTCCTCCTGCTGCATCTCTGTCAGGCTTACCTTGCTGGGAGTCCAACATGCAGAGATAAAAGCTCACCCTTGCAATTAGACACAGGCCGAGTTGGTCAAGGTAGAACTCACCTGGCCTGTGAATCTGTGCACGGGGGCTGTGCAGGTGAATGCTTGTAGTCGCAGTACAGACAAGGAAATCCAGGAGAATAGTCGTAGGTAAGCCAATGGTCAGAGGGTGCCGGAAATCAGGGGATACGAGTAACAAGCCAAGGTCAAAGGATGCCAGAATTCAGGAGATACGAGTCACAATCCAAGGTCAGGAGAATACTTAGAACGTGGAGTAGCAACTCTCTAACCAGAGTCATTGAACTGACACTGCCCTTAGGGAGGAGCAGTGTCTTATACCTTGATGATTAGTATATCAGGTTCAGCTGGAGAGTGATCGACAGGTCTGAGCCAGGTGAAGTCCAGCCCCTTAGTGCTGCAGGCAATACAAGATAAAACAGGAGTTATCCCAAGTCCTGAAATGGCTCAGAGGTTAAAGAGCAGGTTCATAACTGCCAAGTATACAGGTTCAAATCCCTCTTCGGGCAATAAAGGGGCGACCCCGTCTGGCAGTCTGGAGGTCTCGGTGTGAATCCTGACAATCTCATTGGCGGCCGCAAGTATGCTCCAGCCAATGAGTGAATGAACGGCATGGCGGTTTGCCTATTTAAGAGGTAAAGGGGGGAAGGGGGGCTTTGCTGGACTACCCTTATCTATTTGTGCCCTTGAGAAAGGCGAATGTATCGCCGAAACGCGCGTTGGGCTGTGGGTTAATTATTCCTTCACTAACTTGCAATCTGTCTTTAGGTAACTTAGTTACCATACATATGTTGTATTACAGCAGGGATTCCTATTTTTGTTTTGCCGGCGGAATCCCTGATACTTAACTTACTTTACAGTTTGCTCGTATTAGTGACAACATATTTTTATTGTTACTTATTTTTCTAATCCTTTTGTTTCCAGTATACTTACCTCTTTCTGTCCTTTCGATTTCTTACAGTCTGAGATACCTATAGGACTAGTTTAATTTATATACTTATAACTAGGTGCTTGATCCTGATCTTTATCTGAGGATCACGCTTCACCAGGGGAACTTAAGGATCTTATATATGTTTTTTGTTACTCCATTCATTTGATATGTTTGATATATACACCGGCTAGTCCTCTATTTGATACTTGTTGATACATTTGGTTACTATTTTCTGCTACACTTTCAATCTATGAGTAGCTATTAATTTTTTTAAAGTCCCACTGTATCAACTAATTTAGTTAACGCCACAAGAGGCTGGTGTTTATATCTCTTTCTGTATTTTGTCCACAATGACTGTTTGATCAGTCTAATGTACATAGGCAAGTGGTGCCACCTTTAATCAATTCATTATTAAACTTGTTTATTATTTTTCTTTGTGGTTTGCACCATGTCCGAGGTACATTTTTAATGTGATGTATATAGATTGCTCCACTGGGGTACTGGTTTTGTAGGGATTTACTTTCTGTTCAGGAGAGTTTCTCCCTCATTTCCTCTAATTTGTAGGTTTATAGAAGCCTTAACATGTACATATTCTGTTGAGCCTCTCGTTTTGTGTTCATTTACAAAGGTGGACTAGCACATTTCCAATTACATTGACTTTCAAGTATAACATCGCCGATCCACTTTATTAATGTATTTTGCCTTTGTGTTATGTCCTTATCTCTGGCATTTTTAATAGATTTTTTAAAAGACCAAAAAAAGAAAAAAGAAAAATTAATAACGTAACACTGTCACCACAATCTCCTTCCAAAATGAGTATTTCATAAAAATACAATCTTTATAAAATACTCACATTGACTGTTGAAATTTCACTGAAATTCTATCCCAGTTCAAAGATATACTAAGGCGAAGTATGGACTTGGCTGATGGAGTACCCTTCCAAATACACTCTCAGTCCTCTGTTATCTTTCACTCATTGGTTTATGTAAGTCAGTGCATTTTCTGGAAAAGAATTGGAACTCAGGCATATATAGTGCGAATCTGACCGTTTTGAAGTGAGGCATATTACAGGCATGTTCAAATTAAGTGAGGTATTTGCAGCAACTTTCCCCAATTTTGTTTGTCAAATGACAGAACTCTATATAGCAGAAAAAGTCAAAAGAGTACAAGGGTGAATGGGACTGCAGCACAGAACAATACCAGACTATCCCATTCACATAAAGATGGATGTACCAAGAGAATCTTACAGATTCAAATGATTTGAAAGCCTCTAGGAAGCATATTTGGAGGCAATTAACAAACGCACAAAAAAAGGGGTAAGAGATAAAGTGGAGTGTACAAGGTTAATATTTGTCTTATTTTATCTCACAGAACAATATGATGTGGAATGTTTGAGGGAGTAGTGGATGAAGAAGTTTTAATACACGTATGAATTCATACTCCAGTTCCATCCAGGGCCCACATGCCATTACTGCACCTGTGCTACCTAGGCTGCATAGTAATAATAAAAAGTTGGCTAGGTCCAATCCTACTAATTTTGTTGTAGGCATATATTATGTCTAACCATGGGTTTGTCTCAAATCTGCTCATTAATGAGAAGATAAGCAATAAAATAAATATGGGAAGTGGGGGTCTACAACTATCCTAATATTAACAATGCAACCAAGGCATGAAATACAATTTTTATTTCATTCTTTTAAATCTTTTTATAGCCTTAATTGGGAGGCACATATCATTTAGAGAGTAATGTTGGAATGTCAGTGGTATCATAATGCTCAGGATTTTATATGAGAGTCTTGCTAAAATTACATGGGATAACATTTCTAGAGACGGTTGAATATGCTCAAGGTGAATCTGTTTTGTGGCATGTATATTGGAGCAACAAAAAATCATTACTTGTATTAAAAGCTGTTTAATAAACAAACCGAATCAAGCCAACATGTTCATGATGAGGATAGTAAGAGGTTGTTCCAGTTTGCTAGAACTTTGGAAAAAATGTAATATTCATATTGAGGGAGTGAGAGGGGCGATAGATCCTAAGTCCCAACTCATGTCTACTGAGTATAGGTAACAAATATGTTGGCAGCCAGCGTGCCAAAATGAAATGAGCTACCACTCAGTGTCATGCTAGATGTGCAGTCGCAATGAGATACCCTGCAATGTTTTATTACATATGCATATAAAGCTATCAGGGTCTGATCATTTATGTGTCTTTAAAGTTTTACCATCTGGATATATCATCAGTGGGTATGTCAGCTGATAACATACTATGGATATAGTCTAGTAAATTCTGTGTATATGAGCGGCGGTCAGAGGCAGCTATGGGTCGGTCAGGGAAGTGGTTGTACAAGGAAGTGTGTTATAATTAAAAACTAAAAATGTGGCCAGATCGGAGTTGTGTGTATTTCCTGATGCATCTTTTAATTGTATAATGGCTCTAGCAGTGAATGTCTTCTTTAAGTGGTGGGCTAAAAGCAAATGTGTCTTGTTGGCCTTCCTTGTAACTGCCTTGTCCACTCAGCTTTCACTGTGTTGGTGGAAAGAGGTTATTTTAAAAGTGTTCTCAGCTGAATTATGTTGGAGGTGTGTGGTGCCTGGTTGGAGCTTGATCAGCGATTTGAAATTATGGAGAGATTGCAGAGGGTCAATGATTTATTGTATGTGTTATTTCTTGTACTTCTGGTTTCTTGAAAAGCTAAATTAATTAATTTCCTTCACAAAACCAGAAGTTTGTCATTGTTTAACCATTAAATAATGTTTATGTTTTTATGACCAATGTATCTGCAGTTTCTCTGTTTGGGGTCTTTGGAATTCAGTTAGTTGCCTCAAGCTACTTAGAAAAAAAAACCCACACATGTCAAAGTACTAATTGACAGACATCTTCAATGCCTGACAAATAATGCTATTTGGCCGTCAACCTGATATAGCTCATCTTTACAGCTACACTTATAACTGGCATGTGATCCCTTCAAATTTAAATTCCATTTACCCATTTCCGTTTCTCTTCTTTTATTTAATCCAATGGCTCCATAAATATAAATAAAGCAGGGGGCAATAGTTAGAAATGTAGCGGCAAGCTAATTCTGTATTTATTTTAAGATTAGCAGTACATGAAAAGGAAGATTAGAGTGTATTTTTAAGCACGTGTAGGACCTACCTTAATATGGAATGTAATATGGAATGTCTCAAACTCAACTCAGTTCATTATTCACATGTAGCTGGGTCTTAGTTAACAATCCTTGGCCTTCATTGCTCAAAAGGTTAGCAGCCAGAAGAATAGTTAGCTCCTTCCTGACCTTTTCTATTTGTTTTATGAAAGGAGATGATTGGTGTTCAACAAAGTTGTTAAAATAAATTACTGGAATAAAACACGTTTGTCTTCATAAATCAATTCATTTGTTAGAAAGTTACTTAAATGGTCTTGTTTGTTCATACTTGTAAAGAAAAAACAAATATTAAAGGTATGTTTATGCTGTTATTTAACTCTTTATGTCTATATCTAAAGTATACGAAAATAGATTTTTGTTTGAAATTCAATTAGTCAACATATATTGTTTAGCATGTACCTATTTAAAAAGCAACAGTTATGTTTATATAAAGAAGTATATTGAGTGTGCAAAGCATTTCCGATATGTGAAACGATTCACAATATTAATCCGAATTGGTAAAAGTTTGGTAGCTTACATGAAGATTTCAAAGACTGTAAAATTAAATTTGGTTCACCGGCTAATGAATTTAGCTGTGTGACAAGATCCCACAGAATAAGCAGACACCTATAATGAGTCCAGTAATGAGTCATAGGGTTGTGATCTGTGGGAATCAGCTGATATCTCAGTAAGCCTCCGAATGCCAATGTGAATCTGATAAGGCAAGAGGGTGCTCTGAAGTAAACCGGGGGGCTTTAAAGGACAAATGGGCTAG
Organism: Pelobates fuscus; assembly: GCF_036172605.1. NCBI lineage: Eukaryota > Metazoa > Chordata > Amphibia > Anura > Pelobatidae > Pelobates > Pelobates fuscus. Next base: position 292,977,768 of record NC_086317.1, on the reverse strand, counting down.
CATAGGTATGGATATTTGTATAGTTAATGAGAGTTTCTACAAAAGAAAAAAAAATAAACTGAAAATTGTGTGAAGGTTATGAACGTTAAAGGTGTTATGCAAAGCTGATTGGGTTGCAAATCGGGGTTGAATTCCTCATTCCTCATAATGCATGGTTTGGCCGTCACCATGTTTTTCACATTCTATAATCTCAAGGCAGCGTCATGGCATGCATGTACCATTCTGCCAAATTTTATGGAAGTCATGCAGCAACCATCTTCCTTATAATGAAATATCTGGAGACGAGCTAAGAAGACATAAATAATGGAATTCTGTCTTCCCATCCCCTCTGCTGGAATATCATTATTGGAAAAGGGTTAAATTAAGGGTGGCAAAAAGCAGCGACAGCCAACGTTATACTAATCTCTGGCAGATTAGGATATGTACAGTATGTCCCAGTACTTACCTAAGATTAGGAACCATCGCATAAACCCTTACACTAACCTTAATTCTTGCCCAAAAACTAATGCTCTAACAAACAAACCCAAGCCATAAAACCGCTCATCATCGAGCTAGTGGTTGATGTCCCCATTTAAAATTATTTTCCCACAATACATAGTTCACTCTTATGTACCACAACCCTTTCTAATAAAGCGTAGCAGTCATGTTGTGATGAAATGATGACCACATTGCTAATTATTGGCATAAAAGGCTTGAATCATTTTATCAACACCTTTTCCCCTAATTAAACTATCCACCATGACTGTTTAGTAAATAACCTTCTTTCTTCTGATATGATCAACATACCGTTGTGCTCGAAAGTTTGCATACCTTGGCAGAAATTGTGAAATTTTGACATTGATTTTGAAAATATGACTGATCATGCAAAAACATTTATTTTATTGAAGAATAGTGATTATATGAAGCTATTTATTATCACATAGATGGTTGGCTCCTTTTAAAATCATAATTATAACATAAATCACCCAAATAGCCCTGATTATTATTATTATTATTATTATTATTATCATTACCTCCATTTATATAGCACCAACAGATTCCATAGCGCTGTATAATATTATGAGAGGGGGGATCTAACTATAAATAGGACAATTACAAGAAAACTTACAGAAAAAAATAGGTTGAAGAGGACCCTGCTCAAATGAGCTTACAGTCTATAGGAGGTGGGGTATAACACGCAGTAGGACAGTAAATATCAATCAATTAAGGTGGGAGTGAAGCAGAGCTGGAGGAGAGGGTAGAGTGCTGCCCTTTAGGAGAGAGCAAGAGAAAGGTATGTAAGGTAGAGGTTACTCTGGGAGGCCATAAACTTTCCTAAAGAGATGGCTTTTAAGGCACTTCTTAAATGATTGAAGACTAGGGGAGAGTCTGATAGGGGTAGGCAGGCTATTCCATAGAAAGGGAGCCGTCTGCGAGAAGTCCTGCAAGCGCAAGTTGGCTGTACAGGTACGAGCAGCGGACAGGATAAGGTCACGGGCAGGGCCGATGCAAGGATTTCTGTCGCCCTAGGCAAAGATCCATTTTGCTGCCCCCTCATGTCACTCACTCACTGACAGACACACACCGGGAGACACACACACACACTCACTGATAGAAACACACTCACTCACTGACATACATACACTCACTCTGTTCCGTGCCCCTCTCCTCCAGTCACCGGCATTTTTTGGTAGAGCAGGCACCTGCCATAAAGGTAAGCAGGTGCCTGCTCTGCCTTAACTAATACAGCTTCGGGCCCCCAGCTTCTTGGGCCCCCAGTGGCAGGGCTCCTCAAGGTGGCTCCTCAACCTTCAGGTGCCTTGAGGATCGGCCGGCGCTGAAGAGCTGTAGAGCTGAAGAGCCGCTCGCCCATTGCTGCAGTCCCAGACAGGGGCAGGCAGCCTACCAGGAAACATCCCGGTGGGAGCCCCCAGCATGCTGACGCCCTAGGCGAATGCATAGTTCGCCTAACAGTGGCATTGGGCCTGGTCACGGGCAGAGAGGAGGGACCGAGAAAGGGCATACCTATGGATCTGTGAAGAGATAGAAGAGGGGCTAGAATTGTTCAGTGCTTTATATGTATGGGTTAACACTTTGGATAGACTCCTATTGGATACAGGAAGCCAATGTAAGGACTGACAGAGGTGTGAGGAATGAGAGGACTGACTAGAGAGGAAAATCAGTCTTGCGGTGGCATTCATTACAGACTATAGAGGGGCAATACGGCTTTTGGGAAGACCAATCAGGAGACGGTTATACTAAACAATGCAAGAAATTACTAGAGCATGGACATGCTCCTTGGTAGCATATCTTTCATAAGAAAGGGGCGGATGCGGATGTTTTTAAGCTGGAATCTACAGGATTTGGCAACATACTGGATGTGAGGCTCAAAGGTGAAGCCAGAGTCAAGTATGACACCAAGACAGCGCGCTTGCAAGGATGGACTTATGTGGATACCACTAACTTGAAGGGAGAGCGCAAGAGGCGGATCAGTATTAGGAGGAGGAAAGACAAGGAGTCCAGTTTTAGAGAGATTGAGTTTCAGAAAGTGGGAGCACATCCAGTCAGAGATGGAAGAAAGGCAAGCAGTGACCCGTTGCAGGACGACAGGAGAGAGGTCCGGGGAGGAGAGATATATCTCGGTGTCATCAGCGTACATGTGATAGTGGAATCTAAAAGAGGCAATAAATTTGCCAAGAGAGGCAGTATAAAGAGAAAATAGAAGGGGACCAAGGACAGAGCCTTGGGGGACTTCAACCGAGACAGGACGAGGGGAGGAGGTATCCTTGGAAAAGGAGACACTGAATGAGCGTTGGGAGAGATAAGAGGAAAACCCAGAGAGGACAGAGTCACAGAGACCGAGCGATTGAAGAGTTTGAAGAAGAAGAACATGATCAACGGTGTCAAAGGCAGCAGAGAGGTCAAGAAGAATTAGTATGGAGTAGTGGCCTTTGTATTTAGCTACGATTAGGTTGTTAGTAACTTTGATAAGAGCAGTCTCAGTAGATTGGAGAAGGCGGAAGCCAGACTGAAGAGGGTCAAGGAGAGAGTTGGAATTGGGGGCCTCATAGACAACTATTGCAAAAGACTGCTTGCTGTCATTGATGCTAAAGGGGACAATAAACAGTATTAAGAACTATGGGTATGCAGACTTTTGAACAGGTGTCATTTTAGTTTTTTCGTTGTTGCCATATTTTGTTTTATGATTGTGCCATTCTGTTATAACTTACAGTTGAATATGAATCATATAAGATGTAAAAAAATGTGATTTGCCTGCTCACTCATGTTTTCTTTAAAAATGGTACTTATATCAACAATTCTCCAAGTGTATGCAAACTTTTGAGCACAACTGTATGGTTAAAGACCTGTTTTGGGATAAATATTTGTACTTTATTATTTGTGGCAGGGTGAACTGAAATTAAAGCCTAAGTACTGAAGTAATGAAGTTTTAATCCAGCTCTGGTAGAAACCAGAGAATTTCATGTTGATCTCTATGGAAACCTTAACTTACCGGAACATAAACATATCCTTAAATGGGTTTCATACATTTATGTAGGAATTTCAACTTTGGAATACTGCAATGAAAACACCATTTAAGAGTTTCGAGTATCCTTGGATTAGTGTAGAATATCAAGCAGACAGTTTTTTAGACGTTGTGATCCTGAAAACCTCAGACTCTTTTATTAGAATAAAACGCAGAAGAATCAGGTTCAAGTACATAATAACATGATATTTGAATAAATGTCTGGATAGGGACACAGATATTGACAGTGTTATTTACGATTCTGTATTTTGGCTACAAATCATAAGATGAAAGCCTTCAATTTATTATTATTCTTACACCTCCTTTAGGGGAGTTGTAATGGAGAGGTGGATTTATTTCTTACAAGGTGGCCTTTTAATAGTTTTTCCTCTCAATGTTCAAATTGTCTGTGGTGGCACCACACTATCACAGCTGGAGAAACAGCAGTATCCTTTTCACAGCCACTGTGTGGGACTCTAATAGTTTCCTAAATTTGGGGGGAGGTGGGTGGGGGGGAGGGGTGAAGGGTGTTAGCCTTCTCTTTCTTTACATGAGATTTGCAAACATTTTATGTGAAATCACTGCCTTCCCCCTCTTAAGATATGTAATTTTGTATATGGTTAGAAAAATGTTTTGCTGCTTTCTGCAGTACAATCCCATTAATTTAGCTACACAAAAGGTCTCCCTAATTGTAAGGTAAATAATACAGCTAAGTCAATGAGAGAACAAAATAAGTGGAGCTGCTCACTGTCCTCTTATTATCTCCATAGTATAACAACGCCACACTTAGGGGGCATGAGGTAGATAATAAGAGGACAGTGAGTAACTGAGTTGGAGTGATCTCATTGGCTGAGCTTAGTACTTACTCAGAATATGCCTTAACTAGCAAGTCACTTTGTAGCAAGAGGGTATTTGGCAAATGGGGTGAGGTTACACAACAGTAAGCCACAGATTTTTTTTTTAACAATCTATATTTTCAATTTTGCCATTTATAACAACAAGGTAAAACAAACAAAAAAGATAGATAACATACATAATGGGTAAAAGGTCTGGCTCTCTCACCAATACGCTTTTCTTACTTGACACCGGAGAAACCGAGCCTTGGACAAAAAGAGAATGGAATAAAAGCAGTGTAGACCGCTTACCCACTCTAAATAATAATACAGAAGGAAAATGGTTAGTTCACAGACCACAATGCTTCCTCATTGTAATAACTGACTGTGTGTTTATTTAGTTGAATAAGTCTTTTATATATAGATATTTCTTCTTTGGGTCTGAGGCTCGCATCACTAATATATGTCTATATTAATGAAAAGTACTAATACGCAATCAGACGTTCTTTATAAAAAATATGCATTTATTCTACTTCAACAGCAAACAATAATATACTTAACAGACGGTATTTCTTAACGACGTTACAGAGAGTCGTCTTTGTATCAGCAACTCAGGACATTAGAGAGGAGAGCAAAACGGATCATGGAAGGAAGAGAGTGTGGTCCTTTGTCCTCTGCCCTTTATAGCCCAAATTACATCATAACATTTAGTTTAGACTCTGGCCATATAAGGAAATTCCCCATATAAAGACCATCCCCAAATCTCTCTTATACAGCACATTCCAGATACCTCATGGTACAGAATAGCAAACACCACCTGTTCTGTTTAACCCATTAGACAGCTACACCTTAATATGTATTTGAATAGGAACATATAGAATATTCAATATTCTACACTCATCCACTATCTTCTGGGTTTTTGGGTTCTCCAACAAAAACCCGGAAGATAGGGCTTTCTTGATTTGTCCTTATACATATATATCACTTGGAGTATTGACCGCATCTCCAGAAGGATATTGATACTTTAGAGAGAGTTCAGAGAAGGGCTACTAAACTGGTTCATGGATTGCAGGATAAATCCTACCAGGAAAGGTTAAAGGAACTTAACATATATAGCTTGGAGGAAGGACGAGACAGGGGGGATATGATAGAAACATTTAAATACAAAAAGGGAATCAACACAGAAAAGGAGGAGACTATATTTAAAAGAAGAAAAGCTACTACAACAAAAGGACATAGTCTTAAATTAGAGGGGCAAAATATTTAAAAATAATATCAGGAAGTATTACTTTACTAAGAGGGTAGTGGATGCATGGAATAGCCTTCCAGCTGAAGTGGTAGAGGTAAACACAGTGAAGGAGTTTAAGCATGCGTGGGATAGGCATAAGGCTATCCTAGATATAAGATAAGGCCAGGGACTAATGAAAGTATTTAGAAAATTGGGCAGACTAGATGGGCCAAATGGTTATCTGCCATCACATTCTATGTTTCTATGTTTCTAGATTAACGCTTGCTATAGTAGATTCAATGGGAGTAACAATGTATCACGGGAGCTGTTTTTCTGGTTTTCGCTATTATGTACATATCCCATATGTCAAAAATATCTACAATGTTGATTAAGTTGATGAATCTGAACAATGTAACCAATTACCACATATGAACTATTCTGTAACCATTGGATGTGCAATAAAAAAAATAAAAAAATCTCAAAAGAGCAATGTAGAAGTTCAAAATGTTCAATGTTTGCTAAGTTGTGGCTAACGAAGATGCATGAATCTTGTAGAACAATGGTAACTTAAATATAGTGGAAGAGTAAAGTGACGAGAGTATACTCTTACAATGGGGTTCTTCATGTCAACACTTCAAAACTCTTACTATGGCATCCTTCAGCTTTTTCATGTCCTTAACAGTAAACTTATCCGACTTTCCATTTAACACCTGCCAATGAGAGGAGTCTCTGTGAGTGATGCATTTTAAGCCCCTAACCTCTAACCCTTAACCCCTAACATTATTTTGCCAGTAAGATATATAGAGAGAGTTTAAAAAAAAAAAAAACAAATGAGAAAGATAGTGGGGTAGGGAGAAAAAAATGGGTTGGGGAGGATTGATACGAAGTTAAGAACAATTTTTTTGTTTTGTTTTTTAAAAATAATTTTTTTATTGAGTTTGACTTTAAAAAGAAAGACAATATAAACACCTTATTTTACAATAAATAACATTGTTATAAAATAATATAAATATTAGACATAAGACATCTCGTAATAGATGATTCTGTTTCATATGTAAAATTTTTGTTTATAGTATTAAGATAGTATGAAAGATATTATAATGTTATAGTAATCTTAAAATGTGATGTTTTATAATTAAATTGCTTTAATTGTAGTCATAACTATCCATTGTTAATTGTATAACAACTGTTAATTTACCCACTTTGTCTTATTTCACATAATGTTCATAATATACAGACATACAAACAGTACAAAAAAAACACAATAAGAAGGGGCATCTTGTGTGGTGGGGGTGTCTAAGACTGTTTGCTATTATTGTTATTGTTTGTTTATTGAGAGACAATATTTCAAATTATAAGTTAAAGGCCTAATCATACAGTCATTTCATGCCTATTCATTTTGCTTGTTAATCATTACTCGTAGTATAATACTCATTCCACATAGACCAGATTTTATTAGAAACAGAACAAAGGATGCAGGTAGCGCCAAAATAAATCCAATATTGTGGTAAGTAATCAAAAAAAGGTACCAAGTAAAAGATAAAAATGTCCTTTTGAGGTTTTAAAAGTCTTCAAATGTTGAATAAGATGTCTCCGGAGTGGTATCACACATCAATGGCATATGCAAAAGAGAAAATAGGAGACCAATAGTGCAGTATTGTAAGTCTATAAACTATAGACAATGTAGAACTAGAAATTGCCAACTCATGTTTTTCAGAGCTATAACAAGCTCTCGGTAAAACAGCTTACAGGACCCCTGGGTACTGACTACCATTCGAGGGTTTCACATAGAACTGATAGACAACACCGTACACATTCCCCCTCCTCGACCGATCTGCTTTTCTCTCCAGGATCGCAGACGGATCGACATGGAGCTTTCCACCCTTCTTACCAAAAGGGCTATAGAAAAAGCTCCTCCCGAACCCACAGGGGTCATAAGCAATATTTTCCTTGTGGAAAAGAAAGGCGGACAATTGAGGCCTGTCATAAATCTACGCCCCCTCAATGCCATAGTCCGATACCGCCATTTCAAGATGGAAGGTATTCACCTATTACGGGACCTTCTCCTTCACGGAGACTGGCTAGCAAAACTAGACCTCAAGGATGCATACTTGACGGTGCCTATTGCCCCGGACTCCCGAGACCTCCTACGCTTCCAATGGCAACGAGAGACTTGGCGGTTTACATGCCTACCCTTCGGCCTCTCCTCGGCACTGTGGTGCTTCACAAAGCTACTGCGTCCTGTCATGGCATGGCTACGCAGCCGGGGAGTTCGTCTAATCGTATACCTAGACGACATACTCCTTATGGCCCAAGATCGCTCCACTCTCCTTGCCCACCTACGGCTGGCCATAGACCTCCTCTCCCGCTTGGGCTTCGTTATCAATTGGGAAAAGTCATGCCTAACCCCCGCCACGCAGATGGAATTCCTAGGATTCCTCGTGGACTCAAAGGAGGCGACTCTGAGCCTGCCAAGGTCCAAGATTCTCACCATACGCAAGGAGTTACGCAGAGCTCTAGTTCGGCCCCAACTCACCCTGCGACAGCTGGCACGGCTCATTGGCCTACTGGCCTCATCTATACAGGCAGTGTTCCCGGGCCCACTCCACTACCGGGCACTGCAGCGCCTGAAGATCGCACATCTGAGAACCGGTGCGTCTTACGCAGACCTAGTGTCCCTGGACACCGAAACGAAAGACGAATTGCGCTGGTGGATTCTCAACCTCTCTGCATGGAACGGCAAGGCGATCTTCGTCCCGCAACCGGAATTCACAATCGATTCCGATGCAAGCCTCCACGGATGGGGGGCCCATTGCGACGGGATATCTACAGGGGGTCGTTGGTCGGCAGCCGAGTCACGGCTGCACATCAACGCACTGGAACTTCTGGCAGGCTCCTTCGCCATCCGCAGCTTCGCGAGAGACAGAGCCCTAACCTGCATCCGTCTACGAATGGACAACGTCTCGGCGGTGAGATATGTCAACCACCTGGGGGGTACACAATCAGCAGTGTTGGCCACCCTGGCGAAGGACTTTTGGGAATTCTGCCTGGAACGGAACCTGATGGTTCACGCGGAGTATCTACCTGGTCTGCACAACGTCCAAGCAGACTGGGGGTCACGTTATCTCTCAGACTCCAGCGACTGGAAGTTGGACACGGAGGTGTTCTCCAGTTTATCATCTCTCTGGGGTCCCTTTTCTATCGACCTCTTCGCTTCCCGACTCAACACCCAGCTATCTCGATTCTTCAGCTGGAGGCCAGACCCGATGGCGGAGGCAGTAGACGCCTTCCTGCAAGACTGGAGCAGGGACCTCCTATATGCCTTTCCACCGTTTTCCATGATTCCACGCTCCCTCCTTCAGACCCGCAGACACCGGGCAGAACTAGTCATGGTGACCCCATTCTGGGACACCCAATCTTGGTTCCCCCAGATTCTCGAGATGACGTTGGACTACCCACGGTTGCTACCGCCACACCACAATCTGCTGCTAGACCCGACGGGACGGTGTCACCCGCTCCGCTTGGACGGCTCCCTCCCACTCCTGGCATGGCGGATCTCCGGGGACCCTGGGAAATCCAAGGAGTTTCGGACACAACTAGACGCCTGTTGGCGGAAGCATGGGCCCCAGGAACTAGACGAGCCTATGGGTCAGCTTGGCGAGCTTGGACTGGCTGGTGCATGGCTAGGGACGTGGATCCCGTTTCGGCCCCTGTAACCATGGTTCTGCAATTTTTGACATCCCTCTTCGAGGCGGGGAAGGCTTACAGGACTATCAACCTTTACAGGTCAGCCATCTCGGCAATTCATCAAGGTTTCGATGGATGCCCGGCGGGTCAACATCACTTGGTGTGCCGGCTCCTTCGGGGCTCACGCTTCTCCAGACCACCCAGACCTCGCTACTCCACGTCATGGGACGTGTCCATTGTCCTATCCTTTATCTCGTCGTGGCCCGCTAACTCAGCGCTCTCCCTGAAGCAACTTTCTGCCAAATTGGTCGGCCTGCTCTGTCTCGTATCCTGCAAGAGAGTTTCGGACGTTAGAGCCCTGGACTTCGATGCCAAGTCGTACACCCCGGACGGGGTCACGTTCAACATTAGTCGCCGGACAAAAACCTCTATCAAGTCAGTGTCCTACCCCGCTTTTCCTACCTCTCCAGCGTTATGTCCAGTGGCTTGCCTTCGCGAATACGAAGATCGTACCAGATGTCATCGTTCACAGGTATCCCCACAGCTGTTCCTATCCTTTCGGCCACCTTTCCGTCCGGTCTCTAGCACCACACTGTCACGATGGGTGCGATGGTTATTGGATCAGGCAGGCATTGATACCACGATCTTCGGCGCCCATTCGGTCCGGGGAGCCTCAGCATCCTCGATGATGACTGCAGGGGCTCGTCTGGAGGATATTATGAGGACGGCCGACTGGTCTAGGGAATCTACCTTCCGTGAATTTTACTTTCGCCCGGCCCCACATTCTTTTACGGCCGTAGTTAATCAGCTTTAAACTTGCAATATGAGCCTCCGTGTCTTGTTATAAAATTGCATGATTTTGCTATTACATGACGAAAAGTCATGATTTTATTAAAGACACGGAGGCGAGTATTGTCCCACCCGCGTTTATTGTTCATGTCTCCCCACCCCTTATTTCGTAGGTTGCAACGAGTCACATGGAAGTTTTGGGTACGGTAAGTGGGGCCATGTCTCAAGGATAAGTTTATGTTTTGATAGGCTTACTAATCACACTAAGATGTGGGTTTGTATTTATTTGGAATTTTTCTCCTCAGTTGGTACCTGACAATAGTTACAATTATCGATCTTAACCTCTCGGCTCCTGTCTCTTTATGTTTTCACAGCCTAATCCAACAAGATGGCATGCTGTTTTCCAAGTTGAATGGACTCTTCCCGCTGCAAATCTCTGGTCCTACAGCTCATCTGGTCGTACTTCCCTGTTATGAGACTCTCTTATTTGGACTATTGGACTGTGTTTTTCGTTCTTGTTCGGACATTGTTAATAAGTCGCATCTTCAGAAAGAGGGTTATGGAAGGGAAGTGCTGCCTAATATACCGGGACCTGAGCGGGGAGGGGCCTATGTTAATGTATGTTCTTCATTTTTTTCAATATATTTGTATTCTTTGCTGCTATTGGTGGACAGTAAAGAAAGGGTTATGCAATACTCGCCTCCGTGTCTTTAATAAAATCATGACTTTTCGTCATGTAATAGCAAAATCATGCAATTTTTTAAGATAACCAACGGATGATTTAATCCATAGTTAATGAGAAAATAAGTTACCAAGGTCTTCCCACTTTAAAATAGTTTAGATGTTTTCTTCAGGGGCAGATTTATTAATAATCTGTTTAATTTAAGAGGTTTGTTTTTTTAATCAACCAAAAAAGTAGTATATCTATAGGGACTGATCTACTAATTGGATCTTTAAAAAGAAATGAACAATTCTTAGATATGTAAATTTTTCGGTATCAGATATACCCGCATTTCTGTTGCATATCTGAAAAAGTATTAGGAGATACGTTTGAACCCAGTTGACCAATCTTAAGTATACTTTTTATTTTGCCAATTAGTTATATTAAGATCTTTTCTAAATAGTTTGACCACTTCCAAGGGGACTTTACAGGACATTTGAATTTGAGCAAAAACTAACTTCTTTATAGGATCTATAGAATTATAGATTTGAGTAATTATCAAGTTGTCAAACTTTAGATTTTTAAATGATTTACTATCTAACCAGAAAAATAGAAAAGGATCTAGATTTCTAAAACTCTTCCTCTCAATCTTATATCACATTTCCTCCCAAGATTTTACATTTCCCCATTCTAAAAAGTGGGAGAACATAACTGTATTATTAATCAAGTGGATGTTGGGAAAATACAATCCCCCCTCACACAAATGTGCTGTCATTATTTTCCTAGTTATTCTTGCTTTTTTCCCCACCCATACAAGGGAAAAAAGTTTATCAAAAAGATTCAATATTTTATTTGGGACTCTTGATGGGATCGTACGAAAGTGGTATTCCAATTTGGGTGTTAAATATGCATTTAAAGTGTTTAATCTACCCATCCAGGATAGTATTGTGTTACCCCAGTTATCTATTTGATTGTTCAACTCTGTGAGAAGTTTAAGGTATATTAAATGTATCCATGTACTTGTGTCAAAATTAATTATAGCTCCCAGATATTGTATTGTTTGAGTATCCCAATTGCACTCATATTTTAACGTAAGTGATTCTTCTTGGGTTTGAGAGAGATTACAATTTATTATTTGTGTTTTTTGCAAATTAACTTTGCAATTGGAAAAACAACTAAATTTGTATATACATTCCATAGCTGAGGAGATAGAAATCTCTGCATGGGTAAGAGTTAAGATTATGTCATCTGCAAAAAAACTTTATTGTTTTATCGCTCTCCCCTAATAAGATTCCTGATATGTTGTTATATTGTCTGAAATAGGCTGCTAGAGGTTCGATAGACAGAACGTACATCAGGGCCTAGGGCAGCACAAAACCAGGATACACCACTGCGTGTACCGTTCCTCATATCGAACCATTGTGAATTCAAACCGTTTCCAAAAACTTTTGCTTTGGGAGAAGTGTATAGTGACATAGCTAGATCTTTAAAAGTACCTTTAATTCCCGAATGCAGTTAAAGTTTCGGCAAAAAACTTCCACCTCACGCTGTCAAATACCTTTTCGGCGTCGACACTGATGAAAACAGTTGGTATATGTTCTTTATTAATCTTCAAAATCATATTAGCAATTTTCCAAAGATTATCTCTGCCCGATCTTGCTTTTACATACCCCAACTAATCATTGCCCACTTACTCAGTAATGACTTTACTCAGTCTGTTTGCAAGGATTTTTGAGAGTATTTTTATATCTAAATTTATAAGAAAGATCAGGAGGCAATTGGAGACGAATTTAGCATCTTCCCTGGTTTAGGAACGGTCGATATAGTGGCACTTAATAACTCAGAAGATATATTTTTTGCTAGGTTTATATCCATTAATAATTTATGTAATACAGGAGATATTATAGATACAAATGTTTTATAGAAGAGGGCAGTATAGCCATCTGGACCAGGAGCTTTCCCATTCCCTAAATAGTTTATTACTGTCTTAATTTCTTCAGTTGTTATTTCTTTATTTAGTTTTTTTAATGTTTTTTTAGGTTTGATTAGGGGAAGAGTGATTTTATTAAAAAATTAATTAAACTCCAACAAGGAAGTATAATAATTTGCAAAGGCATTTCCTATTTGTTGGGGTGAAAGCATAGTTTTACCTCCTTCTATAATTTTTTTGTATTGATTGTTTTTTCCTCTCAGGTTTAGGTTTTTTAGATAGTAACTTCCTTACTTTATTACTACTGCTGTACCATTTCTGTCAGCAAGTAAATGATTAATTTGTAATTGAATTGTTTTAATTTAGTTGGCTGTTTCTCTTGAGGGATTTATTTTATTAATTTGTTCAATTTTAGCAAGCTTTCTATATGTCGGATAATTTAGCACCTTTTTGTTTTGCTTTAGCTTCTAATTGAATTAGATTGCCCCTCATTACGCACTTAAATGTTAACCATAACTTTTTATTTGAAACGCTACCCTCATCATTTATTGCTATAAATTCATTTGCTAAGAGATCTAAGTTGTCTCTATTCTCTTTACTAAGTAGGATTGTTTCATCCAATCTCTATTGATGACTAGTTTTATAAACTAAATAATTTTTAATTATGATGTCAATTGGAGCATGGTCAGTCCAAGTAATATACCCATATTTGATTTTGTGAAATTACTTAAATTAACTGAATTGGTAAAAAAAAAAAAAATCTTTTCGAGAGTAGCTGTTATGAATTTTAGAATAAAAGTATAATCCTTTTCACTTGGGTGCTGCACCCTCCGAATGTCAAAAAGATTGTATTCATTTAGGATCTCTTGCAGCCATTCGGCTCTTTTAAAAAAAAAAAATTTCAACCTTTTTCAACCTAGTATGTCTAATTTTCTATCACATATTTCATTTACAACAGTATTCCAATCCCCTCCTATTAGGAGTATGCCTTTTTAAATGTTATCAAGTTTTTAAAATATATTTTTATAAAATTTCTGTAAAATTTCATTGGGAGCATATACATTCACCAAAGTGTAAATCTTGTAATTTAATTTACAAATTGCTATCAGATGTCTGCTATTTAAGTCTCTCTCTCTCTCTGTGTATTGTTTCAAATTAAATTTTACTGAACATATGATGCCCATCCCCCTTTTTTTTTTCTTCTTAAAATTGCACATATAATAGTTGTATATCTTGAAAATTTCCACTGGCCTTGACTGTTATCTTTCCAATGTGACTCTTGTAGGGATGTGCATGGGAAAAATATTTGGTTCGGCATTCCGAAATTCGGCACTTCGGTTCGGCACTTGGGAGCTTCGGAACTTCAGGACTTTGGGTAAGTGTAGGGTTAGGGTAGGGTTAGGGAAGGGTTAGAGGTAGGGTTAGTGGTAGGGTTACCCCAACCCCTAACCCTACCCCAACCACTAACCCTATCCAAACCCATAACCCTACCCCTAACCCTACCCCTAAACCTAACCCTACCCCAACCACTAACCCTACCCTAACCCTAACCTTACCCCAACCCCTAACCCTACCCTAACCCCTAACCCCAGCCCTCTCCTGTTTTGCCACTTTTCAGAAATCCAAAGCACTTTGGTACTTCCAAAATTCGGCACTTCAGCAATTTGGTTCGGTTCAGCATTCCGAAATTCGGCACTTCTGCATTTCGGAAATTCAGCAATTTGGCACTTCGGACATTTGGAAGCATCACAATGTCAGAATTTCCGAAATTCGGCCGAATTTGCATTTGGAACGAAACTAATTGCACATGTCTAGACTCTAGTATGGGCAGAGCTCCATTGCCTCATCTGCATCTGTAGTCATAAAGTCATATGCCTTCCTCTTCTGGGCATTCCCAGAAAATTTGCAGTAAAGATCCAACAGCCCCCGTAGCATCTCCAGCATTGATCTGTTATCCCTGGAAAGAATGTGTGCAGTTTTCGAAAAGTGCCATACCATTTGCTTCTATTTTATAATTAATCTCTTGGTATATCGAGCTTTGAGAACTGTGGTGTGTTAATATCATCATCTTAGACCATTGTTGGTCAGTAAAAGATATCTGCAAGGCATTTTCCCAGTAAGTCATGAATCTGAATGGGGCGTGTTGGACCCGGGTAAGGATCAGTTGGTAAAGAATGAAAAAAAGTTTATGCAGAGGTAGCAAATCTGCCGACCTCACCACCACCATCCTTCCTGCCACCTTGGAAGCATCCTTGCTCCAATGTTGGCCAGACCCATCGTGTATTGAAATTGCGTATTGACACAATGGCACTCCACTATGTGGGCAAGGTGCAGGTAATATTTTTGAAAAGAGTTGGTCAAACTTGAGCCTCATCCTCTCCAACCAAATGTCTATTTTGTATAATTTTTCGAATAATGAATGACTCCAAAAACCACATTGGAGACAATCAGATAAAGTAAACTTTTTTGACATGCTTTTTTCAGGATTTTTTTTGTTTTTGTTATTCTGTCTCTCACTGTTAAAATACACGTACTATTATATTTATAGACTGTAAAAGGCAGTGTTTACATTGCAGCCTAATGCCACTTCCAATGGATTGTAGTTGGACAGCCACAAGAGAGACTTCCTGGATGCACCTGCAAACACCAATGTCTGGTGTCTTCACACTTTGCATGGAGACACTGAATGCTACCCATAGAGATGTTTTGAGTCTCAATGTATCTCTATGAGGAGATGTTGATTGAAACAGAGTGGCAATCGTCACGCAGGCGCAAAAGCCCCTCCCCAATACTTACTTATTGAAAGCATTGGATTGGCTGAGATCATCAGTATTGAAATGTCACCTTTGAAAATTATTTGCAGAAAATTGTAGCAGAGGTTAAAGAAAAATACTAACCTGCAGACATTGGAACGTTTTTGCACCCATTGATTTAGTACCAAACGTAGCAAATTGATTGTCAATCGAAGTCACCAAAACTGACTCTTCTGTGAGTATATAATTGTCTGTTTAACAATGTATCTGAGCAAATGCAAAATGACATAACAATAACATAATTCTTATTCTTATTACCTATTAGTATTAATTAACAGTCGCTGGAATATTCATGACAATGTACCTAGCTCAATATATTAAGTCTGTTTAAACAAGGCAAATATTTTCACATGGGTGCTACTTGTGTCATTTATTGGCAACATGGGAATACATTTTTTGCTTGTGGTTTTGGCAGTTTAAGCGTTTTGCTATTTTTCCATAGGGGATTAATGTGGAAGACTAACTCTTTTACCCATTTCATTTGTGAAGAAGAACAGCATAAGACACCCAGGCATCAACACACAAATCAATGGAGCATGGTGCCTGTCACTCATAATGATGTGCAATATTTGTCCTAATCTCTTCAATAATATAACACATGTATAAAGCTATCATCACTTTGAAAAATGAAACACAATTCGTCATTTAAGTGATACCTCATATGGCTCTGATTTGATATTTGCAACAAAGCTCTATACTGATGTAATAGAGTCATGATATAGAGTCTTATGTGTGCAAGCAGCTAATCCCATTGATCAGCAAATCTTAAGCATAATTTTGATTGAAAATATATCTTACGTTACCATGTGCACATTAAGCAATGCAATCATTTAATTAGTTGGGGACCAAAAAGAGTAGTTTTTAACAATGCCCAGTAATCCCAGTGACATTAAAGAAAAACATTAAGACATGTTATTATTATAATTATTATTTGTACTTAGAGTAATACAATCAGTATGTGTTTGAACAACATGCAACATGGTAACATAAAAAAATTCTAGGACAATTAAATCTGATTTTTTTCCTAGAAGTTATTTTATGTTACTATTGTTCCTAAAGTTATATCCTGAACAATAGCTACAGTCCAATCCAATAATAATTTACTGCCAAATGAAATAAGAAAAAAAAAAAACTCTTTGCAATTCATTATTATTATTTTTAAAGATGACATTTCATTTACAGTTCAGTATTGAGAACATTTGTCCTGCAGGTGAAAAGGAACATTTGAGAGCATTTTATGATGGCTCCAAATGATGGATACTAATACTATGTTCATTACTTTGCATTTCCAAAACACAGGAAATCAGAAGGATGTCACATTCATTGAGGGAGAAAACTGTTATTGTGTTCCCCGGGGTTGCGTTTCCATACCACAAATCTTTTCTTTTCCATCAACTGAGATATTGCTACCATATGTGAAAGGAAAAATAAATTAATAACGTTGTCAGTTCTTCATAATAGCGACAAAATTAACCATTTTATCACTAAAAGAGTGAAGACGGAGCAGCTATAACTTAATGGGACCCATCCAGTACAGATGTCCCACAGGTGTCTCAAATTTGCATAAAGTCACTCAACTGGAGTGATATAGTGCAGAGATGGTATGGAATGCAAAGAATTTCCTTTGTTCCATTATTTGCTTTCGCCATGTGTTATATGCTGCACTTGCACCAAAATTGTTTACCATGACAGTAACACTGGCTGAGCTAATTCCCACATTCTCTGTTAATTGTTACCATATGGTTATACGGAATGTGTTGTTCATACATGGAAAAGCCTTTCTGTCAGTAGGGGTAAAACTCACTAGATGAGTTCAGGAAAGTTGGCGGGACCTATCTGCTATCTCGAGCAGGATAGAAAATCCAGAATAAAACCTTCGCTATGGGCCATATGATTTCCGCCCTAAAAAAAACCCCAAAACTATGCTTCTATCTTGATGTAGGGTTGCATAACCATTTACAGTGCCGTAAGACAGCGGAAAGTTAGAAGAGCAAGTGGCATTCGGAGAAAAAGATGGCAAGTTCCTATGGTGACAAGAGAAAAAGAGAGGGTAGGTATTTTGCGGAGTGAATAGGAAAGTGCTACGAGAAAGGAGGGAGAGTGCAAATTGTATGGTAGGTGATATGAGTTATCAAATGTAACATATTAGGGATGGAATTATCAATTGATATTGTAACGGAAGGTGGAGAGTGCATGGGAACAAAAGAGAAATTTCCGTAGAGTGAGAAAGGGACAAATAAGTTAGAGGGGGGAAGGACTAGCGACAAGTGACATTCATAGGACAGAGGAGCAAGTGGCGTAGAAATGGAAGAGTGGCAAGAAACATGGGAAGGGAACAATAGCTGTTACAAATGAATGAATAAGAATTTGTTTATCCATGATATAATGAGTAACATTTTTGTTTTTATAATGACTCAATGTATTTACCCAAGGGAATTTATATGTATAATTACTGCAGGTTAAATAATCAATATGAATTATGTTGCTATGGAGATACGCTCAAACATTACAACATAGTGTTAAAAACATTTAACCGTATCTTTTCAAAATGCTGAACATCAAACCAGTGCTATCGTAAAAAAAATTGCACTTAATTGTACAGTATCACATATAGGGTTAGCATGCATATACTCTACTAATTCTACTCCTAACCCCAATATCCACTTTATTAATGAAAAAACTTGCATTATCTGGTATATCAAAATCTCAGATACTGTGGGCTATACTCCACCCAAGTACAATATATAGCATTTACAGACAGCTTAGAGTTAGGGTACTTTCCATTTTGATTATTGGATACATCTGTACTCATGCACTCAGGATGTTTAATCAGAGTGAGATATATGGAAGTTGTAAACCATAGCATCCTGAAGGTCCACAGTTAAGGACTATCCACAGAATGCAAGGGGGTATTAATATTTTTTATTGGCATTTATATAGCGTCACCATATTCCGTAGCACATTTTAATATTATAAGAGGGGGAGATTTAACAATAAATAAGCCAATTACAAAAACTTGCAGGAACAATAAATTGCATTAAGCTGTAGTTGTTCTGGTGACTATAGTGTCCCTTTAATGAAGCAGTTTGGGTGTATAGATCATGCCCCATGCAGTTTCTCTGCTCAATTCTCTGAAATTTAGGAGCTAACTTTTGTTTATGTTCATGCATTCCAAGCAACACTTTTCCATGCTGTGACTGACACAGCCTGCATGAAAAAAATGCTTAATTTACAATAAGTACAGTGTGTTTACTTGAGATGTTTTTATCTCCTACTTTTTTACTTAAATCACGCACAGGAAGCTCCTGCAGACTCAAGTAGGCTAGGGTGCACCAATCCTCTAATTTCAGGTGTGCTGACTATCTATTAATGTTAAACCCCTAATTTCAGGCGTGCTGTCTCTCTATTTTTGTTCAGTTGCTTAGCACTGCTCCAATATTTCTGTTTTTGCTTCCAGACTTTAGTTCAGGAAAAATCCAAACAATGCTTAACTCCATAAACAATTTCTGTATTTTCCAGTCCGAGTGTTCCCGTAGAGCAGCGAATGGTTTTGCCCCATTCAGTACAGGGCCATTCAACCCTTTGAATAATATACACTGATCAGACATGATATTAAAACCACTGACAGATGAAGTGAATAACATTGATTATATTGTTACAATGGCAACTGTCAATGGGTGGAATATATTAGGCAACAAGTAAACAGACAGTAATAGAATGTCATGTGTTTCATGTGGAAGAATGACAAATGGGCAAGCAAAAATATCTGAATGACATTGACAAAGGCCAAATAGTGATGGCTAGACAACTGGGTCCGGGAATCTCCAAAATTGTGGGGTGTTTTGTCACGGTTCTCACGTGGTCGCCCCTAGAAGCACCCAGCAGGGGATTTCAACCTGGGTACTTTGCGGTCCTGGCCTGTTATCTACCTTTGAGCCATGGCAATTCCTAGTCCATGGAATGATTCTCGAAATTGCTGTTTAGTGACGGAGTGAGTGTGCTGGATCTTGTGATTGCAGTTTTGGTGTACAGATCATGCCCCTTCAGTCTCATTGCTCAATTGTCTGCCATTTAGGAGTTAAATCAATTTTGTTTATGCAGCGCTAGCAACACTCACACAGCCAATATGAAATTTAAAAATTAGACTTGGGGTGAAACAATGTATGCATTTATTAAGGACCCATTAACTGGGCATCTCCTGGGCATTTTATATTATATATAGTGAGACTTATCTGGTAATGTGGGTAGGCATGCAGCGAGCCAGCTAATGATGACTGCACTCAGACTGAGTATGCAAAATGTTTTACACCCTTTCCCGCCTTAAATGCTCAGATGACTCAATTTGCACATTATTTTTGCTATTCAGATATTTTTATTTTAAATGGTTACTCCAAGCACCTTGACTGATCACTTCAGTATTTTAAAGTGATCATGGTGCTTGGAGTGTGTAATGTATTTGAAGATATCTTATGTTGCTGCCAGAGGTGTTCTAACTCCATCTGCAGCAGCATCATCAGCCAGGAATGAGAGTTCTGGTTAGTTCTGTAGAAGCTGTATGCATTGCACTTCACGTGGCATTAGAGGACACTCTTTACCAGGCGGGACCCAGCCTTAAGACAAGCTGTTGCAAAATGGTTTTCCTCATTTCCAGCCATGGAGCCAGGGTACTCCTATCATCAAGACCACTACTTAGCTTTTTAGTGAATCTTGATGATTGTTTTGAAAGGTTAAGTGTAAAATATCTGAGAAAAAATCCTGTCACTTCCACTTTCCATGTAGAACACTAAGTTACCTGTATCACTGCCAGCCCTGAAAGGTTCCTGTCTTTAAATGTTTAGCTTGCTTACCCATAATTCTCACTTAGGTCATGATGTACAAAGAAAATGGGAAGTAGCAGACAGATGTTTCCAAATTTTTAGTTTCAACAACAAAAATGCAGTCAAATGTCACTAATATTGTAGCATATTAACTTTCGATGACCAGTCAAACAGATGAGCTGTTCAAAGTTATATATGAAGGTTTCCTTTTATCCAATTAGTCCTTTGATTGTAGGCATTGTTTAACTGTGTTTTATTTCGGACTTGATGACAGTGTAGTCTTTGATTTGTGTTGCAGATAGATCTGATTTTCTTTTTCTTTTTTAAAACAAAATCAGGAAAAGTAGGAAAGTTAAATTAAATGCAATGTAGTAAAAAAGATGCCATGATTTATTAATAATTACATATTAACCCGTTCAGGACCGCTGACGGTTCAGGATCGTCATCGGAAACATCCTCTTGAGGACCGATGATGGTACTGAACCGTCATAACGGTAATAGTTACTCACCCGATCGCCGTTGTTTCCCCGCCGGCGTTTCACTGATAATTTAATTGTTGTGACACGTTTTACTGTTTTGAAACACTAATATTTGTACTCAGCGACGTCCCCCGAGTATAACAGTACCCCCCATGTACAGGTTTTATAGTGTTTTTGAATGTTACAGGGTCAAATATAAGGTCACATTTTTTACATAAAAATTTGCCAGGATGGTTATGTTGCATTTGAGAGCGTATGGTAGCCCAGGAATGAGAATTACCCCCATGATGGCATACCACTTGCAAAAGAAGGCAACCCAAAGTATTGCAAATGGGGTATGTTCAGTCTTTTTTAGTAGCCACTTAGTCACAAACACTGGCCAAAGTTAGCGTTCATAATAGTTTTGTTGCATTTTTAACACACAAACAATTATAAATGCTAACTTTGGCCAGTGTTTGTGACTAAGTGGCTACTAAAAAGACTGGATATATCCCATATTGAATACTCTGGGTTGTCTACTTTAAAAAAATATGTACATGTGAGGTGTGATTCAGAGATTTATGACAGATAACAGTGTTACATCACTATTGATACATTTTAATTATATATATTTTGAAACAGCAATGTCCTACTTGTACTTATAGCCCTATAACTTGCAAAAAAAAAAGCATGTTAACACTGGGTGTTTTTAAACTCAGGACAACATTTTTAATCCATTTAGCAGTTTTTTTCATTAGCTTTTGTAGATAAGTAAAAGATTTTAAAGTAAATTATAGGATATGATACAAATAATGGTATGTAAAAAACGCCCTTCTTGTTCTGAAAAAAAACCAATATATCATTTGTATGGGAATAGTAAATGAGAGAGAAGAAAATTATAGCTAAACACAAACACCACACAAGTTTTACAACAGCTCTGGTCCTTAACGTACAACATGTCCAAAACAGTCCGATCCCAAAGGGGTTAAAATAGGAACTTGCTAAAAAAACAATACCATCCATATTTCCAACAACATAAGTGAAAGATCAAGAAGAGGCGACAATAGGAGATATGGACACTAAATCTGGACATAGGTGCTTACACACAGTTTCCAGTGGGTTTTTTGTAGGCTCAATTACAGGGGAACTGTGCATATTTTTTTTTTGTGTGTCAATCAGTTTTTATTCAGGTTTCAAAGGTAATAACAATAAGCATAGTAGGTACAAGTTATGATCTGTACAGCGGTGACATAGGTAAACAGTTAAACTTGAGGTTTGCACTCTGTACACATTAGTGGGGTAGGTTAGATGGTATTCAGGTTCATCTAGTCATTCAATCTTGAAATGAGGTCATGTTCTGGTATGCAAGAACACAAATTTTTTTTGGGGGGTAACCCTCCAGACCAGGTTTCGACCCATTTCCATATACGTCAGGGTTTGTATGTGAGCGCAAAGGGTTAAGTACCATAAAGGTGTGTGCTATCCTGTGCTAACGTTCTAGTGGGTGCGTGAGGTGGGGTTTTAGGGTAGGATTCTCCTAGGGCAGCTTTCAGCTAAGTTCAGGTATTGGTTAGGTCAAACATGCGAATAACTGCCTGCGGTAACTGTCCTGCAGTCTGCCCAGCCTCCGTCCCTATAGTATGTTTCTCAGTTCCTGTACCTGTCTGGGTATTGTGTCTCTTGGCTGAGTTGTGTTCTGACGTGACAATGGGCAGTCCGACCTCTATCAGAGCCATTTCTCGACCTCCCTCTTCCAGTTGGTCTGTCGAACCTAACGGTACCGTAATTGCCAGGGGCAGTCCTATCGGTGGGAGGTGGTAGCCTAGGTTTGCCATATTACGGTCTCATCAAGCTCTCTAGTCAGTATCCAACCCGTCGGGTTGTTCTGTCTTTCGTCTGGTATGTCGGGGAGGGGGGGTGTATAGTAAGGGGTGTTGTGTCGGGGCTGGGGGATGGGGAGGGGAGGTAAAGGGCAATAAAGCTTCAGGTCAACAGCCCGGGTGGGGTCTCCCTGGGCTTGCACTAGTTCCATGTTCGGACAGCGCACGGTATTGGTCACACTTCCGTTCAAAATGGGCTCAGCTCCCGGAGCCCGGCATGCCCCTGTATCTTTATGCTCTTCCCGAAGAAATGTAGTGCCTCCACGGGTACCATTGTAGGACGCACTTGTCTGATCGTCCCTGCAGGGACGCAGTCATTATTTCCATCTCATAAATAGATTCCACCTTGTCAACCCATTGGCTGAAAGTGGGTACCGAGGCCCTATTCCAATGCAGGGGGATCAGTGCTTTTGCGGCATTCAGCATATGGATGGTCAGCGATTGCTTATATTTCCTGGTGGGGACTGAAGTGTGGTGTAGAAGCATCGTCAAAGGTAGAAGGGGGAGATCGCTTCCAGTTATTTCTTTGATCTTCGAATTAATCTGCCGCCAGTATGGTACCAGTCGGGGGCATGACCACCATATGTGCAAGGTTGTTCCCACTGCCGAGTTGCATCTCCAGCATGAGCCTGCGTTGTTGGCAAAGTGTCTCAGGATGTCTGGCGTGCGGTACCAGTGGGACAGCAGTTTATAGCCGGTCTCCTGGACCTTCGAACTAATGGAGCATTTGTGGGTGAGTAGTACGATCTTGTCCCACTCTTGCGTACCCGTTTCCCGTTCCCATTTGCCTCTGTAGCCCAAGGGGGTATTGTCTATGGTCTCTCGAAGAGTCTTGTACAGGAGTGACACTCCGTGTTCCATGTGAGCTCGGTTTGTGCACAGCCGCTCGAAGCTTGTTAGTTGTCTGTGGAGGTGGTTCTGACCTGCGATTCTGCCAACATACGTCCGCACCTGGTGGTAGCGGAATTCGTCCAACTGTGTGGGTCGAGTATCTCCCAGTAAGTTGGGTAATGGTCTGAGCGTTGTGCCTGTGCACCACCGACCCACATAAATCCAATCGGGTTGCGAAAAGCCCTGGAAAGCTGCTGGGGGTAAACCTCCTGCCAGCTCCGGGTTGTGGGTGATAGGGGTCAGGGGGTTTGGTGAAGTGGTTAGTTGCTGAGTGTGGCGGGTTTTGCACCAGGTCTTGAGGGTCGCGTCAATCATGGGGTTGTCTACGCGTAGCTCCGTGAAGGTGGCCCGACCCAACCATAGTTTCGATGGAAACTGGCCTTGTGTTTGCTGGAGTTCCATGGCCACCCATTGCTTCGGGCTGTTACTAACGTGCCAGTCCACAATCCTATGCAGATGTGTGGCTTGGTAATATGCCTGAACCGACGGTAGTCCCAACCCACCGGCCGATTTAGGACGTTCCATGACAGTCCTCCGGATGCGTGAGGTTCTGTGATTCCATACAAACCCGCGGATGGTCGAGTCCGCATCCTTGAAGAACGAGTGTGGTATAGAGATCGGCAAGGTGGCGAAGAGATATAGCAGCCGTGGCATCACATTCATTTTGACCGCGTTAATACGGCCAAACCAAGTGATGTAGCTCGTCGTCCATCGCTGCAGGTCCTGTTTTATGCACTTTAGGAGGGGAAGGAAGTTCAGCTGGTAGACCAGAGATAGGTTTTTGGGCAGCCAAGTGCCTAGGTAACGCAGCTTCTCCGCACACCAGGAGAAGGAGAATTGGTCACTAAGTCTGCGGGCGTCTTCTTCCTCCCGCATTATCGGCATCGCTTCCGACTTGTCCAGGTTGAGCTTCAGGTTGGACACTAGTCCGAAGCTGCGGAATGCCTGTAGGAGGTTGGGGACTGAGATCAGGGGTTGTTCAAGGAAGAACAGCATATCATCGGCGTACGCCGCTACTCTATGTTCCTCCTTACCTATGCGGACCCCCGTAATGCCCCAATCCCGTCTGACCGCCTCCAGGAATGGCTCCAGGGAGAGGGCAAACAGGAGGGGGGACAGGGGACATCCCTGGCGAGTCCAATTACATATGGGGAACGGTTGTGACAGGCATCCATTCACACGGATCCTAGCAGTCGGCGTCGAGTATAGGGCGGAGATCCAGGTGCGCATATGTGTCCCAAAGCCGAAGTGTCTTAGTGTCTCATTCAGGTATATCCAGTCGACTCGGTCAAACGCCTTTTCGGCGTCCGTCGAGAGTAGGACGGTATCCCGGTCTTTGGATCTCGCGTAGTGTATGACGTTTAGTGCGCGGATGGTGTCATCTCTAGCTTCCCGCCCCGGGATGAAGCCGACCTGGTCTGGGTGTATTAGGTCCGGTAGAATCCTGGATATTCTCAAGGAGAGCGCCTTCGTGAACAGCTTCAGATCTGCATTGAGCAGTGAGATCGGTCTGTAGCTGGAACAGAGTGTGGGGTCTTTCCCATCCTTAGGGATCACCGTGATCGTTGCCGCTAAGGTGTCTGATGGGAAGGCTCCGCCATCCCGTATGGCGTTGAGGCTCGTCAGGAGTCTGGGCATGAGAACCTCTTGGAATGTCCGCAGGTACGTCAATGGGAGGCCGTCTGGGCCTGATGCTCGGTGTGGTTTGGAGTGTTTCAAGGCTGCTGTGAGTTCCAGTAAGGTCAAGGGTCCATCCAACTCCTCCGCGAGGTCCGGTGTGAGTTTGCGTGTGACGGTTTGTGATAGGTAGTCTGACACCCTCCGGCGGTGTAGCCCCACTGCCTCTCCCGTTCGGGCCTGAGACTGATGGTAGAGATCCTTATAGTAGTCCCTAAAGGCTTCCATAATCCCCTCGGGCAACCTTGTGGATCGATCCTGCGGGTTACGGATTTTGAGTATGTGCTGAGATCTCCTCTTTTCTCGGAGCATTTTCGCTAAAAGCCTGCCACTCTTATTTGAATGCTCATAGTAGAATCTTGCGGACTTCCGCAGGGTGTGTAACAAGCCCTGAGACAGGTGATCGGCCAGTGCCCTGCGGGCATCCGTGAGTTGTAGGTACACATTGTCATCCGCGGATGTTTTGTGGGAGTCTTCTAGGCCAGCTATCTTTTTGGTGAGATCAGAGATGATTTTGTTTCTGCATTTCTGCCGTTGTGAGCCAAGGGCAATGAAGTGTCCTCTGATGACACACTTATGAGCCTCCCAAAGCGTTAGGGGGGACATGTCCTCCGTGTCGTTTGCGTCAAAGTAGTCGGTGAGTGTCCGGCAGGCTGACGTCCTGGCTTCCAAATCGTCCAATAGGGTCTCATTGAGTTTCCAGTGACGCTCCGCGGGTCTGAACAGCGGGGATTTCATCCGGCTTAGGATGGGCGCATGGTCGGATTGATGCATGATTTCAATTTTCGCGTCCTGGAGGTGGGTCAGTCGTTCTTGAGGCAAGAATACGTAATCAATTCTGCTATAGCGCTTGTGGACCGCCGAATAGTACGAGAAGTCCTTGTCTTCTGGGTGTGCGACCCTCCAGCAGTCTTGGAGCCCTGATTTGGCTAAGGAGTGTCGCATGGAGCGCAGGCAGTGATCTGGGATCGCGCTTGTGCCGGTAGAAGAATCTACATTTGGATCAAGCGGGGCGTTGAGATCTCCAGCCATGACCAGCAGGCCCTCCCGGAATCTCTCAAGTTTGGCCAGGGTTTTAGCCAGGAAGACGTGTTGCTTACGGTTAGGGCTGTATACACACGCAAAAGTATATAGGGTGTCAGCAATGGTACCCTTAAGGAAGATATATCGACCGTCTGGGTCCTTGCATGTGTCCGTGAGAATAAACGGTATCGTGTGTGCGAATAAAATCGCCACCCCTGTTTTCCGTGCGTCCGGGTGGTTTGCAAAGTAGCCTTGCGGGAAGCGCCTATTTGACAGAGTCGGCGCATCTCTCTCTCTGAAGTGCGTCTCCTGCAGGAACGCAACAGACACTCTCTCTGCCCAGAGCCTACGGAGGAGTTGCGCGCGCTTCTCGGGTATGTTGAGCCCACGAACATTGTGCGACCACAGTGTTAGTTGTGCCGGTCGAAACTGTGCCATGCCCGGTGGGTACCGGGTCCCCACCCAAGGGTGGCCCGAGCTAGAGGAAGAGGGGGGGGGAGAAGGGGGTTGTTTGGGGAGGTGTGCACGTCTGGGGTTGGGTAGTCCGTGAGCGTAGTCAGAGCAACGTCGAACCTCGGTCAGTTGGGTTTGTTCGGGGGCCGTCTGTGGGTCGTCCCTCTGAACTCTGGCCGGTATTTACAAAGTAGGTCAGTTGCGTGGGGTGCGCGGAAGGCTCCCTACGGGGTATGTCATCTCTCTGAGTAGGTTATGTGGTCAGCCGTCTCCGTCGGCTCCCTCCCCGCCGGTAGTGTCAGCTGCGGGGTAAAGTTGTCTGTCGTGTGGGCCCTCCTGTCTTGGGACGGATGGGGATCAGTCGCCCCCCCCGGTCTCAGCTCGCCTAGAGCGCGGAGGTCTGCGGCCCTCACCTCTGTAGGGATTCCCGACTCAATTGGCTCAGTTCATTTTTGTCTCGACATCCATCTAAGCCTACAGTCAGCTGATAGTGTGTCGGGTCTCTGACCAATTCCCTCCCCTCTGGGCTCGCGCGGGGGCACAGCCAGTTGAGGCCCTAACTCTCCCCGCTCCTCGCTATGTGTTGTGTTATATGGAGGGCCCTTAACGTATATGGCCGGGTAGACTGATCGTTCAGTAGACAATCAACTCCTATTCGGAGCCGCAGAGACAATATATGTACAGTTTATAGATATTGCAAGGTAAAATGATAGCTTGGGAAATAAACACCTCCTATTCTGTGCATTGGAAACAATATATATATACAGATTATGCATATTGCTAGATAAAACGGTAGCATGAGAAAATTATCATTCCTATTCTGTGCGACAAAAACATTATATGCACCGATCACGGATATCGTTAGGTAAGGTGATAGCATGAGAAATATACAGTTCCTATTCTGTGCAACAGAAACAACGTATGTACAGAGTATGCATTTTGCTAGGTAAAATGATATCAGGGGAAATAAACCATTCTTGTTCGGTGCAATGTTAACAGATAGGGAATATGGTAAACACCGTGCTAGGTAAGACAATAGCTTAACTGATAAACCGCACCGTATTGGTGCAACGTGATAACAGCATGCAGATATTATACATTGACTTTCCATGAGTCCCCCAGAGACGCCGTCACCCCGCACCTCGTCCAGACAGGCCGCCGTGGGCTGTTGGTAGGCGACATAGCCTGGGTTTTGGGCCCTCGGGGCGGGGTGGGTGCGTGTCTTTCCCCCCCAAACCCCCCTCCCCGGCTGCAACTTTCCCCTCCCGGGTCCCTATGTGGCCCCTGTGGTGGCTATTCCTAAGATGTCGCCTGGTAGGATAATCAAACCTTTAGGTAGACTTGCGAACCTGTTATCCACCCTCAGGGGAGACCTAAGGTTCTGTGGTAGACAGCAGTTTACATAAACGTGTAATTGTCCGGGGACAGTCTCAGAGTCCGCAATCCACAGGGCCTCTCGACCCAACACCCCGTCCCCCGCCCAAACCTCTCTATCTTCCCGGGGTGGAGATGCGATCTGGGGTGGGTGATTCCAGGGTGATCTGGCTTGTGTTGCTAATACCCCCGCTTAACCCCCTCCCAAAACTTCTAGTGGAACCCACGGGGCTTCGGGGAGGCAATGGTGTGGTGTGGTGAGGGGGGCGGTACATACCCAGGCGGGATTGTCTCAGTGTCCCTCGGCCGCCATGTGTCCTGCGGGCTCCTGGGGGAGTGGGGATCACCTGGGACCTTCGTAATGATCGTCCGGGGGGGTGTCAGAAGAAGAAATAAAAAAGGGGGGGGGGGAGATATAATACCGCTTGGGTGTTCAGCTCAGCGGGGTTCCTACGTCTCCGGGGGGGGCCTCGCTTCATTTACTCCTCAGGAGCCACTGGGCCACCTCTACGTTGGTTCGGCCTGGAAGTAGCCCCTTCACGTAGGATGTCAGCCGGTGTGTTCGGGCCTGTGGGTCTAGCCGGAGGGAAGTCCAAGATCCAGTTTGCCACGTGTACGTCAGGGAGATCTAGGGCCCGTAGGAAGCGAGGGATCTCGTTCGGCCATCTCAGGATTTGCCAGCGGTTTCCCACCCGGGCCTGCAGACTGAACGGAAATCCCCATTTGTATGGGATCCTCTTCTCCTGCAAAATGGAGGTGATTGGCTTCAGGGCCCGCCTGGCATCCAAGGTGAGAGTGGATAGGTCGTGGTACAGCGTTATTTGTGAGTCTAGGTAGCGGAGTGAGCGTTGAGTCCGAGCCGCTCTCATGACCGTCTCCTTCAGTTGAAAGGACCGGAGACAGCAAATTAGGTCTCTAGGCTGGCCGTCGGGGCGCGGAGCTCTAAGCGCCCTGTGGGCTCTTTCGATGCCAAAGTCCGGTGGAGCTTCAGGGTCGAGGATTTGGGTAAATAGGCCTTCTAGCAGTTCCTTGGGTGTTTCACCGTCCGACTCTGGAACTCCCCTAACCCGAATATTACAGCGCCTGCTCCTGTTTTCCAGGTCTTCAACCTGGCGCCTCAGGTCCAGCAATATGTTGCCCTGCCTCGTGGCCGCTAGTTCTGCTGTTCGTTGGTGTTGTGTGGCTTGCAGCTGGTGCACCTCCAGGTTGTCTACTCTTTGTTCCAGAAGAGTGAGGTCTTGCCTGACCGCTGTAACTTCTTCTCGGATAGCGGTGCGGAGTTCAGCCACGAGGTCCGACTTGTCCCTGCGTGTCAGCATATTAGCCGCTATCTCGGCCAGGTCAGCGGAGAGTTTAGCCAGGGCGTCTTCGGGTGGTCCACGGGTAGGGGATCCTCGTGGAGAGCCCGCGTAGCTACTCGAGCCCGGGGATGTGGGCGCCATTTTGCCTGGGCCGCATGTTACAGCCCGCGGAGTCGGTGAGAACAGATACTCGTCCATCGGACCCGAGGGAGGTCCCGTGGGGGGGTTTGCCGGACCGGGGGTGGCCCCACGTTTGGTTCTCCCCATCAATATAGGGGGAATTAAGGCTTAGCTACGGTGCTTTGGCGGATCGGGGCCTAGGAGCTCGGTGTGTCTGCGTCCTACTTCATGCTCAGCCGAGCCACGCCCCCCAACTGTGCATATTTTAATAGCATACTGCAAATTGATTATAAAAGCATACTGAAAATTGATTATAAAATTAATTGTGCTAACCTTTTTTTATTTGAGGTTTCTTTTTCTGTTAAATTTACATGAAAGCGAAATAACAAACAACACTGTAAGTCAGTTCAGAAAAGGCAAATCCAATGCAAACATTGCAAATGAAGAGGAGTAATAGAAATGTTTAATTTCTCCTCTCAATTCTTTCTCTATGCAGGTTCAAATGGCAGAGGCCTCAATTACAACACAGCCAATAACTTTTATTGTCAGTTTATTGGCTCCTGATAAGCGTTTTTTGTATCAATGGCTCCTGATAAGCGGTTTGTATCAATGTAATTATCTCGCAATTCTCCCTGTCAGAGCGTCATGATTAGTTGGCTTACAAGCTAAACAATAAGAGCATACTGACTGAAATTGTACAGCCTGGGAAACTATGAAGGCTGTTACTGTTATGCAAGCTCTGTCTTCACATAATCCTTACTATTATGAGGGTGAGGCTGATAGGCAAAGTTTTTTTTATTGATGAAGGGGGCTAGATGCATATCCACCCAGCTTATATATGTAATTAGAGCAGCTACGTGCCACCTATGGTGGGTAATTGGAGGGAACAATAGGTCCCCTCATTTATTAATTTATTAGATCCCCCACCACCACTTGTGGAGCTTGCAGATGTAATATTAGAGCCAGTATCCGCCACCAATGGGTGGGTGCTGAGAGGACAATTGGTCCCCCCTAGCTAAAAATACATGTATATATTTCAGGTAATAAGTGTAACAGTGTATATTTTATTGTATTTTATTGTCCTGTAGTCACCACGTGGATAATGGTGATTTGCCTCTGTCCTGGGAGATAATTGGATTATTTCCCAATTATCTCCCGGATAGAGAGGAGGGAATTGTGATGCATTGTAGGAATGTTTTACCACTGTATGTCTGTCATTGGTACTTGTCTGTCCTGTGTCACAGTCTTTCATCTGGTCCCCTAGGGGAGTGTCCACCAGGTGGGAGACCTGCATAAATACGGGGCAGGTAGCCCTCAATAAACCAGATTCCTGTTTTACACCTCAATACGGAGCCTCGTCTCATACTTGGTGGGAATTACTACTGTGGGTTATTCTTTTGCCTGTTCCAGGAGAGGAGAACATCGTTAGTTTCCAGTCTGGTGGGTTCGAGTGAACGTGAACTGCTGCACTCTTCGAAAGGTGAATCCCTTGACCGGTATTAACCCTCACTATACCGGGTTATACCATAACAGGTGCTAGCCGGGATCCTGGTGTATTCTAACACTTAAAGCTCCCTGCCAGACTCAACAGAGGAAGATGGGTATCGCTTACTTCTTGCTCTAGTGGTGCCTTCTTATGGTTCAAATCCAGATACTGTCAGAGCTCTGACATCAGTGCAGTAACCAGCAAGGAGGAAGCAATTCTGAACAGAGGAGATCACAGAGTTGCCAGAAATCAACATGCACAATTCAGAATTTTTTTTAGCAAAAGCTATAAAAAATTGGGCCGTCAGAAAACACAGCTTGATTATTTAGATCAAAATCTATAAAACACATAAACGTTGTGTTAGTGCTGGTGTCACTTTAAATAAGGAAAGAAAGCAATGAAGAGAACAAAAAGGGAAGAGAGGACTGAAATGGAGAAATGGTATATGATAAAGGGTTCTCTGCAATTTTAGGTCTTTCCCTTGATTTCTACCGTAAATTGGTAACATGTTCAAAAATGTCTTCCCTTAATATTTTAGATTGGACTTTCAAGTGAGAGCTCACCATTCAGGCAACTACTGTTTTGATAATCTTCTGTCACAATCACTGTGTAATTGGACCTTTAATATGAGTGATCAGTTGACTCTTGCATCTCTGCTGAACATTATTGAACTCACCATAGGACAGACCTCGGAAGATTATTAGTCTTGTCCAGACTAAAAACGGTTTAGTTAGTTTCTCAGTAAGATACTCCTTTCCCTTATAAAGAAATGGTCTTAATGACTGCATTTATTTACCCAAGACCTGATTCACCCTATTAGCAAACATTTTCCTAACACAATATAAACTTACATGTTCTGACAATAACCTTTACCGTACAACTGTGCTCCAGAGCTAGGGAATTAAGAGTTATACCGGCCTAGTATTTTTTTTGTGAGATTGTATTGTTTTTTCAGCATCTCTGTCATCATTCCAGAATAAGAAAAAGTACTTCTGAATCAATAGGGCTTTAACCTGCACATACAATAGTTTAGAATTTATACAGGATTAACAGACTCTCATCGCAAAACCCTCTGACTGCATTTAATTAAGACTTACTTAAAAATAATAGACAAAGCCAAAACATCCCATTGCAGATAGTTTCTATAGCAACACTAAAAAGTTTTCATATGTTTATTTGTTGCTTAAAGAAAACATTCCTTTACTGTAGGCTGTAGCAGGCTGTAGCTCTTGTTATAAGCCCGTTGACTCATAAAAAATGATTGAACATTGATAATTATAGATTTGGATTATCTTTTAAAAATAACAAGGCCCGCATTAATACTATCCAGTCCATTCTATAGGTACTCTGAATTTAACGGAAAACTGTTCAATTAATTTGTCAATTTAAACCACTTGATGAAATATTGCAAATCATCCATGACCTCCGCTAATCTTTTTTCAAGCTCTGTTGTCTATTAAATTGTACAGATTTAGCAACCAACATTATAATCCAGTTCAGAAAAGGCAAAACTGGAGCAAACATTGCAAATGAAGGGGAGAAAAATAAACACTCTTTCGGTGTATGCTTTCTGTATGCTGACTAACAGGTACAAAGGACAGAGCCTATAACAATGACTTACAGGGAGCCAAGATGGAGGCACACACTTACAGAATACAGAGTTGTAGATTAATACATTCATATGGTTATTCCGTACAGTCTGGCTTCGTAACTTGGATTCTTAGTCCACCCTATGCCCTCATCTGTGGACATTGGGTGGAGTCTTTATATAAATAACGGAGTGTGGAAAGATCAATGTTCACCTGTCTGCCCCACCCATAGCCAACAGGTTGGGGCTATTAAATTTAAAAATAGTGTTTCTTGTTAAAGTCCCCACCCCAACTGTGTTTAGCAGTTAGGGCTACTAACAAAATATACAAGGGCGGTGAATATAACATTGTCCACCGCCCTAAATTTGTGCCATTGTGCCCTCTCTTGTGTGGTTTGTAATCCCCAAGACTGTAACCACAACCCATTAAAAAAGTATCTCTATCTACCCGTTCATCCTAAAAATAGTGAGGGGAGCCAATACAACTAATAACTGCAAAAAATAAAAATGTATTCAGCCGCACAAAAGACCAAATTAAAATCCAGAATAATCCAATGCAACTACTGAAAAGGAAAAACACCCAATTCACAAAAAAATCGAATAAAAAAAAGATCATAAGCCCAAAAACAGAACAATTATATATATATATATATATATATATATATATATATATATATATATAAACAGAACAAATTGAGAGCACTCAATGGATTTAGTAAATCAAAAAAGATGTATATTAAATAACACGCTTATAAATCAACGTTTCGACCGTCTAGCGGTCTTTATCAAGATGCTGTGACATGTAAAATTATGTATTAAATAAATACATTAACAAGTGTTGAACTTACCCAATCACCAAGTGCTCCCTGTGTATCCAATCTGCTGTGTGAATAGAGCCGCAAGCCGCGGACAGTTGTGTGAATTGCCGTAAAGTGACATGAAGTAAAATCACCCAGTGTTGCCTAGAGATGGCAAAGCTGTTTAAAACAAAGATTCAAAGCAAATTTAAAACCAATACAGAGGAGTAATGAAAGTATATATAATCTACATATGTAATCCTAAACATCTTAACATCTACATAGATGAAGGCTGTAGAAACTTTAGAAAGCAAATTAAGCCAGAAAAATTTAAAAAATCTGGTGTGTCTACATCTGTTAGGTAAAGGCAGTAATATTCAGCGGACTCAAATACTAAATAAATGATAAGTGGAAATATATATAGATATATATAAAGATGCCAAAATACCAGAGTATTGCAGTATGCAATGATACCTTTTTTATTGGACTAACATAATATTTGATAGACAAGCTTTCAAGTTTTCCTCTCTTTCTCAGGTCTGAAGCCTGACCTGAGGAAGAGAGGGAAAACTCTTGAAAGCTTGTCTTTGAAATATAATGTTAGTCCAATAAAAAGGTATCATTGCATACTGCAATACTCTGGTATTTTGGCATCTTGTCTACTGCACGAATACGGCTAATCCAATCTTCACTATATATATGTAAAGGCTGTGCCTGGAGTTGTGGGAGGGGCATGTGGGACCTATATAAGGGACTCCCCCCTTACCTGTGTAGCGGAGAGCTGATTTCTCACAAGTTAACTCCACCAATATATCCAGAGGATGCAGGAACAAGTAATAAGTCCCAGAGAATATCCAGCACAATCAGCAATAAAATCCAATAATATCCCATCACCTTTCCCAATCACTGGACGACACACAGTATCAGGAGTAGAACTGAAGTTTAATGGCAACATTATTGCTTTTATGAGATTCTCCCATGCAAGGGAGGGATTCACATTAATTACACATAACACCAATCATATAGACGTTACCTCCCACACATCTCCTCCCCTTAGCTTAACAGATAATACAATTACAATGCACATATTTTTCCCTACTTTGTAGATGTACCCCAAATATGTGTGATATACCTTTAAATATGGTACCCCCTGGTAGCCCTGATCTGGGTGAGAAACATATCCAAAAATCACCCAGATCAGACCAGGGGTTCGGGAGTTATAGGAACATAAAGTTTTGACCGACCGCATGGGTGAAGATGCCGAAAATAGTTCCATGAAATCTGGCCCTGCGGTCGGTCTCTATTCGTGCCCCAAAACTCCCGAAAGGCTATACCACACATACTGGAATCGGTAACCAGTGAATCCCCTAGTTCGTGGGATTCATCCTACCGAACGACGGGCCGTTCGTGAGTTTCTTTCTGTAGTTTCTGCCGTCCTGGAGGTCTAAGCGGTGTTCGGCTAGTCGAGTGTCCGTTTTGAGTTCCAGACACTCCAAACACCGCTGTTCGTGGGTTTAAGATGGCCGCCGCCATGTGTTCGGCTGCCGAAATGGCGGCCACCCAGGGAATGCAGCAGCGTGTTCGTATGAACAAAGGGAATAGGAGAAGCGATCAGGGAGGTAAATTACATGATTAATGTATATCAGGGTGGTCCGGTTGTTCGGTACTTTGGTCGTATACCGTACAAAGTATGGCCATAGATGGTGCAATGTAAATCTGTGTAATCCAGGCATGAAAAACCTCTGCAGTGCCAACAGTAAAATAAGAGATGGGACAGCCAAAAAGGGGTTTCGCTACAACCTGCCCTACCGGAATGATCCGCATTGAGTTCCAGCGTTACGGCCGCTTGAGGTAAAATTCGCCCCTCGGGCCAAATCATAGATAGCAGCCTCGCACGGTTGCATAGAGAGGGCCTCCCCTGTTACTCCCAAACTGTCTTCTGCTTTAAAAATTACAGAGAGGCCAACACCCCGCCACCAAGTCCGGTGGTCATGAATCCCCTCATGCCAACGCATAGATAGAGCCTCACAAGCCGCTTGCCAACTAGCAGGGCCTCACCTGTCACCAACCTAGTGAATTGTTTTGCCACATGGCACTAGTTAGCCAGCCAGAAAAAAATACCAGTTTTCTGATTCATGCTTGTTATTTCTCTTAGTATGTCTCAGATCCCTGAAGAAGCGGACAATTTATCGCTCCCCAGTACTCCTGTCAAGTCCATTTCACCTACTCGTAAAGGCGATAACAGTAGCCCTGCATCTATCAGATCATGGACCATTCCCTGCATCACGGTGGAACTTCGCAGACACAATATCTCTTTCCCAGCTACGGCTAGGAAAGCAGAACTTTTTAGGCTCATGCAGACAAATACTAACAAGTTAACAACACAGGGGCAGGAGAAGTGGTTCAGGCAACTCTTATCTCCACACCATGGTGGCCTCTCTCGTAGCCTCTGTAGGATAGATTAACGATAGGCTGGATAGAATTGAGGTTCGTAGCCTTCCCCTAGCATCATCTGGGCCCTTAGCTGATGAACTTCCTAGTTCTCCACAGTTGCAAGCTGGTAAAAACAAAACATACAGGATCAGGAACCCATGTCGTCAACCCGGCCCATAAGGTTAAAAATACACAAATGGGTCAGCGGTTAGTAACACAAAGATATAGACAACAAGGCTGCAACCCTAAAAGGGGTTCCCTCTCAGCCCTTTAAAATAACACAAGGAAAAAAGACAGGAAATGGCTGCACCACATATAATAAAATAAAATAAGAACAAAAGTACTGAGAGTCTTGTTCCAGCTGTGCAAATATAAAAGTGTCTTTTATCCAAAAAGTTGGTTCAACTGTGGTTCCTAGGTTCTTTATGCTTGGGGGATGTGGAAGGTCTAGGTGTCTTTGGTCTCCGTATGTGGGTAAAGAAGAGACAAAATAACCCCATAAGTGCAATATGTCAAGGCTGATTGGAGATTTAACATTACATCTTTGGTAGCTTTTGCTACTTTTTGCCACATCAGGTTAAAACTATCCCACAATACTATCAAGCTATACTTGGCATAGCTTTCATTCAACATCATATGTATTTATTATTCCCAGAAAACCCCAGTTTTATTTCGTCTTATCCAATTAAGACCATACTTAAAGGCATACACAAGCCAGTGGTCTACCCCACATCAAAGGTTACCCATTCATAAACAATTATTTAAAGATATGTCAGATTTGCTAGACCCTTTTGAACACATCACTAATTCAGTTAATAAAATAGCAATTTACCTGGCTTATTCCTTAGACCACGAGAATTCACCATCCATGATAAACATAACTCCCAAGAATGCCTCAAATGCTCTTATCTAGTAAAACACCAAGATCACTATGTCCTATCATTACCCGTTACTAAAATGAGCCAACTGAGTCAGCCAGTTTAGATCACATATTACCCTACCAAAACAAATGGTGCCCGGTGAAGGTTCTGAATTTGCAATAAGACACATTTTTTCTGTCACTCCACGGGAACGTCCTGAACACTTCAAAATTCATGCTGTACGAACAAGTGTTACTAACTAGACTGGGTTTAAATACTAGTGGAACCTATATAAGGGACTCCCTCCTTACCTGCCCTACCGTAAGTGGCCTAACGATCTGCATGCCTCCCCCCACCCCCCCCCCAGCACTCCCTTTAATTTGTATTTTTAAATATTTTTTATTATTCTACTTGAGTGGGCCCACTTTATTTACCGGCCTACCACATATATCAGTTCCTGCACACATCAACCAACCTTTTCCTCTATACAGGTTACGTCACTACAAAGTATACATTTATCTTAATAATGTTTGCCCCGAGCACAAACACATATATATATATATATAGACAAAATACCAGAGTATTGCAGTATGCAATTATATATTTTTTTATTGGACTAACATACTATTTCAAAGACAAGCTATCAAGAGATACCTCTTTTCCTCAGGTCTGAAGCAATACAAATCAAACTGATAGAGGAGAACACTTAAAACAACTGATGTTAGCGAAGAGGAGGGAGGGCGGGAAGAGTGGGGTGTCATAAATAGCAGAATATGTGCCAGAAAGTGAAAGGTGCATATTGGCTGAGAATAGCCAGACAAAGTAAATAAACAGAGGAGCGTGAATAAGCTAGTTAAAAAAAAAACAAAAAAAACTCCAAGGTTTTAATTCAGATAGGCTCTTTATTTGATGAATTCTAGTAAGTCAACGTTTCAGTCCATCTAGGGAACTTTCATCAGGACATCACAAGTAAAGTATTGCACTGATACAAGCTTTATATAGGACAAACCAAGATCTTAACTCACGCCTTAAGCAGCATCTCAATCAGAGATCCAGTGTGGCCTGGGCAACCAGGAAGTCCCGTCACAGTCAACAGTGAGGGCCTCATCCAATGAACCTAAGGACCAATCTGCTATTGGTTCACCCCTCACATACGGATGACTAGAGATACAAAACTTTTCAAGGACAGGAGAGACCCACCCAGCTGCTGACATCAGCCTCAGTGGGTTTCCATGGTGGCCGGGACACACCAGGAAACTCAGCTGTTTTAAAAAAAAAAGGGTAAAATAATGTAAGTAATGCATTTATAAATAAAAATCAGAACATAGTAACATCATCTAGAAAAACACAGCGTTGGTGATATACCCCTAAATATAAATAAGGATGCAGAAAAAATAAACCCTGGTGAACCATCCACACAATACACATAAGAAGACTTTCTGAGGAAAGATAGAAAGTGCATTTGCTAAATAAAGTACTCAACCCTTACAGTATATAAAGTGTGAGTATATATTATGAGGATGATAGATTGCTATCAATAAGTGTAGTGGGTAAAGTGCTAATGCATTCAGAATGTTTGAGTCAATTAGCATAATATAAAAGTGACAATCTAAAGTGCAAAATATGTCAATTAGAAAGCGCTGTTGGTGCTCGACAATATACGAAGTGACTGTGCAAAATATGGCAGGTAACGAGTATAATGTATGAAATAAGAGGACCAGGGATGGGAGGTGAGAACCCCAGGAATGCTTAGAGAAAAATGTATAAAAAGGTGATTAAAAAACTGGTATTCCTGACATATGCATCAAATTTAAAAATGGGGAAAACATAAGCTTAAAGAGTAAAAGGACAAGGATTCAAATAAGAGGAAAAATGTGGCCATGGCTATAATAAAGGGACGAACGAGCATTTTTCTTTTAACCATTTAGGAAATACTGTATTAAATTCCATAATCTCAAAAAAATCTCTTTGCACAAAGTCTTTGTTCTGTCACCACCTCTCATAGGTACAGGATCATGGGCTATCGCCACACTTCTGAGTGAAGACAGTTGATATTGCTTTTCCAAGAAATGTCTGGCAACAAGTTTGCCCGACTTACCATCTCTATATGCAAGTTGGATAGTTGTGGCCCCTAGTTCTCTCACAGAGTGCAGTCTCCATTTTGCCATTATAGTTCAATCCACATGTACATGTGTGTTTATATATGACAAAACCTGTGCGGCAATGGATCCTGTGTTGGATTTGAAACAATTTAACCATGTGGGGATGGCAGAATGTTTTGAAAGGAATCAAGTGTCCACACGTCACACATCCCAGACAATGGACACAACCTATATTTATGTTGTCCTCTTTGGTAACTTTTGCAGCAATGTGTCGGGTCCGTGCGCACTAACAAATCTCCTAAATTCTTGGTCCATTTATAACAGAACATGTTCCAATTCTGACCAACTGATCTGGTCAAATCCACACTGGCTGTGTGGAATTTTGTTCCTCCGACCAGATTTGTTCATTTAGACATTTGTTTAATTCTTTTGATTGTTTTGTTTTATAGAGTTTTTGTCTACCTTATTGGACGTATTAGATTTTTTATCCATGTAATAACCCGGGACACAATTAAATCGCCTGCAATTAAGAGTTGGCCAGTTTTAACTTGTTTAATTTCTTTTTTAATCTTTTCATGAAAGCGAACTGCATATGCATTTGGTAAATAAACATTTACCAAGGTGAAAAGTATGTTGTATTTTTTAATTTAACTCCCTGAAAGTTTTGAATTCGAACACCGATTTTGTCAGCTGAATTTTATCTTTTCACAACCTCACAACATTTTAGTTTACTGAAATAAGAGATGATTGTTAAAGTCTGTTCGCGTCTAAATTCCAGATTTATATATACTAAAGCATCTTTCTTTTTCATATTGGTCTCACCAATATACATAAGACCACATGGACACTTCAAAAAACACACCAATTTGATAGACGAGCGAATCACAATAGCATAACAAAAATCGCCAAACTTAAACAAGGAACATGACTCTAACTGGAGCTGAGGAAAAAATATGGTGACTTTTTACAGTTAAAAGGCTTGTGAAAACTTTGCATTTTTTGTGGTGATTTGTAGTTCCCTGGGACATAGCTTCACTGCTATCTCGGCTCTTGTTTTGTATATTCCCACAGTATGATACTCTACTGTGTTTGGATTAAATTTTTGTGGACTTTGAAATGCAAAATATTTTTTTTCTATTAGAAACAACCCTTAAAATTCTAAAAATGAATGGATTTTTAATGGTCATCCCCATAGGGCACACATACTCCTTTACTCCCAGGATTGTCTGCAATCATCCAAGAATTCAAAGACTGCACATGGCTATTGATAGGAAAACCTTAACCATATGAGATTTTGTGTCTAGTTCAAATCTGATTAGAAATAGAAACGTAACATTTGGTTTCAATGTGCAGTTTTAAAAATATTTCATACTATCGTTTAATAAAGAGAAAGTACCTAGATAATATTTAAACTCTTTTAAAAAATATCCCTGGTACTCATGACCTAGGTAACAATTGTATGTTTGTTATATTTTATTAAATAGACAATATAACAGCATCATTAACAGCGTATGTCCATAGCATAAGTAAGGGAGCATAATCTTGATAATATCACATAAACTGGATTTATAATTATAAGCATATCATGTGATTTGGTATTATGTTTTTCAAAACAGTTGCTATTTACAGAGCAATAGCTCACATGGGATGCAGACACAGATTCAGAGCAGGGGTAATAAGGGATAATAGTAAAATAAATTATGAATATGTGAATGTATATTAGAGTATAGCTACTGTATTGTCACTTATAATGTCTATCTTGCACAGAGTGACTATTAGGCATACATTGCAGCTTAACATTTTAAGAAGACCTCATTGTCTGTCCTGCCCTGGTGTCTCTTTTAGTCTCTTCAAATAGCTTCTATTTAACCAAATAGATTACAACTGTATTTTACACAATATAACTGGCTGGATTTCATCTTCAATAAAACTCGAGTAACCCTTATAAATCTCTAACCATCTGTTTATCTTTTTCAATTATTTTTCCAAATCTTAACATTTAATTATGGGAAGACCTGGCTAACTATGCTCCAAGGGGATCTTGGTGCCATTTTTGCACCTTGATCAATTTGGCTGAAGATTAAGTTATTTTATAGAGAACCT
Organism: Pelobates fuscus; assembly: GCF_036172605.1. NCBI lineage: Eukaryota > Metazoa > Chordata > Amphibia > Anura > Pelobatidae > Pelobates > Pelobates fuscus. The sequence continues at coordinate 292,936,962 of NC_086317.1, read as the reverse complement.
CCAGACCTCCCATTGGAATTTCTAACAGAATCCACAACTATAAAATGTCTCAACATTTCTGTGTAGGGCAAGTCATTGTTGGCCTCTTGCTAAAATGGCTGCCATTTTTTATTTCAGCATCTTAGCATCCACTAGATCATTCACAGTTTGGTGCTGCTGTTGTGGAAGCATATTCATAAACTGGACTTGTCAAAGTGCAAAATAGCATGAAAGTCACCTATAACTTGTGTTACAGGGACACTCCACCAGTCAAACCTTAAGACTTGCTTTTCCTACAAAAATCTCAAATTTGCTTTACTACTGCAAGGGATTCTGGGTGGGCATATGTAAATTAGTTCGACAAAGAATCACATTTTTGCCTCATTCCATTTTAAACATGGATTCCTTGGAGTTTATGTTTGCTGTATACTACAGCTTTAAAACAGAAATACAAAGCCAGTGAACCACTCATGGACAGCTGTTTCGTTGTTAATGAAACTCATCAGCTTAAGGTTGGTTGCTGGGTTGCTATTAAGGTTTGGCAGTACTATAACCAAGAACGTTATGGTGTGTGTGTGTATATATATATATATATATATATATATATGTATGTATGCATGTATGTGTATATATATATATATATAGACTGGATAGCACAGTGGTAATGTCACTGACTTGCCCAGTCCAACCACTGCACCAGTAAGTGTCCCCGGGCAAGACACCTAATAATATACCCTGCCCACCTCAATAATATGAGAGCAACACAAACCAAGAGAGCCGCCCCGATTAACAAGGTCCGCATCAGATGCTAGGGAACCAGGGAAATCTGATGACAAATGGACTACTGAAACAAATCATTCCTGGACATGGAGAGAGAACCTAGACCTGCTTGAATGCTACTATAACAGCAGACTCAATGAGAGAGGTTACGTAAAACGTACTTGGGAGCTATGGATGAATAAGAGTCCATCATCTACCCTAACACCAAAACAGCTGGTTACACAACGGTTGTAAAACTTCAAGAGAAATCTAGTGTCACAACCGGAAATAAATGGACTACAGAAGAAATCAACCCTACACCATGAGGAGGAAGACATTCCCTTACCACATTCATACTTGCAGAGAATTGTCAACCTGAATCCATACCCCAAGATGGCATAACAGATATAAGAGAAGTGATCCTAAGAAAAAATAATAGTCGTTAACCTGCGAACAAGACTACTGAAGATCACTGGAAAGCAACCACCAGACAGCATACTAGCTGCAGTTAATGAAGCATTGTAAACAATCCCATCCTGCACGAAGAGGCTAATATATGCCACAGCATTAGTGGTCCTCCAGCTACTTGACTACAAGATCAGGATAAAAGAGAAACAATGCCCACCATGGAGACTACAACTGGAAGCCAAGATAAAGACAGCACGGAAGGAATTTAGTAAGCTGGATCAACTTAACAGAGGTGGAAAGATCAAAGATAGATCCTGGCTGTTGTGGAAGTACAAGGATATGCCCATACCAGAGATCAAGACACTGAAAACAGCTAAGCAAAGACTGACAGCACTGGCAACCAGACTGAGCAGATACACCAGAGAAGCAGAGGCTAAGAGAATCAATGCCTGCTTTACCAAAGAACAATCCAAGGCAGAGCTACAGAGTAACCACAACATCTCCTTGCAAGACCCACCCAAAGCTGAGACTGAACAGTAACTACTGGATAAAGAAGTTAACAGTGCTGCATGAATGCCTAGCAGCACAAATGAACCAGCTTCTAGCAACAGGATGCAACCCTGACTGTCTAACACAAAGCAGAACAATACTGTTCATGAAGGACCCTCACAAGGGAACCTCACCATCCAACTACCGACCAATAACCTGCCTCCCCACAACACTGAAACTCCTGTCAGGCATTATAGACTCCAAGATCCAAGGGCATATGAGTCAATATATGAGCAATACTTAGGAAACAACACCAGAGGATTAAAACACCAACACCAACCCATGCAGTCACAAGGGATTCTAAGACGAGACAGACCAATCTGTGTACGGCTGCAAGAAAGCCTATGACACAATTCCACACACATGGATACTGCAATACTTGGCTCTCTACAAGGTCAGCAAGACAATAAGACCCAAAATCCACTGGTCACCATGGATGTCAAGACCAGGAAACTACTCACTATGGATGGAGGATTCCACCTGAAATCCAGCACCCGGAGACTGTACCCGTAGACACCTACCGGAAGGAAGGCGGTCGGAGCCTGATGAGTATCAAGGCCACAGTCCTGGATGAAACACAGAACATCCACAAGTACATCATGAAGATGGCTCCCAAAGATGAACTGCTAAGGGAATGACTGAGACTTACACAAATCCAGGATGCAGAAAAATAGGAGGTTCCTTGGCAAAACAAACCTCTCCATCGGGTGTACCACTGGCAGATAGTAGATGTGGCTCGCATGACAAAATCCTACCAAGGGTTGGAAAAGGAAGGACTGAAAGACAGCACTGATGCACTAATCCTAGCAGTACAGGAGCAGGCACTCAGCACCAGATCAATAGAAGCTGGAGTCTACCACACCAGGCAAGACCCAAGGACTGTCCAAAAGGCCTCTGAGACAGTCTAGCACCTAGTAGTCAGATGCAAGATGTAAGCAGGAACAGCATACACGGAGAGACACAACCAAGTTGCTGGGATTGTGTACCAAAACATCTGCACAGCATATGGATTTGACCTGCCTAAGTCCAGATGGGAGATACCACAAAGGGTAGTTGGGAATGACTGGGCTATGATCATGTGGGACTTGAAGATCCAGACAGACAAGCAAGTGCTGGCCAACCAACCAGACATCATGGTGGTTGACAAGGAACGAAAGACTGCAGTCGTGGGGTGGATGTGGCAATACCAAGTGAGTATACTATCAGGAAGAAGGAACATGAGAAGGTGAACAAATACCAAGGACTGAAAGAAGAACTAGAAAGGATATGGAAAGTGAAGGCAGTAGTAGTCCCAGTTGTAATAGGAGCACTCGGGGCTGTGACTCCCAAGTTGGGGGAGTGGCTTCAACAGATTCCAGGTGGGACATCTGAGATCGCTGTCCAGAAGAGTGCAGTTCTAGGAACAGCTAAGAAACTGCGCAGAACTCTCAAACTCCCAGGCCTTTGGTAGAGGACCCAAGAATGAGGAATAAACATACCACCATATATAAATCTGTTTAGTAGATATACCGACAATGAAAATATGCATGCATTTTTTTCACTGCAGGTGTAAAAACACTGTTTGTAAAAGCTACAGATCTCATGCCTGCTGCCTTTGCAAACCCTCCCCTTTTAATCCAGTCTACACTTTCTATGGCTGTCCAATCACAGACTTCCCAATGCAGCTCAATGAGAAGTCTTTACAAGGCAGGTGCTCTAAGCAAATGCTGCCTCTTGAGCTTAGCTCCATTGAGCTAAACAAACCAGGAAGTAAGAGGACCTGATGTCCAATTGACAGCAAGTGGATGTAATATGATTAATTTATCAAAGTGCAAATTCCTATTGAAATCTTTTTGTAAAACAAAAAATAGGAGGACACATTCTTAAGTGTTAAGCTTAAGTGTTTTAGGGGTCTGGAGTGACCCTTTGCCCTTAAGACGTTCAACTTTCTTTTAACCCCTTAATGACGAGTGACAGACGAGGTCCGTCACTGAGGGGAAACCCTTAACGACGAGTGACGGACCTCGTCCGTCACGCGGCAAAATTAACCCCAGGTCGCCGCAATCGCGGCGATCGCGGGGTTAATGGTGCTCCGGTCTGCCTCTGTATTGGAGGCAGACTGGGAGCACCGGATCGGGCTGTCCCAGGGGTTAAAATTATTTTATTAATTCATTTAAGTATTTTAAAATTATATATTTAGCTAGCTGGGGAGAGTGGAAGTTAGTGGGGGATTGGGGAATTTGGTGTTAGGCTAACTAGGGGTTAACGTTAAAAAAAGTTTTAAAATAAGCTTTAAAAAGTTAAAAATTAAGTAAAAAAAAGGTTTAATAACTTTTAAGTAAAAATTTTTAAAAAACACCCCCTTTTATCCAGTCCAAATAAAAATGAACCCCCTTCCCTGCCAGTCGATCACTGCCTTCAGTGATCAAAATACAGATCACAGTATTATAACCCCTGACGATTCACTTTTATTAATTTTTAACCCCTTAGGGGTTCAATTTATTTAATTAACTAATTTAAATATTGTATAATTAAATATTTTGCTAGCTGTGGTTGGTGGGAGTTATGGGAAAATGGGGAATTTACTGTTAGTGCTGCTTACTGCTAGTTAGGGGTTAACGGTAAAAAAAAAAAGCTTAGAAAAATGTTAAATCTGTAAAAAAAGTTTTAAGAAAGTTTAGGAAAGTTTAAAAAAATTAATAAGCAAAACAAAAGTTTAAAAAATAGATTTAAAAAGTAAAAAAAGTTTAAAAAAGTAAAAAGATACATTTAAAAACGCTCATTACCATTACACCTGGAACAAACCAAAGAAAAAATGATCCCACGCTAAGGTTCAAAACATGCCTTTTGAATTACCCCAGGGTGTATTCTTTAATAAATAGTATGTGTTTGTGGGGAAGTTGCAATAACCAACCATCTAAACTACTCAAAATTGGAACATGGACACAGTGTAAAACTTCAAAGTTAGAAAAAAACTGAATGGCTGCGTCTCAAATGTGCCCCTTCAACATCCACATGTCACGATTCTGGGAACCAAACATGCTAACACACACACAGAAAAGGTGCAGTACCGGACCTTAGAGTGGCCGGGCTACGCACACAAAGAATAGTCAGGAGACAAGCCGAGTAAGGGGAACCAGAAGACAGAATAACGAGAGACAAGCCGAGGTCAAAGGGTAGGAGAAAGTCGCAAGGTCGGATAAACAAGCCAGAGAGTACGTAACCAGAGAGAAACACAAGTAGAACAGCAATACTAGAAAGCAAAGACCACAACAGGGCAGAGAGAGACAGGAAAGGTAAGTATTTAAACCCATTGATTAATTCTGATTGGATAATTTCCAATCAGAATTAACAATCACACGTGGGAGATATCTATACCTCCCACTGTGATTGAGGAACTGTGCCTTTAACGCCGGGTCAGGTGGCTGACCCCGGCGTTTACAACAAAGGGCGGTCTCCCAGCGTGCAGCGTCATGCATGCTACCGCTGGGGGATTAAGAGGAAGACGCGGGCGGCATCTGAGGCTGGGAGGATGCCGCTCGCCGAGCGTACGACGAGAAGGGGACCGCGGACGGCTGGAGAGTGAGTGCCGCGAGTGGACTGCAGCCTCCCCTCGCAGCCGCCCGCGGGATCCTGACACCACATATACCTGGCAAAGGCACATACGGGGGTATTGCTGTACTCAGACCACATAGCTGAGCAACATATGAAGTATTATACAGTGGTAACACACATAAGGTTTGCAAAATATACTGTGCAAACTCACTTTGTATGTCAAAAAGGCAGAAAAACGCTTATTACCACTACACTTGGTACAAGCTGGCGGAAAAATGATCCCACGCTAAGGTTCAAAATATGCCTTTTGAAATACCCTGGAGTGTCTACTTTAAGAAATGGTAGGCCTTTGTGAGGTAGTTTGAATTTAAAACCTGTGAAGATGCTTGGAAATTGCACATAGGCCCAGCATCAAAATTCAAAGTTCAGTAAAAGCTGATATGACTTGGTCTCCTATATGGCACTGTACCTTCACGAAATAGTGCCAAAGACATTCATTGGGGGTGTCTTTTTACTCAGAAGACTTAGCTGAGCATAATATGGGGGTTTTGAACTTAGTGGCACATATGAAATTTACAAAATGCCCAGATAAAAATGCAATCCATATGTAAAAAAATGCCCAAAATTATTTTTTACCACATACTTTGGCATATATTGGTGAACAAATGGGGGCATGCTAAGGCACAATATGCACCTTATGAGATACTCTGGAGTGTCTACTTTTACAAATGGTAGGCCTTTGTGGGTTTTTTTTTTTTTGAACAGTCAAACTGTTATAATACCCCAAATGGAAGCATAGGCTCATTAAATCCGTCTCTCAAAATTCTACTGTGAATACTGAAAGGTCTCCTACATAGCACTGTAGCTTCACAAAATAGTGCCAAAGACATACAATGGGGGTATCATTTTACTTAGCAGATGCAATTGAACACAGAATAAAACTTTGTACAGGAATAGCACACACCAACTTTACAAAATACACATGAGAAGTTCTTTGTTATAAGTTTGTGTGCCAAAACACAATTTTACTCCAATATTTAGCAGAGGTTGGCGGTGAAATGGCTATGTGGTGTCTACTTTATATAAATATATACTTTTGTGTGTCAATTTTGTTTTCTTTTATGGCTATTAAGCTTACAAGACAAACATACCAAATTCTAAAATCGCTCCACATTAAAAGTTTATTTTACTCCTTGTGCTTTGTGACCTGTAACTGCCAAAAAAAAACTTAAAATCCCAGACACATTATATATTCTGTAAATCAGAACAACTAAATTAATTTATTTTTAATTACTTTCCTTAACCTGCACTAATTGTGCACACATTATTATTGCAAAAATAAAACACATTTTTCATTTTTTTTCCATTTATAATAAATAAGCATTTTTATATATATATATATATATATATATATATATATATATATATATATATATATATATATATATGTATATATATGTGTGTATATATATATATATATATATATATATATATATATATATATATATAATATAAAGTAAGATGATTTTCTTCACTTCATTGAAGACCTGTGAGTGCACCCCTTACTTTATATTTTATATTTTGAACGCGGGTAGCACCTAGGCAAGATATTTTTCTATTTTTTTAGTAAGGCGAGTGCCAAGCTGCTCTATTTTATATATATATACGTCAAATTAAAGCCCTTTCTGTCCTTTAAAAAACGGTATATAATATGCGTCGGTGCAATAAATTAGTAAAATGCAAATTGCAGTTGAACGCAAACAGCAAAAAATGCAAAAAATGCTGTTGTCATTAAGTGAAAGACAAGCTTCTGAAGCTCTGTCCTTAAGGGGTTAAAATTATGTTAAATATTTACCATATTACTATATATTCAGACTAGGCAAACCAGGGCAAGCATTGCAAATGGAGACAAACAAACACCGTTTAACCCCTTAAGGACACATGACGTGTGTGACATGTCATGATTCCCTTTTATTCCAGAAGTTTGGTCCTTAAGGGGTTAAACTCTCCTCCACTCTCTATATACTGACTGCCTGGTGCAAAGTACAGAGCTTATAACAATGACTGACAGGGAGCAAATATGGAGGAGCACTGTGGCAGGATAAAGAGTTTTTTTTTCTGCCATGCCTTGAAGTTCTCTAATATATATATATACATTACTCCTGTTTAGGGAAGATGTCAGAAATCATGTCAACCTTTGCTGACCTTTTAACATTGTACTGAATGATCTCTTCCTCCCGCTGCTTCTTTTGTTGAAATCAAGCTTTAAACGCCTGTTTACACTTGTCAACTGATCAGAAAGAGAGATGTATTCTAACATCAGTAAAAGGTTGCATCAACCAATCAGCATCCACCGTCAGCATAGAAGCAATATGATAGGTCAATTCTGCCATAGCTACATCAGTTAGAGAGTTCAGTTTTATATGTAATTTATAGAGGATTGCACTAAATAAATGTTGGAGTTTGGGAAAGTTTGTTTGCTTTACAATGAAGCAAGAATGTTCACTAGTCAGCAAAAAATAGCACGGTCTGTATACAGTATTAGAGATGTCCCGAATAGTTCGCAGGCGAATAGCTTGTTCGCGTTCGCCACGGATGGCGAACATATGCGATGTTCGGTCCGCCCCCTATTCGTCATCATTGAGTAAACTTTGACCCTGTACCTCACAGTCAGCAGACACATTCCAGCCAATCAGCAGTAGACCCTCCCTCCCAGACCTCCCACCTCCTGGACAGCATCCATTTTAGATTCATTCGGAAGCTGCATTCTTTTTTTTTTTTTAGACAGAAGTGTGTTATATTTGAGCATGCTAGGCTGAAAGTGCGTATATCATGGCTAGTTGCACTGAGGGTATGAGTATATAGCAGTACATTGTTGTGAAAGATGGCTGTCATGTTTAGGGTGTAGCTTGCACGTTATCAACTGTGTATTTATATCAGCAGCTCCATCACTAGTTATAAATCAAGTGTGTCACCCCATGAGATGAGACTACTGAATAACATAATACATGAACGCTTATGGTAAAGGCATGTAAGGAACTACGACAATAAACTCTTTAGGAGGTGAAATAATCACATGTTTAAACGCTTGCTACTTTATGATTAGTTAATGTGCAGAGAGCAGTTCATGTGATCAAAGGCATGGTGTGGAGGATCGGCTATAGTGGGACATGCTTGGCAGGCTGCTGTTTACTGCTTGTGCTCATCCGATCCCTTCTGGGCGCCAGGTGCAGACCCTGGGAGTCCCCGATACCTGGAACAACAAAGGCAAGTCTCTGGCTGAGTGCCGGGTTCGCAAATTGAGGTGGTGGAAGCTTGTTTTGTCGGGTGGTCGGATCTGTCCTGGTGGTGCTTCACGTCCAGTGCAGGATTGTGGTGGCTTAAGGTGGAGGCGAGTGCTTGACGTGGGGCAGGCTCTGCATTTCTGTTTGTGCCTCCTGTCCCGTCTTCGACGCCTTTTGCGTTGGTGGATTTTAATGGGGACTGCTTCGCTTAGCTGTGGTGGAGCTTGTTGGGGCTGTGGTGGAGCTTGTTGGGGCTTCCTGCTTGTTATTTGCTTCCAAAATTGATTAAAGAGTCTGTCCAGCTTAGACTCAATATCCTGCCATGCTTTGCTGGTATGCCATGCCGCCATATTGGGAGAGTCGCAGATGAGTATGTCAGCCTGGGCGGCTGTGCTCTCTGCGTCCATTAGCTCCAGACAGCCTCTCAGGGGTGGACCGGGATAACCCCCACCGGTCCGAGGGGGGGGGGGGGGTAACGGATCTCCTGCCATGAAGTAGCTGCTCCTGGGAATCCCAGGATCGGGAGATCATCCGCCTCTCCCACCCGGTGAGCACCAGGCCACACTTGCCACGCGTATGTAAGTAAGACTCTGTCGAGTTGCTGACTGCTATTAAGCATGTCGGGTCGGTCAGGTAGGAGCAACATTGCTGGGTCATCCCCTTCTGGGGTGAAATTCACTTGTTGATAGCTGCTTAAAGTGAGATATTGAGGGAACTCACAAGTGCGTCTTTCCTCCATGACAGCTAGGCCCCACCCCCCGGAAGCTGCATTCTTAGTGAGAGGAGGGACAGTGTAGCTGCTGCTGATTTAATAGGGAAATCGATAGCTAAGCTAGTGTATTCAGTGTCCACTACAGTCCTGAAGGACTCATCTGATCTCTGCTGTAAGGACAGCACCCCAAAAAGCCCTTTTTAGGGCTAGAACATCAATCTGCTTTTTTTTTCTGTGTAATCTAATTGCAGTTGCCTGCTTGCCAGCGTGTGTGTCAGGCTCACAGCGTATACTGTACCCACTTGCCCAGTGCCACCACTCATATCTGGTGTCACAATAGCTTGCATTAAAAAAAAACAACAAAAAAACAACCTTTTTTGACTGTAATATAATAGCAGTCAGTTTCCTTCACACGTGTGCGTTTCAGGGCCTGCCAGGGCTCAGTGTCACACCAGTGCAACTCATATCTGGTGTAACAGTAGTGTACATTTTTTTTGACTGTAATAGATTGAATAGCAGTTAGTTGTCTGCAAGCGTGTGTGTCAGGCATACAGCATCTACTCTGCCAACTTCTGCCAGTGCACAGTGCCACTCATATCTGTTGTCACAGTAGCTTGCACGCATAGTACCACTAATCGAAAAAAAAAATGACAGGCAGAGGCAGGCCACCCCGCGGGGGCCGTCGTGGTCATGGTGCTGTGATTCTCTTTGGCTCTAGAATAATGGCCAGTGTTCAGAGGCCACGTACCCTGAACTCGAAAAGTTCTGAGGACATAGTTGACTGGCTAACACAGGACACCCAATCTTCTACAGCTTCCGCTCGGAACCTTGACTCACCATCCTCCTCCAGCTTAGCTTCGGGCACCTCTCAAGTTAACACTCGCCCGCTTGCCGCCACCACCAACACTAGCACCACAGCCACACCATAGCACACTTGATCTGTCAGAGGGGTTATTTACACATCAGTTGGAAGAAATGAGTGATGCGCAACCATTATTGCCAGAGGATGTAGATAACAGGGATATGTCTCAGTCAGGCAGCATTACACACATGGACGTATGGTGTGATGATGAAGATGTGGTACCCGCTGCTGCTTCCCTTGCTGAGTCAGATACAAGTGAAGCGGTTGATGATGACGATGCGTCCATGGATGTCACGTGGGTGCCCGCTCGGCAAGAAGAAGAACAGGGCGAAAGTTCAGATGGGGAGACAGAGAGGAGGAGGAGACGAGTTGGAAGCAGGGGGAGGTCGTCGCAAGGAGCTAGTGGCACAGTCAGACAGCATGCATCGGCACCCGGGGTCAGCCAGACAGCACGCCAATCAACGCATGCTGTGTCCACCACCAGAATGCCGTCATTGCAGAGCTCAGCAGTGTGGCAATTTTTGTGTATCTGCCTCTGACAACAGCGATGCCATTTGCAACTTGTGCCAAAAGAAACTGACTCGTGGGAAGTCCAACAACCACCTAGGTACAACTGCTTTGCGAAGGCACATGATCGCACATCACAAACACCTATGGGATCAACACATGAGTACAAGCAGCACATAAACTCAAAGCCGCCATCCTCCTCCTGGTCCAGCATCTTCAGCCACGTCAACCACTGCTGTCCTCCTTGCCCCCTCTCAACCATCCGCCACTCCGTCTCTCGCCTTGAGCAGTTCCTGCTCATCTGCCCACAGTCAGGTGTCTGTCAAGAACATGTTTGAGCGTAAGAAGCCAATGTCACAAAGTCACCCCCTTGCCCGGCATCTGACAGCTGGCTTGTCTGAACTCTTAGCCCGCCAGCTTTTACCATACAAACTGGTGGAGTCTGAGGCGTTCCAAAAATTTGTAGCTATTGGGACACCGCAGTGGAAGGTACCCGGCTGAAATTTCTTTGCACAAAAGGCAATCCCCAACCTGTACTCGATTGTGCAAAAGGAAGTAATGGCATGTCTGGCACACAGTGTTGGGGCAAAGGTCCATCTGACCACTGATACCTGGTCTGCAAAGCATGGTCAGGGCAGGTATATAACCTACACTGCACATTGGGTAAACCTGCTGACGGCTGCCAAGTATGGAATGCGTGGCTCTGCAGAGGAGTTGGTGACACCGCCACGACTTGCAGGCAGGCCTGCTGCCACCTCCTCTACTCCTCCTACTCCATCCTCTTCCATAACCTCCTCGGATGAGTCCTCTTCTGCTGCTGCGTCTTGCTCCACATCAACGGCACCCCCCCAGCTCCCCAGGTACTATTCCACATCCCGGATACGGCAGTGTCACGCCGTCTTTGGGATGACTTGCCTGAAAGCAGAGAGTCACACCGGACCAGCACTCCTGTCCGTCCTGAATGTACAGGTGGATCAGTGGCTGACTCTGCACCAACTGGAGATCGGCAAAGTGGTTTGTGACAACGGAAGAAATTTGTTGGCGACATTGAATTTGGGCAAGTTGACACATGTGCCGTGCATGGCACATGTGTGTAATCTGATCATACAACGCTTTGTGCATAAGTACCCAGGCTTACAGGACATCCTGAAGCAGGCCAGGAAGGTGTGTGGCCATTTCAGGCGTTCCTACACGGCCATGGTGCACTTTTCAGATATCCAGCGGCGAAACAACATGCCAGTGAGGCGCTTGATTTGCGACAGCCCGACACGTTGAAATTCAACACTCCAATGTTCGACCGCCTGCTCCAACAAGAAAAAGCCGTTAACGACTATTTGTATGACCGGGGTGCTAGGACAGCCTCTGCGGAGCTGGGAATTTTTTTGCCACGTTACTGGACGCTCATGCGCAATGCCTGTAGGCTCATGCGTCCTTTTGAGGAGGTGACAAACCTAGTCAGTCGCACTGAAGGCACCATCAGCGACATCATACCATTTGTTTTCTTCCTGGAGCGTGCCCTGCAAAGAGTGCTGGATCAGGCCGTAGATGAGCGTGAAGAGGAAGAGTTGTGGTCACCATCACCACCAGAAACAGCCTTATCAGCATCGCTTGCTGGACCTGCGGCAACGCTGGAAGAGGATTGTGAGGAAGAGGAGTCAGAGGAGGAATGTGGCTTTGAGGAGGAGGAGGAAGACCAACCACAACTGGCATCCCAGGGTGCTCGTTGTCACCTATCTGGTACCCGTGGTGTTGTACGTGGCTGGGGTGAAGAACATACCTTCAGTGAGATCACTGAGAACGAGGAACGGGACATGAGTAGCTCGGCATCCAACCTTGTGCAAATGGGGAGTTTGCGGTTGTGCAAATGGACTGTTTGCGGTTGTTTGCGGTGCGTTAAACGGGGAGTTTGGTCTGTCACTGTGAAGCGGGCGTAACCCTTACACTACCTGATCGATACAACATCATACCTGATGTTTTAAAGCACGTTATTCCAAACAATTTAGGAATGTTAGGTGATTTATGCCCTTTATGGATTAAAACCAGACTCTGCATCAACTATGTAATTTTCCATGGGAGTTTTGCCATGGATCCCCCTCTGGCATGCAACAGTCCAGGTGTTAGTCCCCTTGAAACAACTTTTCCATCACTATTGTGGAGAGAAAGAGTCCCTGTGGGTTTTAAAATTTGCCTGCCTATTGAAGTCTATGAAAAATTAAAAAAAAAATGTTATGTTCGCAACATCTCTATACAGTATGTTATATTTTATATAGAGGCTAAATTCAATCTTTTCACATTCGCTTTTATAAAACAGCAAAAGTATTAAAAAGTAATTTAATAATTCTGCTAAACATTGTCAGTATGGACTTACTTATTTATTCAAATTAATTTAATTTTTTTATTGTAATTATCTTATTCTCTAAAAAAAAAAAACTATCAACTTTAAGAAATAAAATACATTTGACCATCATCTCTATATTATGCTTGACATATGTTTATCCAAAGTTCTAAATATATATATTTTTTTTCCCTAGAACATGTTTAAAATTCATTTTTACACCATGTTTTCCCTTGTTTCTAAAATCTAAAACATTATTCAACACAATCTTTTTAAAAATCTGTTTTCTTTAACGTGATTTTTTTCATCCCTGATTCATTTTTATGTGTATACCACTTTGTCTTTTTTTCCACCAACACAGATTGCCTGTATTTTTGTAAGTAGATACACACAGATGAACGTAATATTTATCTAACAGATTCATTCTTGAATCCTACATTTAATGCTCACTAGCACTAACAGAATTTAAAATCTCCAGCATTTTTGCAATTCTGTAAATGCTTGGAGTTTGCAAGCAGACCTGGGAAAACTCCTCTGTAAAGTTTAATTCTATTGAAAGGCATTTCAACAAGTACGGCAAATAACGGTTTAGGCAATATGCATTTAATGTTGGGCTTATCTTTTGGGCACTAACGTAACAGTTTCTAATTAACACTTGAATTCGTACAATTTGTACTTATGCTCTTCATCATGTTGCTACAGGCATCTTTATACTTTATTGCAACATTAATAAATTACTTAGTCTAGTTCTATATATATATATATATATTTATTTGTATATCGTACTAATACATGAAACTTCGATTCATAGTGAAGATATCCCTTCCTATGGTCTGTCTACATCAGTGGTAGTCAACCTTTTTTTACCTACCGCCCACTAATGCATCTTTTTGGTTGAAAAAATTTCCTTACCGCCCACCAGTTTTCACGCAAATGCAGAATATTTTTTAGAAAGGAGGGTGTTTTACAAAAAATAAATGTACGTACATTTATCTTTTTATTTCTACTTAATGCAGGTTTATAAGGTTTTTAACTTTATAAAGTTTAATGAGAAAACAATAAAGTAAATTGAAATTACCTTTACTAGTGATTAATGAGATCCTTGAGGTTGATGCTGCGAGACTAAATATTTGATATCTGGTTCGATTTTCGTAAGGAACAAACGAAGGTCTCTTTCAGTGATATTCAGACGACTTCTCTGTTTGCGCATAATATGATTTCTCATTTGTGCGTCAGCTCATCTCCTCTCCCTCCTCAATTCCCCTCCCCACCTTTTTTTTTCCCTTTTTTCTATTTTTTAACCTTCCTTGTAGCAATGCCCAGTAGGAAGGCTGAGCTAGGTAGCCCACTTACTATATAGTCCACTATAACAGACAGACACACGTACAAGACACACGTACAAGACACACATACAGACACACATACAGAAACACATACAGAAACACACACAGACACACACACACAGACACACACACAGACACACACACACAGAAACACACACACAGACACGACACACATACAGACACACATACAGACACACGACACAGACACACACACACGACACATACAGACACACACACACGACACATACAGACACACACACACGACACATACAGACACACACATACAAAGACACACACCAACAGACAGTCACACATACATACACACACATACAAAGACACACACCAACAGACAGTCACACATACATACACACACATACAAAGACACACACCAACAGACAGTCACACATACATACACACACATACAAAGACACACACACACATTAAATTGGTGACTTTCCCTGGGGTCCAGACCGTCCAGTGGTGGCTCAGGTGGATGGGAGTCAGAGTTCCCACTCTGACTCCCTGGTCTTCCTCCCGCGCGGGCTGATAGCTGGGAGGAGTGACGTGCAGTCACTTCCTCCCAGCTCTGCGATGTCATCACAGGGGGCCCGGTCGCGCTGTTAAAGCGCCCAGCGCTGAGCGGGCCCCCTCACAATCCACATCCATCGGGTGGCCCTGACAGCATGGGCCACCCGATGGACCCCTCCATATGCGGCCCCGGCGGTTTGCCGCGCGGGCCGGGGCCGCAAATTGTCACGGCGGTACCCAGTCGCAGGGGTACCGCCGGCTCGCACCCGCCCGCCCGTCCGCCCGCCCGGTCATCAAAACCTGGAAATCCCTACCGCCCACCTGAAATCCTAAAACGCCCACTAGTGGGCGGTAGGGACCAGGTTGACGACCCATGGTCTACATAGACATTCTGTCTATGACATTTTGTCTATTTGTTTAATACTTATTTTAAGTTTCATATATAATCTCTTTCAAATTCCCTTATCACACATTTAGGTGTTTGTAAGTAATTGTTGTCTATTCTACAATTTGTCTTTTCATTTATTTTTTGTTTTTTATATATTCTATTATTAAAAGTTATGTTTTAAGAATAATTCAAACATAGCTCAGTGTGTTTTTTTCCTTTTCTACTCCTATTACTTACCCCTTCACTGCCCTAACGATTGGTTCTATACTAGCTTCCACTTTATTTAATTTTGGAGAATTCAAAGTGAATTTTAAATGTAAGGTCAAACAAGCTGATATGGAAACATTCTCTAAGTCAGCTATGCTTTCAGTTCAGCTACTCTGGCCTTAAATTTGAAATTCTTTTTTTTTTTTGTCAATCTCTGTTTATTGAAAAACATTTTTCTTTTTTCATATCAACGCATTTTGGGATACAGAATAGAAAGGAAGGGTGGGGGATACATAAATATACAAAATAAGCTTTCACATTAGTCAGAGTGGTGGTATGTGTCCTTGCGCCAGTTCCGTGTGCATTGATAGGTAGTCATGGGGGTATGGTTGGCTTAGGGAGATCGGCCGTTTGGTCATGTGTTTCAAATTCAGGGTGATGGAGTCAGGCCGTCTTCTATGTGTGCCCCTAACCAAGGGGGTGGCGGGGGGGTGTTGAGTGCAGTCAATGGCGTGTGTGTGATGTCCGCACAGTCACATTAGGCTGCGCCCTATTATGGTATTACGAGAGTGCGTCTGTAGTGGGTGTATTGTCGCTGTCATGTCAGCCTAGGAGCCTTATAGTTATGCTTAAAAAAAATAACAGAATAACAGGGTTTAACATAGATAAACAGTTGGTGCATGTGCCTCATGGGATTGGAGTGTTCCCTGGGGTATTCAGGTTTCGGATCGTAGGGTCAGGTGGTCCATGGTCATTGAGGGTACCGCTGTTCTGGTTCCGGAGTGTCGTTCTGGGTGGGTCTGCGGGACCTGGATACCCAGGGCTTTGAAAAATTGAGGCGCCTCGGCTAGCGAAGAGATTTTATGTACAGTCCCTTTATGAGTGACCACCAAGAACCTGGGGGATCTCCAGTGGTATTCCAACCCTGCTGCTCTTAGATGGCTGGTGACTGATTGCAGGGATCGACGCCATTGCAGTGTGGACCTCGTTAGGTCCTGGTAGAATGAGAGGCTGGACCCTTCAAAGGGTAGCGGCGTCTTGCCATGCATCGCTGTCATCAGGAGTCTTTTATCCTGTGAGGTGGAGCAGCGGACGATCACATCCCTCACCCAGGTAGGAGAAGTGCCACCTGCCGCCGGTAGGCGGTATATCCTGTCTATAGAGAATTTCTTGGCTTGGAACTGGGGCAGTATGGAGGCCACCAGGCACCTCATATAATGAGGTAGTTCGTCTGGCGTGATTGTGTCAGGGATCCCTCTAATTTTCAGGTGGTTTCGCCGAGACCTGTCATCTAGGGCTGTGTAATGTAGTGAGAGGGCTTGTTGATGCGTTTGCATAGCCAAGACTGTGGCTTGGAGGTCTGAGAGTCCCTGCTTGAGTGTGACTATATCCTCTTCCGAGGCCTTCACCCTAGTGTCCACTGCCTGTATGTCTGCCTTAATACTTGCCACGTCCGCCGCCAGGAGGGACTTGATCTCCTGTACCAGGTTGTGGAAATCCCGCTGAGTGACCGGCGCCGATCCATCCACATTCTCAGCTGTGCCCGGTACCTGTTCTGGTAGTGGGTCTGGGCGAGCAGACTCTGCAGGAGAGAGTACTGGTCTGTGATCTGCCTTGTCTGCCATCTTAGCTGCCTGATTTCACTGCAGTAAGGCCCCTATGTCTCTGGAGCCTGGTTGTGGCTCCAGGGGGGCCTTCTGTGATCATCTGCCCATCTACGTGAAGGGTAGTTGGAGGGCGTCAGTGAAGTCCTCAGCCTCCGGGTCCCCATGAGGCTGCCAGCAATCCAGCAGGTCTGACCAGGTCGGGCTCCGTGAGTGTGTGTAGGCCCCGGGTTTGCGTTTCTGCCTCTTGCCTCTCGCCGGCTGGATGAAAGGCATAGATCGTCTCCGGTTCTCTCACTCCGCAGGTTAACAGCCTATTGCAGGTAAGGCGAAGGGTTTAATCCCTTAAATTCAAGCTTTTGTCGGCTGGGACCTACGAAGCTCTGTGAGATGGCGACTACTCTCGCTCGCGGTCAGGCTCCGCCCCCTTAAATTTGAAATTCACTTTTAATTCTCATGTTAGTAAATAATCCTGCAAATAAAATAATATCCTCTTTTCCTGTCTGTCAAAGAACCGAGAACTGAGACACAAATACGACAGACATTTCCCATGCTCTCATGTCTATAGCCCTATAGTCATAAAATTCTGCAAGCAAAAAATGAAAGCTCATTAATTTGATAATTTCATCTAAAAATAGTTTCCTATTAAAAATACTTTTTTAATATTTTGAAATCATTATTTGTATGTGCAATTTTATGTTACTCCAAGTGCCATGATCACGTTAGTGTTTTTCTTTGAATGATATGCACAGTGTTTCAGTATGAAATGCTGTACATACAAAGATGTTTTATATTGCTAGAGTTGTGACATCGGCATGGTCACCAGACAGTCCAGAACTCGGGTAACCCTTTAAATAACATAGCAGCAAACTGCTTATAATTGTTTTTTTTTTTTAAATTAGTGCCATGATAATTTGAAAGCATATTATAAATTGAATGTGGGTTGATGACGAAGTTATTTGAAATAAAAATTGGATGCTTTATTTTGTATAACCCAGCATGCTCTGCTACCTGCAGAGGTGATCTAAAATTTTGCACAGATGGTTTGAAATCATCAGAAGTTATTACTGGTTGGCTCCATACACATTATCAACATCAACAAAAACTGCCAGTTTAGTCATAAAATTGATGAGTCTGCTTGTGTCACACTTCAAAGTACTCATTTTATTTGCTGCTTTGTAACATATTTATGGTATCTCTACATATGTTCTCCATATATTCTATGCTTATTGCAAAATACCACTGAACTACGGAGCTGAGTGAGGATTTTCCTTGAAGCACAGTTTCATCACCCATGAACTTTAACCATGTGTCATGGTCTTAGCCAATGGTCACCTAAAAGTAAAAAATTGACATCGCGGAGTGAGTAAATTACACAGTATTAATTTCCTTGTTTCAATTGTTGTGCATACTCCACCACCAAAATGTTTCCTATGATTTTCATTTCTGAGAAATTAAATTCCAATCAAATCTCTGAATGTTAATGTACTTTTAAATATGCATCTCATATGTGATGGTCTTGTTCTGGCCAGCTTGGCTTGAAACATGCAAACCATTGTTGATGCCATGGCTTCAAACTGAGGAAAACTGAAATAAGAGACTTTTTATAATTTGGGCACACACACATTTTCATCTTTAAAACAACCAATGATTTCATCCATCAATTTAAGCACTGCCATTTTTTCCTAATGGTAACTCAAAATTTAAGAGTGGCACAGTGAAAAAGTTTTAGGTAGATGAGAGTTCTTCCTGAACAATAGATTTTAAATGGATTATACACAAAGCAAGGAACAGAATATTTGTTCGTGTGCTGGCCTAGAAAAGAGCCCAGGATCTCTTTAATTTAAGGGATTCCTTTTTCTATGGCCTAGAAAAGAGCACTATATACTGCTGTAAAAGTTAAAACCTTTCTAATGCTGAGATGTCTTTCCATGTCATACTCAAATGGTACCCATGCATCAATAAGTGTGCTAAGCAATTGTGCAAGCTAATTATATTATTTCTCCACCTATGACTTTTCCTAAAATCAAGCAATAGTCTTTTCTGGATCACAGTCCAAGTTATATAACCGGTTTAATTTAAAAAAATAACTTTGACCTGAATACTCTGGCAAGCATTAATCTGATCTAAATACACATTTTTACTATCTGGAATAAAAAATGGCACGTGCAGCTATCCACATTTATCATATCAATAAACCATAGTTCATCAATGCAGACTTCATCAAATATTTATGCAAATGTGCTGGTAACATTTACTCGTGCATATAAAACCTACTGAAATCAAGTGGCAATAAATGCCAGTTAACAGTGACTGGAATACATCTGGCGAGCAGAAAGAACAATTAGTTTATGGGACAGACGGTAATGGGTCAAGTTAAAGGTCATGGAAAATCTTTTACAGCATTGGGATTTGTATTGTGCGCTGCATGGTCTTCCTTTAATGGTACAGTGCAAAAAGAAATAAACAAAACCATCAGTTAAGTCGCTAAGGGCAAAGATTTATATGTTAGCTGCAGAAAGGGGATTTTCTGCCAAGATGTATTGTACATCAGTGTGGAACTGCAGGTGTGCGAGGAATCAGAGGGAAGATAAAATGGTATCAGCTGTGTCTGCTTACAAACTGGCTGCATGGAAAGTTTCCTTCACATGTTCCTTGGGTATTGTACATTTCCAAGCTGTTTCAAATCATTCAGAGGAGCTCACAGAATTACCTTTCAAAAAGTGTAATAGAATTTTTATAAAGTTTGGTTATATTATTTATTTAGTAATTATGGTACATTCATGCTCACTAGAACTAGGTTTGTAATGGCTGGGATTGAACTGATTGTTTTAGATATGTTTGTATCGATGGGATCACAAGAAAATATAACGTTCCTGTAACGTTCCTGTTAATTATATAGTGCAGCAAAATACTATAATTAAAAGATGTACGACTCCATATACATTCGAAACATAGAAACATAGAATGTGACGGCAGATAAGAACCATTCGGCCCATCTAGTCTGCCCAGTTTTCTAAATACTTTCATTAGTCCCTGGCCTTATCTTATAGTAAAGATAGCCTTATGCCTATCCCACGCATGCTTAAACTCCTTTACTGTGTTAACCTCTACCACTTCAGCTGGAAGGCTATTCCATGCATCCACTACCCTCTCAGTAAAGTAATACTTCCTGATATTATTTTTAAACCTTTGTCCCTCTAATTTAAGACTATGTCCTCTTGTTGTGGTAGTTTTTCTTCTTTTAAATATAGTCTCCTCCTTTACTGTGTTGATTCCCTTTATGTATTTAAATGTTTCTATCATATCCCCCCTGTCTCGTCTTTCCTCCAAGCTATACATGTTAAGATCCTTTAACCTTTCCTGGTAAGTTTTATCCTGCAATCCATGAACCAGTTTAGTAGCCCTTCTTTGAACTCTCTCTAAGGTATCAATATCCTTCTGAAGATAGGGTCTCCAGTACTGTGTACAGTACTCCAAGTGAGGTCTCACCAGTGTTCTGTACAATGGCATGAGCACTTCCCTCTTTCTACTGCTAATACCTCTCCCTATACAACCAAGCATTCTGCTAGCATTTCCTGCTGCTCTATTACATTGTCTGCCTACCTTTAAGTCATCAGAAATAATCACCCCTAAATCCCTTTCCTCAGATGTTGAGGTTAGGACTCTATCAAATATTCTGTACTCTGCCCTTGGGTTTTTATGTCCAAGATGCATTATCTTGCACTTATCCACATTAAATGTCAGTTGCCATTACTCTGACCATTTTTCTAGTTTACCTAAATCATTTGCCATTTGGCTTATCCCTCCTGGAACATCAACCCTGTTACATATCTTAGTATCATCCGCAAAAAGACACACCTTACCATCAAGACCTTCTGCAATATCACTAATAAAAATATTAAAGAGAATGGGTCCAAGTACAGATCCCTGAGGTACCCCACTGATGACAAGCCCAAGCTTCGAATATACTCCATTGACTACAACCCTCTGTTGCCTGTCACTCAGCCACTGCCTTACCCATTCAACAATATTGGAATCCAAACTCAAAGATTGTAGTTTATTGATAAGCCTTCTATGTGCAACAGTGTCAAAAGCCTTACTGAAATCTAGGTAAGCAATGTCTACTGCACCACCCTGATCTATAATTTTAGTTACCCAATCAAAAAAATCAATAAGATTGGTTTGGCATGATCTCCCTGAAGTAAACCCATGTTGTCTCTGATCTTGAAATCCATGTGTTTTTAGATGTTCAACAATCCTATCCTTTAACATGGTTTCCATCACTTTCCCCACTACTGAAGTAAGGCTTACTGGCCTATAGTTGCCCGACTCCTCCCTATTACCTTTCTTGTGAATGGGCACAACATTCGCTAACTTCCAATAACTGTGCTATTTTCTCTTCTGTGTGTGATTTGGAAGCTCTTATAACTTGCTTAGCCTCTTTCTGCCTAATCTTATAGGTCATTCTGTCTTCCTCACTCTGGGTTTTTTTATAATTACTAAATGCTAACTTTTTGTTTTTTACTATTTTGGCCACATCTGCGGAGTACCACAGTGGTTTCTTGAATTTTTTGCTTTTACTGACAAGCCTAATGCAATTTTCTGTTGCCTTCAGTAGTGCAACTTTTAAATAATCCCATTTCTTTTGGACTCCATTTAAATTGCTCCAGTCTGATAATGACTCCTTTACACATATTCTAATTTTAGAAAAGTCTGTTTTTCTAAAGTCTAAAACTTTTGTTTTTGTGTGGTGTGACTCAGTCACTGTTCTTATATTAAACCACACTGACCGATGATCACTGGATCCTAAACTTTCACCTACAGTAATATCTGATACCAAATCTCCATTTGTTAACACTAAATCTAGTATGGCCTCTTTACGAGTTGGCTCCTCAACGACTTGTTTTAGAGACAATCCCAGTAGGGAGTTTAGAATATGTGTGCTCCTGGCACAAGTAGCTATTTTTGTTTTCCAATTCACATCAGGAAGATTAAAGTCACCCATGATGATAACTTCCCCCTTCATTGTCATTTTAGCTATTTCTTCAACTAGTAGATTATCTAACTCTTCAATTTGTCCTGGGGGCCTATAAATCACACCTACACGAGTTACTGTGTGATTACCAAATTCTAACGTAACCCAAACGGACTCTATGTTCGCCTCACTAACCTTTATTAGGCTAGATTTTATGCTATCCTTTACATACAGGGCCACCCCTCCCCCTTTCTTGCCTTCCCTGTCTTTTCTATATAAAGAGTACCCTGGTATTGCTATGTCCCAGTCATTTTTCTCATTATACCATGTCTCAGTAACAGCGACTAAATCTACACTATCAGTTGCCATTATTGCCACAAGTTCATGGATCTTATTCCCTAAACTGCGAGCATTTGTAGACATGACTCTAAGCTTATCATTTTTTAACACACTTGCTACAGGCACCTTCTGTCCTTGTTTTGGGGGACAATTGGATTGATGTTTTATCACCCTTTTGCCCCCCCCTCCTAGTTTAAAAACATCCTAGCAAAACCTCTGAACTGCTCACTGAGAACATTTGTTCCCTTTTGAGAAAGATGCAAACCATCTTTTTTGTACAGTTTATTTCCATTCCAAACAGAGCTACCATGAGCAATAAAGCCAAATCCTTGCTCCCGACACCATTCACCAAGCCACAAGTTAAAGTCCCTAATACGCATCCGCCTGTCGTTCTGAGTGTTATGCACAGGCAGAACTTCAGAGAATGACAGTGTGGAAGCAACCTGCCGTATATCATTGGCAAAAACACTAAAAACTTCCTTAACCTCTGAAACCTCATTGCAAGCCAAGTCATTTGTCCCTAAATGGACAAGTACATCCAATTCCCCTTCCTGCTTTGCTTGCTTAACAATATTACAGATACGTCTCCTGTCTCTGTGAGCAGTAGCTCCGGGAAGACACCTCACAAGACCACCATTGTCCATCTCCACACCTCTTATGATGGAATCCCCCAACAACAACTGCTTTCTATTAGGCCTCACCATAGTCTTCAAGCCTCTCTGCACAACACCACTAGCCTCAGTGCCTCTCTGCACAACACCACTAGCCTCAGTGCCTCTCTGCACAACACCACTAGCCTCAGTGCCTCTCTGCACAACACCACTAGCCTCAGTGCCTCTCTGCACAACACCACTAGTCTCAGTGCCTCTCTGCACAACACCACTAGCCTCAGTGCCTCTCTGCACAACACCACTAGCCTCAGTGCCTCTCTGCACAACACCACTAGCCTCAGTGCCTCTCTGCACAACACCACTAGCCTCAGTGCCTCTCTGCACAACACCACTAGCCTCAGTGCCTCTCTGCACAACACCACTAGCCTCAGTGCCTCTCTGCACAACACCACTAACCTCAGTGCCTCTCTGCACAACACCACTAGCCTCAGTGCCTCTCTCCACAACACCACTAGCCTTAAGGCCTCTCTGCACAACACCACTAGCCTCAGCGCCTCTCTGCACAACACCACTAGCCTCAGCGCCTCTCTGCACAACACCACTAGCCTCAGCGCCTCTCTGCACAACACCACTAGCCTCAGCGCCTCTCTGCACAACACCACTAGCCTCAGCGCCTCTCTGCACAACAACACTAGCCTCAGCGCCTCTCTGCACAACACCACTAGCCTCAGTGCCTCTCTGCACAACACCACTAGCCTCAGTGCCTCTCTGCACAACACCACTAGCCTCAGTGCCTCTCTCCAGGACACCACTACACTCTGAAAGTGCAGAAAACGAATTATGTAGAGCAACAGACTGTGCAATATGCTTTTTATCCACAACTCCAAGTCTACCAGATCCTACAGTAATCCATCTGCCATTCCTAGTATGTCTCTTAGGCAGTGGCTTTGCAGCAGTTCCATTAACCTACAGTTTTTAAACCTGTGCTACTGGCTACGGGTATTTTATAAATTTTACAAGATGGATAGATACTTACTGGAATATATGGGAAACAAGGAACCACATATGAAGAAAAAAGGATTTCTATAAGGCACCGTTACAGTAACTGCTTGGGAAATAGAAAAATAGGAAACAGCAGTTGTTTAACTTTAGGGCCTGAAACTGCTTAACAATATTTAAATGTGCAGCTACCCAATCTCCTGGTTTAACAGTTTTTTATATTATATATTATAAGGAGTGGAACTCTACAACTCCAGAGACCAACATAGGATCTAAGTTCCATTATACTGGACTCTGTTTCATTATTACTATCTCAATCAGGACTTTAATTTATTTACCTTGCCTACTGGCGCAGTCCCATCCTTTTTTTTGTTTGCCCTTTTCATTTATTTCAGGGACACGTGAGGGAGTCCTTGTTTGGGATTGCTGCCTTGTGTACTTCTTTCTGATATACTAGCGCTGACTCTATTTTCTGTTTTTCTGTAATCTAGTCTATAGACTTTAACCCCTTAAGGACACATGACATGTGTGACATGTCATGATTCCCTTTTATTCCAGAAGTTTGGTCCTTAAGGGGTTAATGCTGTTGCAGTGACATCAGCTACGGACGCATAGAAGAGGACCCTCCAGAAGTGGATGTTGGCACCTGCAAGGGACAGGTTCAGGTAAGTAGAACTCACCTTTGCCTGGCCTTGGCCACTGGCCTTGGCCAATGTCACTGTTGGAGGTCTTTGCAAATTATGCGAAGTCCTCAGATGTTGACAGTGCCCCTTTAACTAAAAAAAAATAAAAATATCCCCATCCACTATTATTATTATTAAAAAAACTAACATACATATTGCACCAAGTGTGTGTGCCTGGAGTATCTCTTTAAGGAGAATTGTTTAAACATTGAACCTTAATGGTCACTTGAAGAAAATGTGTAATTACTGGTTTATACTTCAGCTTTAAATTATACCTTTTTCTTTTTTCCAATTTGACAATTTTTATTTCTTTTACATTAATTCAGGGGTTACAGAAAAAAGAAGGGGGGGAGGGGGAATACATTATTGTTTTATACGTCACATCATATCTTTATATTGTTGTTACATGTAATGGTACATTCATTAGTAAATAGTTAACATGGTGTTTGGCTAATGGGTGGGTGGGGGGGTATGTGGGTGGTGGCTGCTGTCTGTGACTCATATATGTGTCTTTCTGTTGTCTTGTCCTTCTTTCGGTATGTCTTGTCTGCTGGTCTGCTATCATTGTTAATTTCTTGCTACTGTATTATGGGGTGTTTTCTGTTTAAGTAATTGTTGTTTGCTTGTTCTCTTGTTTTAACACTTGTTACAATTGTCTGACTCTCATCTTGCGATTGATTCAAATCGATTGTGGTGTCTAGTGTTTATTCACAGGTATTCATCCATATGTCTGCTTTTTGGGTGTGTTTGTGCGAAGCTAGGTGAGTGGTACGTTTTGTGGTGTGTTGCTTTGTGGTGTGTCTTTTTTTGTCTTTGTGGCCCCAGTATTCTTTCCATATCAGGTTTGCTTTGGTAATTGTTTTCCCTGGGCCATTTTGTTTTGAGAACATGGTCTCATATTGCCAGTTAAGGTTGATTTGGTTTAGGAGGGTGTTGAAATGCGGTGCCGTGGGTGTTTTCCATAGCCTAGCTATCACCATGGCTGCTGAAATCAGTATGCGGTATGTTGTTGCCCACTGGGCTTTGTCCATATTTTTCGGTGGTATAAATAGTAGGCACATTTCTTCTGTGGGTTGTATGCTGGTATTGGCTACTTGCTCTATTAATTGGTGCATTCTGTGCCAGAAAGGTTGCAGAGTGGCGCATGACCACCATACGTGTAACATTGTTCCTTCTTGTGTATTACATCTCCAACATTTATTCGTGGAGGACGGGGGCCATATTCTGTGTATTTTGGCTGGTACTAAGTACCAGCGGTATTGTATTTTCCTTTGTAGTTCTAGGTGGTTCATACAGGATGTGATACCTTTGTGTGACGAGTACGCTTTCGTCCAGTGTTCTTTGTCTATTGTTCAGTGCAGTTCTTTGTGCCAAGCAATTTTATGCGTGTTTTTCACTTTGTCTTGTGTGCGTATGAGTGTTTTATAATGCAACGATATTACCTTTTTTGGGGGCAAAGTGTTTGTGCAGAATTTCTCGAATATAGAGAGCATCTGATGTGGTCCTGTATTTTGTTCTGTGGGGCGTGTGTTCGTTAGGCATGATTTGAGTTGGAGGTATGGGAACAACATGTGGTTTGGTAGGTCGTATTTATTTTGTAGAGTAGGGAATTGCATAATTTCCCCTTTGTCAAATAGCTGTTCTACATATTTGATGCCATGTTCCAGCCATTTGTTTTTGTCTAATGTAGGTATTATTTTAGCCATTGCTTCCATCGGGGTCGCTAGAGGTATTGGGTGGAAAGCCGTTAAGTTGCGTTTAGCTGAGTCCCATATTTCTAGTAGTAGTTGGGACGTGGGAAGTAGGTGGTGTGTCGAATGTCTGCTTTTCTCAGGGGTCCATAGGTATGTGTGGAGCGATGCTGGTTGGGCCCAGATGTTTTCTATCTTGAGCCATTGTGGTCGTTCGGGGTGGGGTGTGGTTTGCGATATGGTGTGAAGTATTGCTGCTTTATAGTATGCTTGTACGTCTGGAATTCCCAGCCCACCTTCGGCTACGTCTCGTTGTATACTCTTCGTGGCAATTCGTATTTTTATATTTTGCCATACGAATCTGAGGAACAGGTTTTGAACTTCTGATAAGAAGCCCTTAGGTAGTGGGATCTGCAGGGTTCTATAAAGGTACTGCAGTTTTGGTAGTAGTGACATTTTTAAGGCTGCTATTCGTCCCACCCATTATATGTACTTCCCCTCCCAGGCTTTCAGTGTATCTTTAAAGTTTGCTAGCATGTTTATATAGTTATTTTTAAACAGGTTGGATGGGTTCTTTGTGATTCTGAAGCCTAAAAAAGTTAGGAAATCAGTGTGCCAGTCCATTGGAAATTTCTCTTGCAGGGTTTCCATTTGTTGCCTGGGTATGTTTATTCCCATGGCTTGTGTTTTTGTTATATTCAATTTGTAGTATGAATGTTCTCCGTATTGGGCTATGTGTGTCATGAGATTGGGCAAAAAAATTTACAGTTCGGTCATAGTTATGAAGATGTCGTCTGCAAATGGACTCAGTTTGTATTCTTCCGTACCCAACGTGACCCCTTTTTTTTTTTTTTTTTTTTTTTAATTCTTTATTTTTGTTGTGCTGAAATAGTACACATGCAGGTAAGAGGTGCCCCAAAAGCAGTCCTCCTACTATTCCCACGCGCAACATGCGGGGCACAGAAAAAACAGGCACATTTTTTATATATAATAACAAGTCAGAACATTAGTTTGTGTCTATAGCTTGGTTAGGTTAAGCTGGGTCCAAGGAGTGACTGTGCGTTTGGTATTTAGATAGTGTTAGCTTATGTCATATAAGATGAAAACAAATCTAGTCATTGTGATTAAGCTTGCTTAGAGAGTGCATGCTTGGTAAACCTAAAATCTAGGCGTAGTAGAAAGAAAAAAAAGCTTCACAAAGAAAAGAAAGAATAGAAAAAACAATAAGGTTATTTGAGTATAGATTGATTGGCTTACTGACATATGATAAAATAGTGAGGTAACATGCTTAACCTCATCAAGTATATAAAGTAATATAATAGATATAGTGAGTAGATAAGGCACATTAGTAGAAACATGCTCAGACATATTCTGCTTATGAAAAGGTAACTGACGACAACAGTGATAACGGAGTATATCCTCGCTAAAGTTATAGTGAATACCATGAAATAACATTTTAACTGTTTCATCTTGCCTGGGTCTAACTGTAACACATGGATGAGTCGTAAATAAACAGGAAGAGAAATAGAAATTTACAGTCTAAGCTGGTCTGTCAGAACTGACATATAGCTTAACATTTTAGGAGACCGTAATGAAATGTCGCTCTGGAGCATTAATGATTGAGAAGGGGTACTGGGGAAGTTACTCTGTGTGGACCAGGCCGCCAGGCGGTCCAATAAGAGTAAGGCCTACATTAAGGGGGGTGATTACCCAATGCCTACTGGTCTGCGTAGCCTGTTCGGATTAACTGGCTGATATTCTAAAAAAAAAAAAAAAAAAAAAAAAAGGTAACTGTGTACAATGTTAAGCAAGCTAATATGTAAGGTACATGCTTATTTAGCAGTTTAAAAAAAAAAAAAACAGGTAAACAAATAGATGGTAGACAGCAGGCAACATCCAATGGAGATGACACAAGAACAATTTGTACATTCCATGGCTAAAATAACTGGGCTAGGCTAGTGGCATAATATATGTAGCGAAGCCTATGGTATATCCTGCGCACTTAAGTAAATGTATCCCTATGGTATTGTATATGCGGTAAAACAGACAGTCCAGTATGGGGTGGGCCCCAATCCGCAGGAGTCCTCTCCCTGAGCGGGTGGGCAAGTCCCTCTATGGCCCGTATTTCACCCTATGCCTCTTCTGCTACCTTTTTGGTGCCAGTAGTGTGAGTCAAGTTAGCCCCCAAATTGAGCCTTTGCCCTGTAATCTAGAGGGGCCGCCCCGGGTACCTCCGGTGCTGTGACAGTTCCACTGCTAGCCTGCTGCGGCACCCTCTTGTGAGTCGTCTTGTGCGGTTCGGACTGGGTACCGCTGGGCTGTGAGTGTCCCCTCAGGTGCTTTTCATGGAGTCGCTTTGCCCCTGCTTCGGCTGGAGGGCATCGGGAGGATGACGCTGATTTGGTGCATTTCGTTTCGCGCTTTCTGGGGGTTTCTCTGTCCGTGGGCATGGTGGTGTAAGGCTGAGAGCCTGTTGCTTTTGTCTGACCACTCCTCCGTCTAAGTGTCTGTTCACCCGCCGTGGCTTTGCCATGTTTCGCGGCATGAGGGTGTTCTGGAAGACGCCGCTGGCCTGGAGCCTCACCTGCTGGTGGGAGCTGAGCGCTCGGTGGTCGCTTGCGTGGAGCGCCTTGACTCGGCCTGTGCGGGTTGGGTGCTTGCATTACCTGCTTCAGCTTTGCCCAGAAGACCTCAAAAGCTCTATCAATCCCAGTTGATGGCGAGGTTCGGGTTGTATTGTTGTTATACGTTGCACTCGTGGTGCCCGCCATGTTGGAGATGTCGATTTGTTTTCCGCTTATAGAGGCCGCCTCGTGGTGAGGCTGTTCACCGCTGGGTTGCCTCTCGGACCGGGATATCCCCCGCCGGTCCATAGGGGGGGGGCTGCGGGGTACAGGATGGCGTCGTTCGCTACGTTCTGAGAGTTTCGCATTGCAAGGTCGGCCGCCTCTCCATGCCTCACTAGGCCGCAGGACAGGCATCCTGCTTTCCGGGGTTTTATTCGCTTGTGGTTTGGATTAGACTGCCTATGCTGGTCCCTGTTACCGCTTGTGATGATAAGCTGCCTGTTTAATTATTATCCCGTTCTTATTTTGGCATGAATTCTCATTTTAATGCTGGAGATTCAGGAGCTCAAGCGAGACACGTCTGCTCAGCATGGCAGTCAGGCCCCGCCCCCAACGTGACCCCTTTTTAAAGAGTTCTCCTCTAATTTTGGCTTCTAACGGTTCGAGTGCTAAGACATATAAGAGAGGCGAAAGTGGGCAGCCTTGTCTTGTCCCGTTATATATTTGGAATGTGTCTGAGCAGAATCCTGCTGTTACTACTCTGGCGGTGGGATGGCTGTATAAGGCTTGGACGACATTGTTAAATTGCGTTGGAAACTTGAATTTTCTGAGCACCTTCTCTGCATCTAGTGACACCAGGAGGCTTTGCACCAGGTTTAGAACTTTGCACGTATTATCGTATCATTGCCTCCCTGCCACAAAACCCACCTGATCATTATGGATCAGTTGGGGTAGTGTTCGGCTCAGTCTCTGTGCATGTATTTTGGCGTATAGTTTTTCATCTGTGTTGAGAAGTGAGATTGGGCGGAAATTGGGGCAGTGTGTTGGTTGTTTGCCTGGTTTGGGGAGTGTGATTACGTGGGCCATCATTAGTTCACTGGGTAGTGTACCTGATTGTGTGGCTTGGTTGAATAACTGTGTGAGGTGAGGTGACAGGATGTGGTGGAACTTTTGGTAGTAGAGATTGGAGAATCCGTCTGGGCCTGGTGCTTTATTTTTTGGCAAGGTTTTGATTGTTTCTTCTATTTCCTGTGTTGTTATGGGGGCTGACAGTTCTTCGATCTGGGTACTCGATAGTGTCAGTAGGTGGATGTCTTCTAGGTATTTCTGTATGTCCTCACTACTCGGTTGGTTTATTTGGGTGGACTGTTCAAGATTGTATAGCTCTTTATAGTATGACGCAAATGCGTTGCTTATGTCTACTGGGGATATGACTTTTTTGTTCTTTTGGTTTATTATGTACGGTATCCTACTATTTATAGCTTTATGTTTGAGTCTGGATGCCAGCAGTTTGCTTGCTTTATTGCCTTGTGTGTACTGTTGCTGGTTAAGCTTGCGTAAATTGTAGCTTACCAGTTGTAGTGTATGTTCTCTGATTTTGTCTTGTAGGTCCTTAATTTGTGCTTGCAACGTGTCACTCTGAAGTGTTTTGTTTTGGTTAGTAATGTCATTCAGTTGTTTGTTCCAGTCTAACCATTGTGCTTGGGTACTGTGTTTGATTTGTGCCACTTTTTGTATCAGTAGGCCTCTTATGACCGGTTTGTGTGCTTGCCATATTGTGTGCATCGCTAATTGTTCAGATTTGTTCTTGTCAAAGTATTGAGTGAGTTCTTCTGTTATGAACGCCGTGAATTGCGGGTTATGTAGTATGGATTCATTAAGCCTCCATGGGCTTTTGTGTTTATAGTCATATTGGTCTTTCATCGTGAGTGTGATTGCGGCATGGTCCGACCAGTTAATGGTGTTTATGGTACTGTCTGCTAGTTGGTCTAAGAATGTTCTGTATTGACGTCACTTTTGTTAGAAGTTTATGTAGGAAGTTCCTTTGGTCGTTGTTGGGGGCATAGGCTGTGACTATGGTATACAGTATATTATTGATAGTGCACACCAAAATCACATTTCTGCCCAGAGGGTCTAAATGAGAGTCATGGTGTATAAATGCTACTTTATTGCTAATTGGTATTGACAAATCCTTTAGATTTGTGTCCTGTGACTGCGTGGTATTGGTGTGGGAAAAGGTCAGGCCTAAGAGCTGGTCCTGTTTTAAAGTGCATCTCTTGGAGGTATATTATCCCTGCTTGATCTCGTTTAAGGTCTCTAAAGAGGCAATGGTGTTTGTATGGGGTGTTCAACCCTTTAACATTATGGGAGTATATTTTCATGGTATTGTTCCAATTTGTGTGTGCTGTCTGTTTTTTGTCGTTCATTTTTTTCTCTTGCTCTGGCTAGTCCCTGAGTGGTTTGATAGGTAAGTTTTGGATGCGCTGACCCTGTTAGTACAAGACTTTGTAGGTACTTTTGCTGCTATGGGTAGGTTTACTTTGGCAATGTGGGATGTGGGTAGGAGGTGGGGGGGAGTAACTGGGGAGTAACTGGGGTTTAACATAACTGTAGTTGTCACTACTAATACCCAAATACTGCACGCCGTGACCTCGTGGGGGTGTGGTGTTTTTTTTAGACATTTTCCGGGTGTTTTAGTCTGGCCCGTGTATGTGTTTAACCTGTGGTACTGTAGCTCGTCCGGTGCTTTGTGTAACATTAAGATGTAATCTAACGATCGGATTCTGAGAATTAAACATTTCAGTTTCTATCGCTCAATTGTTATGTTACTGGTAACATCGTATTCTCGGGGTATTGTGGTAGTTTTTACTTAATGGAAAATTTCCCTTTGGGTTGATAATACATATTTTGTTCTTTATTGTAGCCTGTACTACTTTCTTTGGTAGATCTATGGCTCCTATATATCCATTGCTTATTTACCACATTTAAAAAGTTAGACATTTAAAAGCATTGGAGACCTTTGAAAACTCTCAAGTCTCTTTTGCTTGAGCATTTAACAGGTAGATCTGTGGCTCCTACTTAACACTTATTTAGTTTTAACATTTAGACGATAAAACAAATCTAAGCTCCTACTTTCTCTCAGACTCAAAATTATAACATGGTGGTTTGTGCATTGGCTGTTAGTATAAACATAAATTATATGCTAAACATAGTCTCTATTGCTTTTGTACTTATGTGTGCAGTCAAACCCTTAGTCGTTTTGTCTTCGATTTCTTCAAGTCTGCGGGTTACCGGATCATTTGCGCTGCTTCTTCCAGTCTGGCGACAGCCTCTGCGTTGCTTGGTCTTTCTCCGACTGCTGTGGCAAAGCTATTCCCCAGTTTCTTAGGGCCTCCCTGCCGTCTTCTGGTGAGGTGATGGTCGTAATTGTTCCGTTTCTGTGGACTAGTAGGCGCACCGGGTGCCCCCATCTGTATGGCAGTCTTTGCGCTCTCAGGGCTTCCGTGACGTCCTTATATTCCCTGCATTTCTGTAGCGTTAAGGCCGACATGTCTGAGTAAATTTGTATAGACCTGTATTCTGGTAAGTCTCTGCGTGATCTTGAGGCTTGCATAATGGCCTCCTTGATGTGGAAATAGTGGAGTTTTGCCAGTACAGGAATTGTGGTTTGGCCACTCTGTGAGTTCTGTCAATTAGTAGCATGTCGGTAGGAAAGTCCGGTGTCATAGCGTGAAAGAGGCCTGTTAAGTATTCCCTTAATTCGGGCTGTTTCACATCCTCTGGGATGCCTCTTAGTCGTATGTTTTGACACCTTGACGGATCTTCTAGGTCCATTATTTTCATTTGTATCTGAGTTTGTTGCTGTTCCAATCTTTGTACATGGTCCGCCATGTCGTTGTGGGCCTCAGCATACTCGCCCATTCTGTTTTCTATCCTAGCTGTGCGATCGCCCAAATCATGTACTTCTCTCTTAATCTCTGCTATAGATTTGTTAATATTAGTCAAGATTTTATTTGAGATGTCGTCAAGGCATTTCTGCAATATCTTCTGTGTAACAGGTAAGTTCCCTGTCGGGTCTTTCTGTAGCGGGAGTGTATCGTCTCCGTCGCCATCTTGGTCACTTTCATGTGAGACGGCCTGCTTTGTTTGTGGCTGCCTGGTTCCGAAGAATGCGTTTTTCTCTCCTTTGTCCTGGAGTCTAGGTTTGTTCTTTGCTTGGGACATCTCGTATGATGTTAGTTCGAGTGTTTTTTCTTCTATTTTGCTGTTGAAAAACGCTTTTACGGGCCGTTGAGGTCGGAGCACTAGTACCTTGCGACCGTCCTCGCCATGCGTCAGGCCAAGCCCCCCTAAATTATACCTTTTAAACTTAATATTTGTTTAAAATATCTTTCAAACACTGCAAGTAATCCTGCATTAACAGTAAACAGAATGTGTGGAACACCACAAATTAAATTGTAAAATACCCCGTTTATTATAAATAGGAAACAAACAAAGAAAAGTATATAGGATATTGACTACATGACTAAAACGCACTTCTAATGCATCATAATAATGAAGACAAAAAAATGGTTGGTTTATACAGCCAAAACAGTCTCCTAGAAAACTGTACTATACAAGGACAATGTTGCAATTTAATGATTCTTAATAATTTTATAAGTGATAGGAATGGAAAGTATAAGAGAGGACAAAAGGGAGGTGAAGAAATAAAAAAACAAAAATAAGAAAAGACAAACATTTTAACTTACATAAAGAATGCTTTTAAAGTGAATTGTATCAACCAAATTCAAGTTTTGAATGAAAGTGAAGTTTATAAATAGCTATAGGACATTTTGTGTCTTGAGGGACAACATTTTTTTTTTAGGATTTTAATATGTTTCAGAAGTAAAGTTGTATACATCGTTATATTGAACTGGAAAATTTAGCAAAAAAAAATGTGCATTTGAAACAGCTGGAAATAACAAACATAACTATGTAGAATGGGACTTGTTAAAAAAATATAATAGATTTATGGAAATGTTGAGCAGATGTTTCCTTATGGTCCTCTGAAAATACCGGATACCACTCTCTATTTATGAAATGAGATAAAGTAATAACTCAACCTGTACCTTTTAACAATCTTAGGTGAGAAGAGGGCATGTCCTCCCTCACTCATTCAGAGTATGTAACACCTGACTACTGACTCATAGACTTTGGTTTCAAGCTGTCTCTATAGGTTTCATCTTTGTAACTTATTCTTGTTGTGTTCCTAATCTTGGCATGTCCCTTATTCCCATTATACATTTTTAGTGAGCACCCAACATCCATCCATCCACCTACTACATCCATCTATCCATCCATTCATCCACCTACTACATCTATCTATCTATCTATCTACCTATCTATCTATCTATCTATCTATCTATCTACCTATCCACTTCATATTCATGACAATCAGAAACTGGGTTAAACCAGGAGATTGGGCAGCTGCACATCTAGAAATTGTTGAGCAGCTTCAGATCTAAAAGGTTAAACTTGATAGATTTGTAATCAAGATAAGATAAAGACAGGAAGTTTGCAGCGCAATGACCTAAAAATGTGATCCCACAATATACTCTGTCCAAATAATGAAATTGTGAGACAGAAAATAGAATAAAATGACAAATACCTAAAGAGGATAATGAATGTAGATTATCCATGCAACATAAACAAAGAAATACACTCTCATATGGTAATATAGTAGTAACCCAAGGAATTTTCCATGATAAAATCTACTCCCTGGACAGAGGCAGAGTCCTTTCCATGTCCAGGGAGTATAGAGGTCAGCAGAGTCAGTTCAGGAGATGCAGAGGTTAAGTACATAGGATCCTAAGATTTTAAATTGAAAGCTGGTGCACTTCATCTATCTCCACTGTGAGGACCTACCACTCCTGATATTCCTGAATAAGTATCCCTCTGATATCTACACTACCTGAGCCAGTTTTTTTTAACAGGCTCAATAAAATGTGAGTTGATTATCCTCTTTAGGTATTTGTCATTTTATTCTATTTTTTGTCTCACAATTACATTATTGGGACAGAGTGTATTGTGGGATCAGATTTTTAGGTCATTGCACTGCACAGTACCTGTTTTTATCTTTTCTTGATTTTATTTGGTGGAATTGTATGTGATTGGTTGCACAGTGTGAATAGCTGCACTTCACTATAGCGCCAACTATATCAAACATTTTGTATATTTTGTAAGGACTTGAAATCATGTTTAAATCTCGTCAGAGAGAGTAAAATCCTGTTAGTTAACCACCAGCCCTCACCCAACACTGCAACTATTCAAAGAGTACTTCAAAGCATGCACACCTCCTCAACAGGCTGACAAATGCATATGGAAAGTGATCACAAGTAAGTATCTCTTCTCTTCTTAAACATCTAAATGTAAAGCTAAGAACTAATTTCTAGAATTGTGTATGGTGACAAATTTCGGTTCTGTTGGATAATTTATTTTCTGAAAATTTTTCGGGACACCCGACAGTTCGGATGTCAATTCAGTGTTTCTAAATGTTGATTCAGGAAACAAATGAGAAAAACAAACCAAAAGGTGTAAAAATAGAACAATAGGAGTAGGTGATGTGTAGAGTCCCACAAGGGGAAACCAACATCAGGAGAGCTCCACTGTATAAAAAATGAGGAAGGGAGGCCCTACCTTTAATCAATCTAAGGATAAAAAGGGATTTGCAAACAAAAAGTATAACTTGAAAAAAGGGAAATCTACTAAACGGTGCCTAGGGGATCAATTGTCTGGAGTACTAGCTAGCACCTAAGTTCCAGTTCCCGTAGTGTCCGACTGACAGGAAGGTAGTGTAAACGAGGTTAGGGAGAGAGAAGAGGCACAGGGTCCCCGGAGAACAAGGGACCGGGTAATCAGGTCTAAACGCAGATGAAAAGCCTCACAAAAAAAAAAAAATTATGAAATAAAAATAAAAATAAATAAATAAATCTCTCAATTCACCCTAAAAATTTAGGGTGAATTGAGAGATTTTTTTTTTTTGAACAAGGGACCGGGTAATCAGGTCTAAACGCAGATGAAAAGCCTCACAAAAAAAAAAAAAAAAAATCTCTCAATTCACCCTAAATTTTTAGGGTGAATTGAGAGATTTATTTATTTATTTTTATTTCATAATTTTTTTTTTTTGTGAGGCTTTTCATCTGCGTTTAGACCTGATTACCCGGTCCCTTGTTCTCCGGGGACCCTGTGCCTCTTCTCTCTCCCTAACCTCGTTTACACTACCTTCTTGTCAGTCAGGCACTAGGGGAACTGGAACTTAGATGCTAGCTAGTACTCCAGACAATTGATCCCCTGGGCACCGTTTAGTAGATTTCCCTTTTTTCAAGTTATACTTTTTGTTTGCATATCCCTTTTTATCCTTAGATTGATTAAAGGTAGGGCCTCCCTCCCTCATTTTTTTAAACAGTGGAGCTCTCCTGATGTTGGTTTCCCCTTGTGGGACTCTACACATCACCTACTCCTATTACCTACATATTTTGGAGGGTTATCCCCTCATTGGAGCTCCCTATTAGGTGGTTACAGTGGTGCAGCTCATGAGCCCTTGACTTGTATCCGGACTCCTGACCTGCACTCTGTTTACTTTATTTCTCCATTTTGTAAAAATAGAACAATCAGTTTGCTGCAATATATATACATACATAATCTATATTTTCCCATTCTTTGGTTTACAGATCAAATGAGAAAAAGTAACCAATAGAGAGGAAAACAGGAGGAGTAGTAAAAAAAAAAAAAGAAAATATATATTTATATATTATATAGCTATTACATATATATTATGTAAATATACAAGTTTTTTACTGCTCCTCCTGTTTTTCTTTCCTCTGTTGGTCACTTCTCACTTGATCTGTGAATAAAATCAATATTTAGTGACTGTTCCCTAACCATCAATCATCTTTTTTCCCCATTAATAATCTATTTTTTTGGAGTGGAATTTGGAATATTGACACCCAGCGTATAGTTCGGCTATGAACACCCAATTGGCCCAAATTCAGCCGAAGATCGGTCCAAAGTGAATCTCCAAGTCTAGTAATTTCTATTATATTACTTAACCCCTTTAGTCTTTGTGCCATAGTTGAAATGACTACAAATAGTATACAGTCTCAGGGCAGCTGCACAAAGCATTCTAAAACTCCTAACATGCACCCATATGCTACAAATTATTTGGGACCAGAGAACTGAACATGCTTCCTATTGTATATTTCCAGAAGTCCCATTACCAGATTTCTCAGGAAAAAAAAAAACTGCTACTGTAAGAGACCGAAATCAACAAGTTTGTCCTTCTGGGAAATTTACTCAATAATCACTAGTCACGTATAATCGCAAGAACAGGATAGATATTAAGTAACTATTAAGTAAGAGGACAAAAAAGGGTGCCCCATATCCAAAACTATATACATCTATTTATCTAACCTCTTTAGAATATGTTTCACTATTAGCAATTTAAATAATAATTTTGAAAAATTGTATAAATATTCCAGTGCTCATTGGATTTCTAGTGAAGTAAATCTTTTCATGTGGGAGCATGTTTATAGTGTCTGTCAAAATATTGAATTTATAAAGTGATAGTCTACAAATGGTTGTTTTCCATGTACAATGTGTTTGAACTGTGTCTTGATATAACCTTCTACTGAAAGTTGAATGCTGGTTCAAAATTCTGGCAAACGTCATTATTTTTAAACTTGTTTAAACAAAAAGAGTGGACGCTGAAAAGTGCAGGGTTAAAGATCTGAAAGTTATATAGACATAATTTTACAATCATTCATTTATATACAATAAAATGTATGGAATATGCTCATGAGAGGTTATCAAAAATAATTTAATATTGTAAATCTGCATGTATTTCAATCTTTTCAACATTTGCATTAACAAACAGCATCCCATAGCCCCTCAATCTTTTTTTCCAATTAAACATTTCTAAAGTATTTTCAGAATTTAACAGAAATCCAAAAATTGAAGGAAGTGCACTTAAAGGAGCATTCTCTATGCACGAAATTCCACTACAACACTGTACGGTAAAAATGGTATATAGAGTTTTCCAAACAATTTGACTGAGCTATTTGAATGGGCAGCAGTGTATAAAGGATCTTGAATTCTGGAGCTAAAATGTAGGTGGCCATGTATTCAATTTTGATACATTTGAGATGTCTTGTTAATGAGTTGCAAA
The DNA here is from genome assembly GCF_036172605.1 of Pelobates fuscus. Classification (NCBI taxonomy): domain Eukaryota; kingdom Metazoa; phylum Chordata; class Amphibia; order Anura; family Pelobatidae; genus Pelobates; species Pelobates fuscus. Next base: position 292,898,893 of record NC_086317.1, on the reverse strand, counting down.
ATTATTTGATTTTTTTTGTTGCATTTATGTCTGTTGTTTGAGTGGATACCAAAGATAACAATGTGCTTTTATTGGACTTGTTTAACTGAGGTTTTATTCTTCGAGGAACTGTACTAGTGTATTTCCTCTTCAGTTGCAGAGGATTGACTTAACCTGTAAATTTAGGTTTGTTGCTTTAGTACGCAGAGCATTTATTCATGTAGAATATAGAAGTGTAATGCTGTTAGGGACCAGGAACCAGACAGAGACAGAACTAGATGCAAAAACACCTTTATTAATAAATAGAAAATAAAGTAATAACCAAAAGCAAAGTCCAGAAGGCAAGCAGGGGTTAGGCACCAAAGTGGGTAGTCAGACGAGCCAGGATCAGGAGAACGGAGAGCAGCGAAGTCAGGAACAAGGCCAGAGTCAGGAACCAGGAACAAACAGGAAACACAGGAACAAGGAGACTTCTGGGGAACAGGAAACCACGAAAGGGCAAGGAGGTACTGGGATTTGCTGCTTAAATAGGCTGCCTGATTAGCAGCAGGGCTGGTTATTACTATCAGGTGAGTAACCGTGGCAACATACTGAAGGAGCTGATCGTTAATATCAGCTGAAAACTCAGACACAGAAAAAGGAAGGGTTGCTGTTTAAAACAGCAAAGAAACCCTGACAAATGCACAATATGTTTGATTGTGGAAATGATGTTGTTTTTTTAATGATATCTTTAGAAGGAAGCATAGGGAAACCAGCTTATATAATTTAAAACATTTTAATTCATCAGTATGCTAAATAACAATACAATCCCACAAAATGCTCCCTTGTGGTCTGCGAACTCAGTAAATAAGACTCAAACAATTCAAATAACCATTTACTGTGGTTTGCTCCAGCCATAGGTGCAGGCCATACACTCTCCCACTGGACTACCAGTGATAATATGGGAGTCTAAGTGCAAAACCTGTGGTTGACCAGACTGCCAAACTATGATTAATGTGTATGATATCCCTGGAGTTTTTTACAAGTCACTGCAGAATTAGATGAGACATTGCTCATTCCATTCATAACACAAATACTGTGTCATTGGTGGCAATGGAATTGTGGAAAACAGAGTCTATGGCTCATTGTCATGCACAGAAGTCCATGATTGTTCCTTCATATAGTATAGATAAGTGTTCTCCAACCCAGTCCTCATGGACCACCAACAGTCCAGGATTTATGTGTGCCCCTGTTTTATCCTAATCAAGATACAGACAACACCTGGACTGTTGGTGGTCTTAAGGACTAGGTTGGGGAACACTGGTATAGATCATGCAGAATGAGGTAGCAGGGATATGTTATATCAAATGTCAAAACTCCAGCAGCCTCCATCAAATACAAATGTATTTTATTTTGTCACTCTGAGTCCAGAATTGTTAGTTTTAAGAACTGCTAATTGCCAAAGCAAAATTCTTCATTATAGGCTCCCTAAATCTGGGTATATAAAAATAAATTATATTAATGTTATTGTTTCTTTAGAAAAAGAAATAATAATGAAAAAATGTTAATGAAACGATGACATTAATATGTATATTAATAATTTTAATAATGTTCCTTAAATTCTATTTTTCATTAGCATACAAAAATGGATGTTGTGTTTAGTTCTTAAATGAATGTAACAATCCAAATAAATATATTTGTGAAAGTTAGTAGTATGAAAATTTTAGGACAGAAGAACGAAACTTCAAAGAATTCTCTAACTCGGCTATTTGAACAACTTAACTGTTTCAGCCTAAAATCTGCACTTTCCGTGTCAATTCCCCATGACTGCCAGTTTAAAGGAGAACTATGGAAACTGCATCCCAGTGGAAAATAATGGGTTAAAAAACACTTTTTACACTTAGCCAATTCCAGCGCCGATGTCCCTTGCTCCTCCTCTGCTGACGGCAGCTGATGGGCAGCTGATGACCTCCTCCATTCGATGCTCACCCAGTCTCCACTCCTTCAAAAAACATTAAAAACCCACTTCTTCATAAAAGCGTATCAAGTAAACTGTTAATAGCTCTTGACTGATTCCTCTTTTGCACTAGTCTAATACTATCCTTAACATTTTGTGTCACCTTACCCCACTCCCTCTAGCATGTAAGCTCATTGAGCAGGGCCCTCAACCCCTCTGTTTCTCTGTGTCCAACTTGTCTGGTTACAACTACATGTCTGTTCATCCACCCATTGTAAAGCGCTGTGGAATTTGATGGCGATATATAAATAATAACATAATAATAATAATAATAATATTAATAATAATGGGGGGACCTAGTGCACATATACCTTTCCCATAGGACATCATTGCCTCAATTCTTCAACAAAGCCAAACATTGTGAAAATCCGGGAAGCATTTCTAGTGACTGTCTCCTAGACAGCCACAATAGGTAGTCTTAACTATTTAATGTGAACACTGCATATTCTATAAAACTGTAATGTATTACAATGCACTGTACTAAACCTCTTTTGTAGTTAGATGAACAAGGACACTACACTCAGACCACTTCAATAATGTGGTCTGGGTGGCTATATTGTCCCTTTAATGTCATTGTTAGTTATAAATACATGAAAATAAAAAAACATATGACCCATGATATTAAACATAACATTTATTAAACTCAAGATCACAACAGAAAAAAACTCTGCATCAAGGACAAAGTATCGCAAGTATTGGCATTCCTGGTGTGATAACAGGTGGTGTGGCATGTCCAGATGTCCTAGGTTTGGCAACTGTAAGTGGATCTCATATTTGGAACGTTGGTGGGGAATTTTGTAATAGTTGGACAGATCATAATACTCAGTATTGCAAGTGTGTGTGTGTTCATGTTACAGCTTGATTTGGGACTTTCTGTAAGATGCAATTAACATATACTCAGATAACCATGCGTGAATAATTCCTGTGCCCATGGCATTTTTGAGAACATAAGTCGCACAATAGAGCAGCATTAATTATCTGACACAAATATCCTGAGACAATTGGAATACAGTTTATAAAGAGATTTTTTGTCCATCTGATTACCATTTATATAACCTTTCAACGATAGTTCTTAAAAGTTTGATAATGTCCAACATGTAATGCTAACCCGTCTACCCTAATGGTAACAAGGATGCATCCTAACAGAATAATGTCATTAATTACTTTGCAAATGTTAGTACTTATTTATTCATTTAATTTTATTATTATTATTTTAATATTTATATAGCGCCAGCAAATTCTATAGCGCTGTACAATGGGTGGACTAACAGTCACGTAATTGCAACCAGACAAATGGACGCAGAGGAACAGAGGGGTTGAGGGCCCTGCTGAGTTTATTTATATTTTTGTGTAACTATTTAACAATGTCCCTGGATTGCATTATTTGCCTACATATACTATACCATTAAGATGTTCATCTGAGCTGTACATCACTGAATTTGATTACCTCTGAGTACTCCTCTAGGTGTAATGCTGTTCTCAGTAAATGCTAGCATTACATGATATTACTGCCCTGGCCCTGTGACTTGGAGGTTAAAGGGCAAATGCAAGGTCGTTCCAATATTCTTTTGTTTTGAAGATTGCATATCAATAGCTTTTTGCTGTTTCTGAACTTTATTTGCAGCACAAAATGTTAGCCAGTTTTTCTTTTATTTCATGGTAATATCCTATCTATAGAATAAAAAAGTTTACAGAATTTAGTCTATGTAACCAGGGCCGGCCTTAGGGGTGTGCGAGCTGTGCGGCCGCACAGGGCGCCATGGAGCAGGGGGCGCCGTGCGGCCGCACAGCCGATTTAAAAAAAAAAAAAAAAAAAAAAAATTTTTTTTTTTTTTTACATTTGCAGCGGGGGCGGAGCTTACCGTGCGGCGGGGGCGGAGCTAAAAGCGCCGGAAAACAGCTGCAGGGGAAGCAGGAAGGAGTCCCTGCTTCCCCACCAGTCACCAGGAGCTGCACTGCCTCCACAATGAACTCCACAGGTAACTGTGTGATTGTCATGTGAGTGTGACTCTCTGCCTATGTGTATGACTGTCTGCCTCTGTGTGTGTGTGTGTGTGTGTGTGTGTTACTGTCTGTGTGTGTGTGTGTGTGTGTGTATGACTGTCTGCCTCTGTGTGTCTGTGTGTATGACTGTCTGCCTCTGTGTGTGTGTCTGTGTGTATGACTGTCTGCCTCTGTGTGTATGACTGTCTGCCTGTGTGTGTCTGTGTGTATGACTGTCTGCGTGTGTGTGTGTGTGTGTGTGTATGACTGTCTGCCTGTGTGTGTGTGTATGACTGTCTGCTTGTGCGTGTGTGGATGTCTTCCTGTGTGTGTATGGCCGTCTGACTCTGTGTGTGTGTGTGTGTGTCACATACAACCAATACACGCATATCACACACTGTTAATATACCCATTACAAATATCACACATAGCATACATATCACACACAGTCATCACACGTACTATTACATACACAGACAACACAAACATAACAGCATACATGGATGACGGGGGGGGGGGGGGGGCGCTCTGAAGATTTTTCGCACAGGGCGTCTAAATGCCTAAGGCCGGCCCTGTATGTAACTCTAATATATTGCTAAAATATACAGCAATAGAGCGAAAGAGGCAATTGATGCATGCTAAAAAAAAAAGTATGGTAATCTCTTCATTTAATTAATTTGACATAGTTAAATGACTTGGGTACAGTGGATGATACTGTATACCACTGATGTAAGAATACATTTATTTAAGTATTATAAAATTAATATACATAAATAGTTACAATGCCCAAAAGGGAAAAAAATCTCAGGAATATATAAAGTTATACTTTCTGAAGCAATACTCAGAGATCAGTAAGAAATTAAAATTATATTAATCGCAGGATCACAAATTGTCCAAGCAGAAGGGGCCATGGTTACTTAGATTTTACATAGGTATAAATTCACTGAAATAAGTAATGAAGCAACTTTCTTGATAACAAAAATGTGAAAGATGTATTATTGTTGTTATTTAGTATATTTGTGATGATCATGTACCCACTTGCTACAATGATCTTATAATTGCACATACAGATTTACTGATTTTGGAAAATAAACTTCCGTTGGTTTAACTCACAAGGAGTTAAACAATTTAGGGAAAATACAGCCAGTTTTGAAAAAAAAATCCTCACTCATCACATCTGCTAGTTTAGTGAATAAAGATTTTTTTATATATATTTTTTCAGTAGTAGACAACCATTAAAAAAAAAGGTATTGCAGCGCACTGCGATGTTTTCCATTTCCTTCGTTGAAACTTTCTCATATGTCAGTCCACAGGAGACCTGTGCATTTGGTTTCAAACATAGATTTCAAAGCATATGGACATATCACAAGCTGGACAAACATGATCATTTGTTTCGTGATTCAGAGTTCTATCTCTGGCTCCAAAACAAGAGAAGATTGTTTTTGGAAAAATATGATTGATGGGTAGGGGACCGCCACTAAACGTTGATTTTATTTACAGATTAAGTGAGAAGTTTCCAATACAGGGGAAAGTAGCATCAGTAAATATTCTATACTTATCTGTAATACATTGAATAAAAATATATAAATAGAGATTTATTTATTTTTTACTATAACCCATATTTTACCCTCTCTTGGTTACTTTTTCTAACTTGATCTGTGAAACAAATGCTGCGAAAATGGGCCTATACTATATTTACATTTTGCATTAACTTTGATATTTGATATTTACTTTTAACTTAATTTAAATTCTCACTTTAGTGAATAACCCTGTTACTGTTTAAGCTTTATTCTGAGAGTTTTCTACGTGTAAGCTCTTAGCAGTAAAATGCATTTGGTTAGTATAATTCCTCTAGGTTAGGATTGTAGCACAATACCTATTCATTTCTGTATATGTGAATCATAGCACAATAACTCAATTCTTATGCAATATCTGGAAACCTAGGTGTTGCTGATCAATTCCATATTTGCAATTATTCATTTTTAATGTGTATTTTCTCATCCATAGAAAAATAAGGAATATGTTAGTACATAATAAATTAAGTAGACAGCAGTACTTCTATGTATTTTAAGTTGTGTGCATTGTGATAGACAAATTAACTTGACTTTGGTTATATTTTGGGTACTATACATCTTTTACTATTTAATACGATGTATTAACCTCTGTCTTAACAACATTTATAATTGTGATACATACCCTTTGGCTTTAGTGCTATTTGTCATTGTATAAAGAATAAATGTTGTTGTGCACTACCTGTATACCTCTTTGGAACGTTGGAAAGTCCTCCTTGGGCACAGAAACTCAAGAAATCATTTTTCAGGAACTTTCATCTTTGAAAACAAATTTCTCTGCCAGGGCTCCATTATATATCTTCCATCTCTGCAGAGGGCCTGTAAAACATACTCCCCATCTCCCCATTTTCTCTCAAGTGTAACAGACCCTTTTATTGGTCAAACTACATAGCTTCTGACCCTCACATTTGTTTATTCAACAGCCTGATTTCAAAACTATCAAGCCCCAATACTGCTGTAAGAAAGTCAGTGCTCAATCAGCTGATCATCTGCATTTTATTCACCTATATGCATTCCTCTATTTCCCCTCTGATTTCTGACTGACCTCTGATCCCTCTTTTCTTTTATTGATATTTTTGTTTTTATTTGAATAACTATCCCTTCATCTCTGTGCCTAGATACATATCCCCCTCCATCAGCTTTATTGCAAGCCTATCTGACCCTAACATATCTCTATTCAACAGCCTGATTTCTGAAATACCAAACCCCAATACTGCTGTAAGAAAGTCTGATACCCGCCCACCCCATGCTCATTATTACATTTATAGATTGTCTGTCACACCCACATTTTAGATAAGTAAAAATAACAGGTGTACACACTGCCTCTTATTAGTACACTCCTGCACTTTCTTAACCCATAAAGCGTAATATTTACCCTACCCTCACCTGCTCTTGATATTCCAATTATTTCCAATTTACTTTTTCCCAGTTTATCAATGATCTGTTTTCTCCTCCTCTTTATTTCCTCCTTCTCCCTCGGTATAAAAATCTCTCCTTACACCCATTTCACTCATCCCCATCCACATTTACATAAAAACTTTCTTCCTGCTATGATTTCATTAAAGGATGAATTAAATGAAATGAAAAAAATGCAGTTGCTATTCTTACAACATTATCCTAAACGTCTATACCAGCTATGCATTACCCATTTCATATAGACATTATAATAAATAAATTGTACAAGAAGAACTTTGTAGTGAAGAGGTTAAGTACGAATGACATAGCTTACATGGCATGATATATGGGTTTGTCTAATGATTGACCCTTTAAGAGTTACTCCAAGCATCCTAATCCCTTGTATCCCTTGACCATTTTTTTTACGTTACTCCAAATGTGGAAATATATAATTTAAAGAACAAAGAGCATTTTCAAAGGCAAAGATGCATTTTTCATTTAAAGTCTCACACTTTACCGAGGCCCCAAGCAATGTGTAAACTCCACAGACCATGTGTAAAGAGGATCTCGTTATTCTGTGATATGGATATGGAGTGTGCCAAAATTATATTACTGGCTTCAGATTATAAGAACAAAGCCATCCATCTGGATAATGAATCATTCTGACCATTGTTGTCCTCTGGATGACATGTGTACAGGGTGTAAGGTCAATGGAAATTAATAGCCATAGTCTTTCGGGTGAGGTGTTAAAGTATTTTTAAATTGTTATGTGTACTTTCTGGGTGTAGATCTGGAAATCTAAACCCCTTCAGGTGTGTTCAAAATTGTTAACCTCTCCTTTCATTTTGTTGATTGATTGCAGATCTAATGCTCTCAGGACAGTACAAGTAAATAAATGGATGCCATTCTCTGGCATATTGTTGGCTTTGAAGTGTGTTGCACTGACATGCAAACCGTAAGATAAATGCAAGTAAACTGATATTTACTTGTATGTAGATCATCCATTTTTTTTCTTTCTTTTTTTTTTTTTTTCTATTAACTATTCAGGAATCCATGAATAGTTAATCATCACTTGTACTATTCTCAGATAACCTAGAATGTGGAAGACATGTTCTCTCAAGCACTGTTGTTACAGATATGTCATAAGAAAATGATTTAAATTATGACTTCAATGTAATATTTTTGGCTAAGCATTTTTCAAATGATTTATTATTTTTGTGTAGACTTTTAAAATGATAAAATTTTTTGAAATTATTAAAATATTTTTGTATATATTTATATATTTTTAGGTTTGTTTTTCTACAATTTAATATTTTGAAAAATCATTAATTATTATGAATATTACTGGCACCAACATATTCTGCAGCACTGTACAAATGCGGAAAAAAGTAAGCTGAGATCTAGCAATTGAGGTTCTTTTATAAAGAGTACTTTGTTATATAGGCCATTTTAAAGGTTTACAAAAATATTAAATTTTGAGTTTTCCTGACCGACACATTCTGTAAATACTCTACAGTATTTTAGTCGTTGTCAAAGTTTCTAATAAAATTGCACAGGCCTTTGAAATTTAATTGACTTAAGTCAATTAAGTATATCATTGTAACATTTATATGATTATAGCTATGAGCAGAATCAAAGAAGCTTGGTACCTAATGTGGACACTTTCTAATTTGCTAGGAATTGTCTAGTGATGTAGAAGGAGCAGGTCACCATCCACAACTGTTGTAGGTCGATTCACAGCATGCTCTGCAACTACTGTATCATAAACAGTCCCAGAAAGGAAAGATTAGATTGAGGCACATCTCCTAGGCTAGCATGTATAAATAGAACATGAACAAAGGATATCGCAGTAATACTATGCTGTTCAGGAATGCTAATACAAATTAAAATCGTGCACATGTTAGGAGCACCACCTCCAATCAGTGATACATTCCATTAGAGAGGGTGTGTGACTGTCAGTGAAAGTGTAGGTTGGTTAAAGTGTGCGTGCGTGCGTGCGTGCGTGTATGCCGGTGAGTGTGTGTATAGTATAATGAGAGTGTTTGTGCTTAAAAGGACAAAAATGTAACAAAATAGTTTCACTAAATGTATTGGATTGGATTGTAGTGATAAGCATATCTGTGTATCATACAAAATACAGAATACAGCATACTCGCTCATTCACTGAACAGCAATTTCAAGTCTACCAGAATGTATTAGTTTTATTTAAAAACACTTCACCTAGACCAGGGGTAGGCAACCTTTTAGCAGCACTGTGCCGAAATAAGATTTTGATGTCCCGTAGTGTGCCGGTCCTATTTTTTCAAATTGAGGTGTGGATGTTGCTGTATTCTGCTTGTGTTACTTATACTGCAGTTGCTTTGGATTGTGTGCGTATATGAGCTGTTATATTGTATATGTTCATGAGTAGTTTGTGGTATCGTGTAGAATACCTATGAATGTAGGCTGTGTATGGGTGCTGTTTGTTGAATTGTGTGTGTGGATGGATATGTCACATTGTGTGTTTGGTAGTGTATGTATGTGTGTATGGGCTGTTTGGGGTATTGCATGGGAGAGGCTGCATGTGGGGTTGTGTGCATGTATGTGGATGGTCAGTGGTGTTGAGTTTGTGCGGATTGTGTGTTGTGTTTGGGCTGTTCGTATTATTTGTATGAGGGGAGGGTTATTCTGCATTTCTGTGTATATCTAGCAGTGTGGGTGGCTTCCCTGGGTTCCAGTGGGGACCAGGCTGGCCAGGTACAGGTCAAGGACAGGAGCTGCAACAACAGCTGTGGGCTGCTCTACTACAGTGTGGATTCCTATTCACAAGTGCTGGAATGAAGTGATCTGAGATCACTTCCTCTGCGTGCCGCAATGTATAAATTGTGGATTGTCCTTCACCACATTTTCGTATTACCAGATATCTGAAGTTTCACTGGGACTCCTGATAGGCCAGAGCCTATTTGGCTCTAGCAGCCTTGAGTGCCGTGCAAAGACACCTCGAGTGCCGTAGGTTGCCTACCCCTGACCTAGACTATATATATATATATATATATATATATATATTGAGCAGCAATGGCCCAAAAGAGAGGACAGCCTTGGGTGAAATAGCCAGGTAAATCCTCCCACAGCTCCAGGCTACCACCTTAAAGGGAAACTATAGTGCCAGGAAAACAAACTTGTTTTCCTGGCACTATAGCTTCTCCCTCTGTCAAGGCCCCTCTCTGGTGCAGAAGGGGTCAATAACCCTTCTGTCACTTACCTGGGTCCAGCGCTGATGTCCCTCGGTGCTGGCTCAGCTCCGCCCATGCTCCTCCCGCACTGACGTCAGCCAGCGGAGTATACCTAATGCACATCTGCAGGGCCGCCATCAGAAATTGTGGGGGCCCTAACACAGCTCAAGGTCTGGGCCCCCGGTGCCTGCCTCCAAGCCCCGCCTTCAAATCCCGCCCACAGGAATACACACACACAGACACAAAAGGACACAGACACACACACAGAAAGATACACACATACTAACAGACACAAATACTGAAACAGACATACACACGTTTAGACACATACACAGATACACACACATACTGACATACAGACACACACACTGACGTACATACATACTCACATACTGACACACACACATACATACAGACATACATACATACATACTGAAAAACAGATATACATACAAACTGACATACAAACATACATATATACATACAAAAACGTACATACATATTGACATACATACATACTGATATACATACATACATACACACACACAGATAGATATATACATACACAGATACATACAGACATACTGACATACACACACACACACACAGACATGCATGCGTACTGACATTCATACTAATAGATAGATATATACATAGATACTAACATTCACACACATACAGACATACATTACACAGACATAAATACAGACATACATCACACAGACACACATACAGACATATACATACTGACATACACACACAGACGTACATGCATACTGACATACACGCACAGACATACATGCATACTGACATACACACACAGACATACTGACATACTGACATACAAACACAGACATACATACATACTGACAAACATACATACATTTAGACATATATATATATATACATACTGGATATATAATCCTGATATTTACAGAGTGAGTGTAGCAAGAAGTGGAAAAGAGGGAATAAGACAGAGGGACAGTATTTAAGCTCTAAAACTGGAAGAATAAGAGTTCACCAAATCCTATAAAAACTTGCAAACAGTACACAGTAAATGTGGGTATCCAGGAGCTTAAAAAGTTAAATAACAATGAATACAAATAAATATAAATATAAAGTGCAGATATGAATTATACTTTTCCTATACCCAAGTATGCAAATCATTAAAGACATATAGGGAACAGCAGATACATTGCTTCTCAGTCTCTCAAACCATATAAATATGAAAGTCCATAAGATAATCACTATAAATATTTCAATCCCAACAGTGTTAAGAGTCTCTTATTATGTATCATGAACAACCTATGTCCTGCTTGCATAATTAATACAGGATTAGTTAGGTCCTTATATACATACTGACATATACACACACACACACAGACATACATACTGACATACATACATACATACATACATACATGCAGACACATACATATACACACACACACCTCATTTATCAGCCACCCTCATCTTACCTTTAAGTTGCAGGAGGGTGGCTGGGGATGATGGGAGTGGATGCCTCTGGTGTCCTTCCATCTCCTCTCTCTGTCTCTCCCCCCGCGGAGTTAGCTGGGAGGAAGTGACTGTCCGTCACTTCCTCCCAGCAGCACTTGCGGTGTAGCCGCACATTTTTTTAAAGGGGCCCGGTCGCGCAATTACCCGGCCGCAGCGCTGACCGGGCCCCTGAAGATATAGGGCCCATCGGGTGGCCCTAAATGCTTGGGCCACCTGATGGGCCCCAGTGCAGATGCACCTGCGGCAGTTTCGCCGCTCCACGTGGGGCCCGGGCGGCCAGGCCCCCCAGGGCCACCGGGCCCGTGACAACTGTCATGGTTGTCACCCCCTGATGGCGGCCCTGCACATGCGCAACAATGGCCACGCTCGAATTAAGATTTCCCCATAGGAAAGCAGTTTTCAATTCTTTCTTATGAGGATTCCGGTGATGCTGGAAGTCCTCATGCATAGCGTGAGGAGGTCCAGCGTTCTTTAGGCGACCAAAAGTCGTCATATCACCTGTAAGTTGCTCTAGTGGCTGTCTGGTAGACAGCCACTAGGGTAGGAGTTAACCCATAAAGGTAATTATTGCAGTTTATAAAAACTGCAATAATTACATGGTCAGTGTTAAGGGTGATGGGAGTTTGCACCCAGACCACTTCAATGAGCTGAAATGGTCTGGGTGCCTACAGTGTCCCTAACATTTATGATCGGGGACAAAGAACAAGAAAATTGGTTGTGGTGTGCCGAATGCGGCGGTCTGGTAGCCCTGTAAATAAAAAGGCAAAATGTTTAAACATGCAAAAGTTGAACTTTAAAGGGTCCTTCCTAGACATAAAATCTCGAGAAATCATGTTTCCACAACTATCCCAGTTCCGAACTGGGGGAACGGCCGGGGGCCGAACACCCGGGGAGACTTTGCAACACTGAGTGCCCCTCGGCCTATATGGAAAAACTTTATGCCTCGCATGCTAAGTGGGTCTCGGTCCTTCATGTGAGTTCACAGGGCACACAGGCCTGACACTCACGACATCACGTATGGATTAATGGAAAAGGGCCGAGCCTGACATCCGGGGCGGATCCTATATTTGGCACCCTCCACACCCTCCCCTTAAAAATGTAACAAAAAAAATTATGCTTTAGCACTAAGCAGTGTTTTTATTTTTATTTTTATGTATTTAGCACCAAGCACTGTTTGTGTGTTTGAATGTAAGCATGTTTTTGTATGGAGTATGTGTGAGTGAATGTACGGGTGTGTTTGCACGTATTGGCATTTGAATGCAGGAGTGCATTTTTCTGTAGTGTGGTTTTTGAATATGGTGGTGTGTTTTTATGTAGGGTTGACATTTGGATGCAGGGTTGTATTTGTGTGTAGTGTAGGCGAAATGCTGAGATGTATGCATAAATACATACAGTTGCAAGAAAAAGTATGTGAACCCTTTGGAATGATATGGATTTCTGCACAAATTGGTCATAAAATGTGATCTGATCATCATCCAAGTCACAACAATAGACAATCACAGTCTGCTTAAACTTATAACACACGAAGAATGAAATGTTGTCATGTTTTTATTGAACACACAATGTAAACATTCACAGTGCAGGTGGAAAAAGTATGTGAACCCCTAGACTAATGACATCTCCAAGAGCCAATTGGAGTGAGATGTCAGCCAACTGGAGTCCAATCAATGAGATGAGATTGGAGGTGTTGGTTACAGCTGCCCTGCCCTATAAAAAACACACACCAGTTCTGGGTTTGCTTTTCACAAGAAGCATTGCCTGATGTGAATGATGCCTCGCACAAAAGAGCTCTCAGAAGACCTACGATTAAGAATTGTTGACTTGCATAAAACTGGAAAGGGTTATAAAAGCATCTCCAAAAGCCTTGCTGTTCATCAGTCCACGGTAAGACAAATTGTCTATAAATGGAGAAAGTTCAGCACTGCTACTACTCTCCCTAGGAGTGGCCTTCCTGTAAAGATGACTGCAAGAGCACAGCGCAGACTGCTCAATGAGGTGTAGAAGAATCCTAGAGTGTCAGCTAAAGACTTACAAAAGTCACTGGCAAATGCTAACATCCCTGTTAGCGAATCTACAATACTTAAAACACTAAACAAGAATGGATTTCATGGGAGGATACCACAGAGGAAGCCACTGCTGTCCAAACAAAACATTGCTGCACGTTTACAGTTTGCACAAGAGCACCTGTTCCACAGCAGTACTGGCAAAATATTCTGTGGACAGATGAAACCAAAGTTGAGTTGTGGAAGAAACACACAACACTGTGTGGCGAAAAAGAGGCACAGCACACCAACATCAAAACCTCATCCCAACTGTGAAGTATGGTGGTGGGGGCATCATGGTTTGGGGCTCCTTTGCTGTGTCAAGGCCTGGACGGATTGCTATCATCAAAGGAAAAATGAATTCCCAAGTTTATCAAGACATTTTGCAGGAGAACTTAAGGCCATCTGTCTACCAGCTGAAGCTCAACAGAAGATGGGTGTTGCAACAGGACAATGACCCAAAGCATAGAAGTAAATCAACAACAGAATGGCTTAAACAGAAGAAAATACGCCTTCTGAAGTGGCCCAGTCAGAGTCCTGACCTCAACCCGATTGAGCTGCTGTGGCATGACCTCAAGAAAGCGATTCACACCAGACATCCCAAGAATATTGCTGAACTGAAACAGTTCTGTAAAGAGGAATGGTCAAGAATTACTCCTGACCGTTATGCACGTCTGATCTGCAACTACAGGAAACGTTTGGTTCAAGTTATTGCTGCCAAAGGAGGTTCAACCAGTTATTAAATCCAAGGGTTCACAGGGGGCGGAACCTGACGACCAGCCTGTATAGATGCCATCTTACACAGCTCCTAGATTGCCGATCACAATCCTGATAAAAGCACCCTACACAGGGGCCATCTGACAAAACAAAGTGCATACCTCAGCCTCGAGGCACTCCTCGGCGGACAGAGAGCGGGTCGCGAGTACCCAGCCTACCCCTTGCAGGACGCACCAACCATGGGCCGACGCACCCCCAAACCCACGGCTGGAGATAATACCCAAGGTAGGGACATTAGGGAAATGCTGCTCCGACCAGCGCAGACTGCGCCAGCACATGCGGATCCCCCGCCAAACATGGCCCCAGTCCCGGAGACAGAGGGAGGGGAGACCCCACACAAGCAAAACCCAGAGGTGGGACCCACAAAACCCCCAGCCTCGCCAGAGGACTCAGCCCCCACCACTAAAGGGGCCTGAAAGCCCTCCTAGTAGACATCCAGAAACTACTGGCTGCAGATGTAGCCCTGATTAAAAGGTCACAGACCGTGTCACAAATGCAGAAATGGTGTGGGAGTGTGAAGTGAGAGGGAGCTCAGGGAGGGGGTGAGGATGAGAGGGGGTGATTGTGTAAGGGGGGGGTGATTGTGAGAGGGGGTGATTGTGATGGTGGGTGATTGTGAGAGGGGGGTGATTGAGAGACGGGGGTGATGAGGAGAGGGGGTGATTGTGAGAGGGGGTGAAGAGGAGAGGGGGGGTGATTGTGGGAGGGGGGGTGATTGTGAGAGGGGGTGATGAGGAGAGGGGGGTGATTGTGAGGGGGGGTGATGAGGAGAGGTGGGTGATGAGGAGGGGGGGAGATTGTGAAAGGGGGGTGATGAGAAGAGGGGGGTGATGAGGAGGGGGGGTGATGAGGAGAGGGAGGGTGATGAGGAGAGGGGGGTGATGAGGAGAGGGGGGTGATGAGGAGAGGGGGGGGGTGATTGTGAGGGGGTGATGAGGAGGGGGGTGATTGTGAGACGGGGTGATTGTGAGAGGGGGGTGATGAGGAGGGGGGGTGATTGTGAGCGGGAGGGGGGGTGATGAGGAGAGGGAGGGTGATGAGGAGAGGGGGGTGATGAGGAGAGGTGGGTGATGAGGAGGGGGGGAGATTGTGAAAGGGGGGTGATGAGAAGAGGGGGGTGATGAGGAGGGGGGGTGATTGTGAGAGGGGGTGATTGTGAGCGGGAGGGGGGGTGATGAGGAGAGGGAGGGTGATGAGGAGAGGGGGGTGATGAGGAGAGGGGGGTGATGAGGAGAGGGGGGGTAATTGTGAGGGGGTGATGAGGAGGGGGGGGATTGTGAGACGGGGTGATTGTGAGAGGGGGGTGATGAGGAGAGGGGGGTGATTGTGAGAGGTGGGTGATGAGGAGAGGGGGGTCATGAGAGGGGGGTGATTGTGAAAGGTGGGGTGATGAGGAGAGGGGGGGTGATTGTGAGAGGGGGGGTGACGAGGAGAGGGGGGTGATGCAGGGGGGACTAAAAAATTACCTTAAATCCCTGGTGGTCCAGTGGGGGCTGCCTGGTGGTCCGTTGGGGTCCCTGGTGGTCCAGCGGCCATCATTTCCGGTCTGCAGCTCCGCAGAGCTGCAGACCATGTGTCTTGCAGAGCTGCAGACCATGTGGTCAATGCTCTGATTGGGCAGTGCTCGCGAGACACATGGTCTGCAGCTCTGCACACTGCGGAGCTGCAGACCGCCGGTCTCGGCGATGGGCAGGGACGTTTTAGCCGCAAGGCAAACTAGGCATTTGCCTTGGGCGGCATTTTCCAGGGGGCGGCAAAAAAAGATGGCTTCATATTCCAGCTCCCAGCCTCACTCTGCGGCGCGTGAGGGAGCTGAGCAGACAGCTCAGAGCAAGTGCTCCCTCGCCAGCCGTCCGCCAGCGCCGCCAGTGCCGCCCGCCCAGCAGCCACTGGACCACCAGGGAGAAAGAGACCCCCCCCAGCATTCCCAAAGGTAAGGAGGCTGGGGGGGAGGTTAAATAAAAAAAAATGTGTTAGTGTGTGTGTGTGTGTGTCTGACTGTGTGTGTGTGTCTCTGACTATGTGTGTGTGTGTGTGTCTGTTGGTGAGTGTGTGTGTGTCTGACTGTGTGTGTGTGTGTGTCTGACCGTGTGTGTGTCTGACTGTGTGTCTCTGACTGTGTGTGTGTTTGCCTGTTAGTGTGTGTGTGTGTGTGTGTGTGTGTGTGTGTGTCTGCTAGTGAGTGAGTGTATCTGTTAGTGTGTGTGTGTGTCTGACTGTGTGTGTGTGTCTGTTAGTGAGAGCGTGTGTGTGTGTGTCTGTTAGTGAGTGTGTGTGTGTCTGACTGTGTGTTTGTGTCTCTGACTGTGTGTGTGTGTCTGTTAGTGAGTGTGTGTGTGTGTGTCTGTTAGTGAGTGAGTGTGTGTTTGTCTGCTAGTGAGTGAGTGTGTCTGTTAGTGTGTGTGTCTGTTAATGTGTGTGTGTCTGTTAGTGTGTGTGTGTGTGTCTGACTGTGTGTCTCTGACTGTGTGTGTGTTTGCCTGTTAGTGTGTGTGTGTCTGCTAGTGAGTGTGTGTGTGTCTGACTGTGTGTGTCTCTGACTGTGTGTGTGTTTGCCTGTTAGTGTGAGTGTGTGTGCCTGTTAGTGTGTGTGTGTCTGTTAGTGAGTGTGTGTGTGTGTCTGCTAGTGAGTGAGTGTGTCTGTTAGTGTGTGTTAGTGTGTGTGTGTGTCTGACTGTGTTTGTGTGTCTCTGACTGTGTGTGTGTTTGCCTGTTAGTGTGAGTGTGTGTGTCTGACTGTGTGTGTGTGACTGTGTGTGTGTTTGCCTGTTAGTGTGAGTGTGTGTGTCCGTTAGTGAGTGTGTGTCTGTAAGTGTGAGTGTGTGTTTTTGTTAGCTAGTGTATGCGTATCTGTCAGTGAATGTGTGTGTGTATTTAGAAGGCGGGGTGGGGGGAAGGGTTAGGTGAGGGTGGCGCGGCGGGGGGGGGCGTCTGAGTTTTGTCCTGCCTAGGGCAGCACAAAACCAGGATACACCACTGTCGATGGGCGCAGGAGGGGCATTGCAGTCTGCCTCGGGCACCCCCTATTGAGTGGCACCCGGGGCGGACCGCCCCCCCCTTAGTACGCAACTGCCTGACACTGCCCTCATTTAGCCAGTCAGGATACACAGCTTCCACATAAGCTACCTGCAAAGTATCTGTGCAGGAGGTCATCTGCATTACTTTTATATTTAATGCTAAAGTTGGTAGTTTGTACACAAACAATCAGAAACCTAAAGGAACGTTCCATGCCTCACATGCATAGCGCTTAGTATTAGAATTCATAGACTGGATACAAAATACATTTATAACATATGGTCTGTATGAACATGTTAGACACATTAACAATGCACTAAATAACTATACTTTAATTTCTGGTTGTAAGCAAGAACATTGTTCTTACAGTGCATATCTGGGCTATATGTAAATAGAACACTTGCCCTTTATTGCATACTATGTCTCTACTGCAATTAATGTCAACATAAATTAATACGCAATCAGAGGCATCAAGGACAAAAACACTGCATTGCTAAAATATATCACCCTCATTTCATTCTCAAAATGTGGTAGTCTTTGGTTTAGTGTAAAATGTACTGTGCATGTCCAGTGTATAGTCGCCATATGGGCAGTTGGACTCCAGGACAACCCTCCCACATACCTAGCCCAATAACGCACTGACACTCGGGTATATGGGAAAATGTGTCCACAGCATTATTAAACAATCTTGAATAATAACAAATGTATTAATTATAATAATAATAATAATAATAATAATAATAATAATCATAATAATAACTTAAAGGACCACTCTAGGCACCCAGACCACTTCAGCTTAATGAAGTGGTCTGGGTGCCAGGATCAGCTAGGGTTAACTAATTTTTTTTATAAACATAGCAGTTTCAGAGAAACTGCTATGTTTATCAATTAGTTAAGCCTTCCCCTATTTCCTCTAGTGGCTGTCTCACTGACAGCCGCTAGAGGCGCTTGCGTGATTCTCACTGTGAAAATCACAGTGAGAGCACGCAAGCGTCCATAGGAAAGCATTATGAATGCTTTCCTATGTGACCGGCTGAATGCGCGCGCAGCTCTTGCCGCGTGTGCGCATTCAGCCGACGGGGAGGAACGGAGGCGGAGAGGAGGAGGAGAGCTCCCCGCCCAGCGCTGGAAAAAGGTAAGTTTTAACCCTTTTCCCCCTTCCAGAGCCGGGCGGGAGGGGGGCCCTGAGGGTGGGGGCACCCTCAGGGCACTCTAGTGCCAGGAAAACGAGTATGCTTTCCTGGCACTAGAGTGGTCCTTTAACAAATAAACCTGGGTCATTGCCCCCCATACTCCGCCCTTGCATCCGAATCCTTCTGTTAATATAAAAGGCAATGACCCCCATATAAATAACACATATATATATATATAACATATACCAACATTATTCCAACATACCAACTTAAAGTGCCAAACATAAATGAACCATGTCAGGGGTATACCCGGATACCCCTACCACACCAGCTTCTGAGCCACCGACAGGACTCGAAACCTACCAACCACCAATGACCACAGTTTTCCGTTTCTATCACGTTCATCCTAGGGAGCCTATTCCTTCTCCTTCAGCTCCCCATCTCGCCGCTATGAAAAAACAGGATAACCCTCACCAGAAACAATATTCAGGGAGGGTGGGCAGGACAAACTCGGTCAGGTAGGAAATTAGAAGTGAATCCACTTAAAATGGCTGCCTATTTAAATATCCCAGCCCACTTACCCATAACTCCATACTTCCTTTCCTCCTCCTCTGCCCGCCACCTAACTCCTGTCAAGGCCCTTTTTAGCTTAGCTGCGCTTTGGCTACATGGGGCTACATGACCGGTGTATAGTCGCCATATGGGCAGTCGGACTCCAGGACAACCCTCCCACATACCTAACCCAATAACGCACTGACACTCGGGTATATGGGAAAATTTGTCCACAGCTTTATTAAACAATCTTGAATAATATCAAATTTATTAATTATAATAATAATAATAATAATAATCATAATAATAACTTAACAAATAAACATGGGTCATTCCCCCCCATACTCCGCCCTCGCATCCAAATCCTTCTGTTAATATAAAAGGCAATCACCCCCATATAAATAACACATATATATAACATATACCAACATTATTCCAACATACCAACTTAAAGTGCCAAACATAAATTAACCATGGCAGGGGTATACCTAGATATCCTACCCCACCAGGTTTTGAGCCACCGACATGACTCGAAACCTACCAACCACCAATGACCACAGTTTTCTGTTTCTATCACGTTCATCCTAGGGAGCCTATTACTTCTCCTTCAGCTCCCTATCCCTATTTGATTATTCCGTCCTGCCAACCCAGGTTCAGCAGGTCCCATCCTACTGCCGAAAGATGTACGCCATCTGAGCGGTAGTACCCCGGCAACCCGCCCTCCAATTCACTGTGCCGCACTATCACTCCCCCCAATTTCCTCACGAAGCTTGCCATCAAGCTATTCACTTTCTTTCTGCACTTGTCGATGGCCACCAGGTCCCTTGCGTGCCGCCACCGCCTCCTCGGGATAATCTCTGACCATACTAACATCATCCCCGGAAGCAGGTCCCTCAATTTGTTGAGGTCCTGCTTCATCCACTTCACCAGCCGCCGCTGCGGTGTTAGGCCTAAGTCATTGCCTCCCGCATGGAGTACCAGCAGGTCCGGCCTCTGCCCGCCTGCCACCATCCGGAACACTTCCCCGCAGACCTCCCCCCAACAAAAACCCCTGTACCCAAACCATTGCACTGCCAACTGGTCCCTCGGAAAGCCCAGCTGCTGGCCCTGAGCTCGAGCTGCTGCCCTCCTCTCGGCCCAGAAGACAAAAGAATGGCCCACGATCCATGCAACATGGCCTGGGGAAGAAAGAAAGAACAGATTGTAAAACACCCCCCTTTTGCCCTTCGGGATCCCTTGAAAAAGGCCCGCCTTACTAATCTAATAATCCCAGCCGCACGTATGACCGGAACCGTAGAGACTCCCATCTCCCAATACGTTTAACTATGTCGTCCCCAAAACCCAACTATGTGGCCTCCGTGGCTGCCCCAATCCGAAAAGAATGTGTACCAAATCTATCCGCCCGTAGCCCCATCTTCCCCAGGCCCGACTGAAAAACCTTAGTGAATTTTAATCGGGAAAAGGAAGACCCGTCCGCCTGCACCAATAGGGATCCCTCAACCGCCGGCCTCCCGGCAGGGCCCTTAGAGCGGAGCCCGGCAGGGCCCTTAGTGTCACATCATGGCCCGCCCCCATTACGTCCATCTTGGATTTGGCCAGGTGAACCCCCAATTTCCCATCCCGAACCCGAACTCCCGAGATCTGTAGGCCCCCAGCCGCCACCCAATTGGCACTTGCCAATCCGGAAAGCCCTGAAGCAAATTTCGGGCAGCCCACTAACCAAGTCCCCCAACACCCGCACCGACACCGGGCGCCTAGTGTCAGGAAGCGGCCCCTCCGATACCCTTTAAGCGCCTGCCTAATGACGAAGGTCTTTGTAACGTCCTCCTTCCCATGAAGCTTTAACCAGAAAGCCATCGCCGCCATGGATCTGTCAGCCATCACCGTGGGGGCCCCCTTTGCCAGCAATTGACAGGTGTACCACAGAAACGCGTCCAGGAGCAATTCCACGTCCGGCACGCAGTCCAGCCCAGCCCATGATCGTTTCTATGAACCCCCGACCTTACTGTATGCGGCCCATGAGGCCAGTGCCAGGCTTCCCCTTCACAAGTCCCCCAAGCAGGAAACTCCCAGCCCCTAAAATCTCGTCCAGGCATGCCTGACACGCTTCCTGTGCCTCCGGTGCTACCGTCCAGAATCGGGACCACTGAAAACGAGAGAGAGCGTCAGCCACTTCGTTCAGGTACCCGAGCACATGGAGCGTGCAAAATACTACAATTAGAGACATGCACATTAGGACAAAGCGCCGCAGCAACCTGACCACCGGTTTTGACGCCGCCGACTGATTATTCACTGCGTGCACCACAGCCATGTTGTCCGAGAAAAAGACCACCTTCTGGTTCCGCAGCCCCTCACCCCACAGAGCCATCACAACCACCAGCGGGAACAGTTCCAGGAAAGCCAAGTTCCGCATTAGAGGGTGCTCGGCCCCCACGCCTCTGGCCACCTCTCCGCACACCATCTCCCACCGAAGTTGGCCCCGAAGCCCACACTACCCGACGCGTCGGTGAACAGCTCCAGCTCTGTTGCCGACACTCCCTCCTGCCGAAAGAACACCATCCCATTGAAATCCCGTAGGAAGGTATCCCACACGGCCAGGTCGGCCCTCATGGATGACGATACCCGGATGAAATGGCATGGGAATCGCACCCCCGCCGTAGCTGCCGACAGACTGCTGCTAAAGACCCTACCCATTGGGATCACCCGGCACGCAAAATTTAGCATCCTGATTAATGACTGCAGCTGCCACAGGGTGACCTTGCACGCCTGCGCCACCGCTGCCAACGTCCCTTTCAGCCCCTGCAGCTTTGCCAGCGGCAGCCGACACTCACCCCGCATCGAGTCTATCTCCAGCCCCAGGAAACTAAGGCACACTGCCGGGCCTTCCGTTTTATCTGCTGCCTGCGGGACCCCAAAGAGGCCCGCGACCCACTCGATAGTTCTAAGCAAGTGCAGGCAAGCGGGGGAGCCCGCCGGCCCCACACAGAGGAAATCGTCCAGATAATGCACCACAGCTCCACTCCCCGCCTCAGCCCATTCGAGAAAAGTACTGAGTTTCTCAAAGTAGGAGCATGAGATGGAACAGTCCATTGGAAGGCATAAGTCCATGAAGTATGCCCCTTCGAAGAAACACACCAGCAGGTGATGACATGCCGGGTGGACCGGAAGCAGCTGAAATGTTGCCTCAATATCCACTTTCGCCATCAGCGCCCAGCGCCCGGCCCGCTCGGTCGAATGATGCATACGAGACCGAGCACAACTCCTTGTCAATGCCATCATTCACCAACACTCCCTTCGGGTAAGAGAGATGGTGAATGAGCCTGAACTTCCCCGGTTCCTTCTTGGGGAAACCGAGAGGGGAAATCCTGAGGCCCTCCAACGGTGGTGCCGTGAATGGGCCCTCCATCCTTCCCAACAAGACTTCTTTACCTAATTTATCTCGCACGACTCCTGGGAACTCCACCACCGATTTAAGGTTGCGCAGCACCCCCGTCCCCCCCCTGTCCCGGAATGGTATAAAGAACCCATGCCCAAAACCCGCCCGGAGCACCGCGGCGTCTGCCCTGTTACCGTAGCAGCTTAGCCATGGCTCCATCGCGTCTAGCCTCACCGGGGTTAAGCCCCGGGGCAGTGGGAAGCTCCCCCCCCCAACCGTGGCAGCGACTCCGGCATTCCCCGACTTTCCTTTCTTGAAACATCGGTTGAGCCCGTGGGCGCCCCCGCAGCCTGAGTACTCCTGCTTAAAGCGACAGGTGTTCCCCCATTTGCACTGGCCCTCGTTGAAGAGCCAGTATAAGCCCTTTTGCAAGGCGGCCGACGAGGCGGACTGCCCCTTTGCGCCGGCCGTGTGCTGAAAGGGCTGCGCCTTCTGCGCCATCATCAATTTCATCCAGAGAGGTAGGTCCATTTGATCCCACCTCATACCCGGATTGGCCGCCAAACGCTGCCGGAACTGCTCGTCATACCGCCACCATTCCAGCCCGCCATATGTGCGGTACGCCTCCCAAATTCCGTCCAAATAGCAGAACAGGGATGAGCATAAGCCCGTCGATTTCTCGCCAAGGACGCTGGCCAGCACGCAGAACGCCCTCAGCCAGTTGCCGAAATACTTCGGTATCTTACGATACCGCTTCTTTTTCTCCTTCTCCTCTTTTTTCTTGTCTTTCTTATCCTCCTCCTTGAGGTCGATAAAATCCTCCAATGGGAGAAGGGAAAAGATTTCACAGAATTCACCTTTCCAGATCTTTTCCTTCACCTCCTGTTTGAGGTACACCCCCAGCAGACCCGCAAACTATACATATGCGTGCTGCCTGGCCACGTTGGGAATTCCCCCCAGCCAACTCCGCCCGCTCACTTGTCGCGTCCGCCATGCTGAACGTCGCTCCGGAATCCCCGCTCGAGCCCGGTCCCGCGGAGATCACTTCATTAGCACCCGTGACCCCTGTCCCCTGTGCCCATACCTGACCTACGCCGCCCCCAGTGTCACCCCCCGCTCCCAGCGAGTGGAGTAGTGCTTGTAGTGTGTGAACCAGCGTAGTGGATTGCAATGATGCACAGGGCTCACCGGCCAAGCCCCTCGTCCTACGAGCGCTCGGGGCTGCGTTGTCAACTGCCACCCGTCCGGGATGAGCGACATCCGTTAACGTCTCGCCGACTGGGTGCCCAGCCAGCACAGAGGAGGAACGGCTCCGAGTCCTGCAACGAGGAGAAGAAGTCCTGGGTAGGGTGTACCGATCTCCTGCTACCCTTCCGTCCCGGCCCAGGGAGCGCCTGCTTGTCTCCAAAGCCCCCGCCGTGTGGCCCCTGCACTCTGTGCTCCTGAGGCCTGAACGGCCCCGCCCTGAGGACTACGACTCCTCCCGTCCCTGCGCGCGGTCCGCCCCCGCCGACTATGCCTGGGGGTCATGACCCTGTCCCCTTCTGACCCCCCCGAGGTGGACCTGTCTTGCCGAGACCCACCCCTCACCACCCCAGACCCACCCCTCACCACCAGAGACCCCTCAAGCGCCCCTGACCCCCTCTTCCTCGCTGCCCGCCCTCTATGCAACACCCCTGAGCTACCCTGTGCCCCCCAAAAGTCCCCCCCTCTTCAACCCTGGAGGGGCTGGCCTGTTCCCCCACCCCCCCTTGCCCACTACCCCCAGGAAAATTGCTCTCCTCCCCCTGCAAGCCAAGAGGGCCCCCGGCAGGGCCCCTGGCACTTGCCTGTCCTTCCAGAGGCCTACCAGTCAGCCTCACGACTCCGGCCCCGCCAACTGTGTCCACTGATTGAGAGGGCGCCCTCCGGGGCCGCGACCCTGCGCCGTCCATCACTCCAGGGGGCCGCCCAACAGATGCTGCAGCCCCCGCTCCCGATGTGGCCCCATCCAACCTGGGAGCAGCACCGCCCTAGTCCCGGGCAGCCGCCCGTCGATCAGAACGTCCCTGAGGCCCCGGTAGCGCGCCGGGAGGTGGGGCCTCGACCATGCGGACACCGGGCCTGCTGCGGCCTTCTCCCGCCGCCATGCGGCCGCCGGCCCCATCTTCACTGGGCCCCGCGCCCAGGCTCAGCCTCCTCGGTGGCCTCCTGGCCCTCACCGGATGACCCCGTTCGCCCTCCTGGGCAGGCAATAAATTGTATTCCTACTCCTTTCCTACTCATGTACTGATAACAGCGCCTCTGCGTAGGCGATTACCCGCTTAAACAAAAATAAGTTTGAAATTTTCAGTTATGATGTGATAACAATAAATCTTTTGGATCAACAGCATAAAGGAATAGGTTTTAAAGCTTGAACTTGATGGACTTAAGAGCTTTTCCCACCTAGATCACTACGTAAATATGTAACTTAATTAATATTATTTTGATCCAGATATTGTTACAGTCGCCGTTATCCTTACACACAGGAAAAATGTTACTCGCAAAGTGAGGGTCTAAAGCCGTTTTACTGGGCCTTAGAGTGGCCGGATTTAACATATTACAAGAGAGATTTAAAGTAAGGAAAACCGAGGTCGGGAATACAGAGATACAGATACATCAAAAACAAGCCAGGTTAAGATAATAGAAATACACAGTTCAATATACCAGTCGGGTCAGGGTACCAGAGGTTAACAGAGTCAAAATTAAGCCAAGATCATGAAATCACAAGAGCGTCGCAGGAGTACTAAATGTGCTACTAGAGGGCAAAAGGGCAATAAGTAAGGGTCTAAACAGACTTTACATTAGACATGTAGAGGGGGGGGGGCATTAAGTGACCCCCATAGCTTTTAATGGGGTGTTATAGTGACCCCTATAGGTTTTAATGCAGAGGGGTGGTTAATATTTATTACAAGGAGGGAGCTGGTAGCGCTGCCGGCTCCCTCCTTGCTTTTCTTTGTTTTGCGCATGCGCAGTGCTATTTTTATCCTAATGGACGAAAACAAATTTATTTTTACCAGATTTCATTCGAAAAACAAATGGTTTACGGACGAAATTCGAAATGGGCGAATTAAATTTTTATTTGATACAAAATCATTTATACGAAATGAAAATTTCACTGGTGCACATGTCTACTTTACAGTGATGGGTAACCTTGATACCATGTCTACGTCAGTGATGGGTAACCTTGATACCATAAATTGTTTCTGGACTACATTTCCCATGATGCTCAGCTATCTTTTAGAGTTTAAAAGCTAGCTGAGCATCATGGGAAATGTAGACCAGAAACAATTAATGGTGTCAAGGTTAGCCATCACTGGTTTACGTCATCTCTGTGACTCTAAGGGCGTGACATCATCAATTTCACATTTACTTATGTTTGCAAGGAGCCTGTAGTGTGGCCTGCAACCAATCAGAGGGAGCCATTTGCGGGACTGAAAATAATTATTTATTTCCTATTCAGGCTGTCCATCCACGTGAAGTTTTCGAGACGCACAGCCTGAGCATTTTTCCTGCTTTTCCAATTTTTTTCCCTGAATTCTTTCAGTGAATGAAATCCTAAGAGCTGAATTACAACTGGAACAAAATTCTGATATCCCAATTTTGTTTAATTACAGACTAAAACTAATTTTAGTTTTAGTGTTTCGCCTAAAACATATTTTTCCACCATGCACAAGTCTAAAACTAATGTAAGACTGTAGCTTATCCCCTACAGACACACTATTATTATTATTATTATTATTATTATTATTATTATGTTATTATTTATATAGCGGCAACAAATTCCGCAGCACTTTTACAGTGGGTGGACGAACAAACATGTAGTTGTAACAAGACAAGTTGGACACACAGGAATAGAGGGGTTGAGGGCCCTGCTCAATGAGCTTACATGCTAGAGGGAGTGGGGTAAAGTGACAAAAAAGGTAAGTATAGTGTTAGACTAATGACAGTTGCAAGAGAGGAATCAGTCGGGAGCTATTAACAGTTTAATTGATACGCTTTTATGAAGAAGTGGGTGTTTAATGATTTTTTGAAGGAGTGGAGATTGGGTGAGCATCTAACAGAGGAGGGAAGTGAGTTCCACAGGGATGGTGCAGCTCTTGAGAAGTCTTTAAGGTGAGCATCAGAGGTGGGAGTACGGACAGAAGATAGACGTAAGTCTTCAGCAGATCGTAAGGGCCTAGACGGTACATACTTGTGTATTAGGGAGGATAGATAGTTGGGAGCAGCATTATGTAGCGATTTGAAAGCAAGAACCAGAATTTTAAATTGAGTCCTATATCTTACAGGAAACCAATGTAGGGACTGACAGAAGGGTGAGGCGTGTCAGGTGCAGGCGGACAGGAAGATGAGCCTTGCTGCCGCATTCATTATGGACTGTAACGGCACAAGTTCGGCGCACGTAAGACCACTGAGAAGCGGATTACAGTAGTCAAGGCGAGAAAGGACAGTGGAATTGACCAGCACCGTAGTCGCATTTGGCATTAAGTAGTGCGACAAACTGCCCTTTGCCACTGGGCATTGCCCCCTATGCAACACCCCTGAGCTACCCTGTGCCCCCCAAAAGTCCCCCCCTCTTCAACCCTGGAGGGGCTGGCCTGTTCCCCCACCCCCCCTTGCCCACTACCCCCAGGAAAATTGCTCTCCTCCCCCTGCAAGCCAAGAGGGCCCCCGGCAGGGCCCCTGGCACTTGCCTGTCCTTCCAGAGGCCTACCAGTCAGCCTCACGACTCCGGCCCCGCCAACTGTGTCCACTGATTGAGAGGGCGCCCTCCGGGGCCGCGACCCTGCGCCGTCCATCACTCCAGGGGGCCGCCCAACAGATGCTGCAGCCCCCGCTCCCGATGTGGCCCCATCCAACCTGGGAGCAGCACCGCCCTAGTCCCGGGCAGCCGCCCGTCGATCAGAACGTCCCTGAGGCCCCGGTAGCGCGCCGGGAGGTGGGGCCTCGACCATGCGGACACCGGGCCTGCTGCGGCCTTCTCCCGCCGCCATGCGGCCGCCGGCCCCATCTTCACTGGGCCCCGCGCCCAGGCTCAGCCTCCTCGGTGGCCTCCTGGCCCTCACCGGATGACCCCGTTCGCCCTCCTGGGCAGGCAATAAATTGCATTCCTACTCCTTTCCTACTCATGTACTGATAACAGCGCCTCTGCGTAGGCGATTACCCGCTTAAACAAAAATAAGTTTGAAATTTTCAGTTATGATGTGATAACAATAAATCTTTTGGATCA
Source organism: Pelobates fuscus (assembly GCF_036172605.1). Taxonomy (NCBI): domain Eukaryota; kingdom Metazoa; phylum Chordata; class Amphibia; order Anura; family Pelobatidae; genus Pelobates; species Pelobates fuscus. The sequence goes on along the minus strand of NC_086317.1, from coordinate 292,871,096 downwards.
ACAGCATAAAGGAGTAGGTTTTAAAGCTTGAACTTGATGGACTTAAGAGCTTTTCCCACCTAGATCACTACGTAAATATGTAACTTAATTAATATTATTTTGATCCAGATATTGTTACAGTCGCCGTTATCCTTACACACAGGAAAAATGTTACTCGCAAAGTGAGGGTCTAAAGCCGTTTTACTGGGCCTTAGAGTGGCCGGATTTAACATATTACAAGAGAGATTTAAAGTAAGGAAAACCGAGGTCGGGAATACAGAGATACAGATACATCAAAAACAAGCCAGGTTAAGATAATAGAAATACACAGTTCAATATACCAGTCGGGTCAGGGTACCAGAGGTTAACAGAGTCAAAATTAAGCCAAGATCATGAAATCACAAGAGCGTCGCAGGAGTACTAAATGTGTTACTAGAGAGCAAAAGGGCAATAAGTAAGGGTCTAAACAGACTTTACATTAGACATGTAGAGGGGGGGGGGGCATTAAGTGACCCCCATAGCTTTTAATGGGGTGTTATAGTGACCCCTATAGGTTTTAATGCAGAGGGGTAGGAATGGTTAATATTTATTACAAGGAGGGAGCTGGTAGCGCTGCCGGCTCCCTCCTTGCTTTTCTTTGTTTTGCGCATGCGCAGTGCTATTTTTATCCTAATGGACGAAAACAAATTTATTTTTACCAGATTTCATTCGAAAAACAAATGGTTTACGGACGAAATTCGAAATGGGCGAATTAAATTTTTATTTGATACAAAATCATTTATACGAAATGAAAATTTCACTGGTGCACATGTCTACTTTACAGTGATGGGTAACCTTGATACCATGTCTACGTCAGTGATGGGTAACCTTGATACCATAAATTGTTTCTGGACTACATTTCCCATGATGCTCAGCTATCTTTTAGAGTTTAAAAGCTAGCTGAGCATCATGGGAAATGTAGACCAGAAACAATTAATGGTGTCAAGGTTAGCCATCACTGGTTTACGTCATCTCTGTGACTCTAAGGGCGTGACATCATCAATTTCACATTTACTTATGTTTGCAAGGAGCCTGTAGTGTGGCCTGCAACCAATCAGAGGGAGCCATTTGCGGGACTGAAAATAATTATTTATTTCCTATTCAGGCTGTCCATCCACGTGAAGTTTTCGAGACGCACAGCCTGAGCATTTTTCCTGCTTTTCCAATTTTTTTCCCTGAATTCTTTCAGTGAATGAAATCCTAAGAGCTGAATTACAACTGGAACAAAATTCTGATATCCCAATTTTGTTTAATTACAGACTAAAACTAATTTTAGTTTTAGTGTTTCGCCTAAAACATATTTTTCCACCATGCACAAGTCTAAAACTAATGTAAGACTGTAGCTTATCCCCTACAGACACACTATTATTATTATTATTATTATTATTATTATTATTATGTTATTATTTATATAGCGGCAACAAATTCCGCAGCACTTTTACAGTGGGTGGACGAACAAACATGTAGTTGTAACAAGACAAGTTGGACACACAGGAATAGAGGGGTTGAGGGCCCTGCTCAATGAGCTTACATGCTAGAGGGAGTGGGGTAAAGTGACAAAAAAGGTAAGTATAGTGTTAGACTAATGACAGTTGCAAGAGAGGAATCAGTCGGGAGCTATTAACAGTTTAATTGATACGCTTTTATGAAGAAGTGGGTGTTTAATGATTTTTTGAAGGAGTGGAGATTGGGTGAGCATCTAACAGAGGAGGGAAGTGAGTTCCACAGGGATGGTGCAGCTCTTGAGAAGTCTTTAAGGTGAGCTTCAGAGGTGGGAGTACGGACAGAAGATAGACGTAAGTCTTCAGCAGATCGTAAGGGCCTAGACGGTACATACTTGTGTATTAGGGAGGATAGATAGTTGGGAGCAGCATTATGTAGCGATTTGAAAGCAAGAACCAGAATTTTAAATTGAGTCCTATATCTTACAGGAAACCAATGTAGGGACTGACAGAAGGGTGAGGCGTGTCAGGTGCAGGCGGACAGGAAGATGAGCCTTGCTGCCGCATTCATTATGGACTGTAACGGCACAAGTTCGGCGCACGTAAGACCACTGAGAAGCGGATTACAGTAGTCAAGGCGAGAAAGGACAGTGGAATTGACCAGCACCTTAGTCGCATTTGGCATTAAGTAGTGCGACAAACTGCCCTTTGCCACTGGGCATTGGAGAGGACTGATCGCTAGCCTCCTGCCCTGCGACTATGGCCCTGGAATGTATTGCCCTTTAGGAATTACATTTGGGCATAATGGATTTTTGTATGCTGTTCCTGGCCCTTTAAATACTTTGGAGCAGTGTTACAACTTTTAAACTGGCACTTTGCATGCAGTCGAAGTGCCGAAGTCGTTGAAGTGCCGAAGTCATCGAAGTGGCCGCCATTCGACAAACGAACACGTGGCGGCAGCCATTTTAACGTATTCGAACACGGTCAGCGGTATGTGCCGCCAAATCTATGGAACTGTTTGTGGCTACCCAATTGCACTAACACTGCTGACCTGTACCTTCTTCGACACCGCGGATGGAGGCTAAGTCCCATTCGAAGATTCAAACTCCCGTTCGAATGGGACTTAGTCAATTTCTCGGTGTAAAGTAGACCGACCGCACAGCCCAAATCCATGGAACTGTTTTGGGCATGAAAATGTGCTTGCGGTCGGTCAAAAGAGACTTTTTATTTTTCTGGAACGGATTTTCACGAACTTTGAATATGTTCCACAATTTGTGTTCATAAAAATGCAAGTTTTATTCATGTACGATGTAAAATGAGATAAAAAGTATGATTTTTTAGCTTGGAGATAATTGAGTAGATACAGTAAGAAACTCAATTATCTCCCAAGCAGAGGGGAGGGAATCTGTGGGATGTAACCAATATCTGATTGGTTAATGCCTAATTGCCTGTGGGCGTCTCCCTTGCAGGGGAGCACTGCATAAAAGCAGAGTACCTGCCATTAAACATGAGATCTTCTTGACCCTCAATACGTAGCCTTGTCTCGTTATTGGAGGGAACTGCTATATCACACTGGGGATTGCTATGCTCTGCATACTCCCTTGAGCTTTAATCACTTAGCTCTTTTAAGAGCTTGTTCTGGTTACGCTCTCCTGGAGGAGAGGTCTTCCCCACACAGTACTGGAGGACAGAAGCTGATTCCAGGGTGGACGGAAGACGGCGCGGCTCCAGTCAAGCTACGGCGGTTGTGGAGTCTGCGGTGGTTGTGGTGTCCAGTGCGGCGCTTGTGGTCCTCAGCGCAAGCTAGGAAGCATCCATTAACGGAAGGTGTCCGTTTCAAGTAAGGTCAGATGCGTGCAATGATTTTGAGATGGAAGCGGCAGGATTTGGCAATAGACTGAACATGAGTTGTGAAGGAGAGGTCGGAGTCAAATGGAGCATCTAGGCAGCGAGCCTGTGTGGTGTAGCTGATGGTAGCACCGTTGACAAGAGTAGCAACACTTGAGGGAGGAAAAAACAGAATTTCAGTTTTGGTCAAGTTGAGTTTAACCCCTTAAGGACACATGACATGTGTGACATGTCATGATTCCCTTTTATTCCAGAAGTTTGGTCCTTAAGGGGTTAAGGAAGTGGGCAGCCATCCAGTTAGAAATAGCAGAGGCAGTCAGAGACACTAGTCAAGAGGGACGGGGAGAGATCAGGAGATGAGAGATAGCTTTGCGTGTCATCCACATAGAAATGATATTGAAAGCCAAAGGAGCTAAGAGATTACCAAGGAAGGCAGTATAGATGGAGAACAGTAGGGGACCAATGACTGAACCTTGGGGGACACCAACAGAGAGGAATTGGGGAGAAGAAGCAGAGCCAGAGAAAGAAACACTGAATGAGCGCTGGGAGAGTTAGGAGGCGCACCAGGAGAGAGCAAGGTGGTCTACCCCCTGCTTAATTACAACGTAGAAAGAGAAGGAAGCTATGTCTATACTGTGGGCATACTCAACATCCTGTAAGGACCTTCCCCGAAAAACCAAGAGCCACAAGGGGTTACATAGTTACATAGTTACATAGCTGAAAAGAGACTTGCGTCCATCAAGTTCAGCCTTCCTCACATATGCTTTTGCTGTTGATCCAAAAGAAGGAAAAAACCCAGTGCTTCCAATTTTACAACAAACTAGGAAAAAATTCCTTATTGACCCCAAAATAGCAGTCAGATGTCTCCTTGGATCAAGCAGCTATTACCCCACTAATTAGAAATTATATCTCTGTATGTTATGTTTTTGCAAGTATTTATCCAATTGCAGTTTAAACATCTGTATAGACTCTGACAAAACCACCTCTTCAGGCAAAGAATTCCATATCCTTATTGCTCTTAATGTAAAAAAAACCTTTTCTTTGCCTTAGATGAAATCTCCTTTCTTCAAGCCTAAATGTGTGACCTCGTGTCCTATGTATAGCCCTGTTTATGAATAGATTTCCAGATAATGGTTTGTACTGGCCCCGAATATATTTGTATAATGTTATCATATCCCCTCTCAGGCCTTGTTTTTCCAAACTAAAGAGATTTAAATTTTTTAACCTTTCTTCATAACTAAAATGCTCCATTCTTTTTATCAATTTTGTAGCTCGTCTCTGCACTTTTTCTAGTGCCATGATATCTTTCTTTAGAACAGGCGCCCAAAATTGCACAGCACATTCAAGGTGTGGTCTTACCAGCGATTTATAAAAAGGCAAAATTATATTTTAATCTCGAGAATTTATGCCCCTATTTATACATGACAAAACCTTACTGGCCTTAACAACGGCAGATTGATATTGCATATTGCTACCTAATTTGTTGTCAAAATAGAGGGTAGGAGCATATAAGTGTTACTCTCCTACCCTCTATTTTGAATACTACTACTACCCCCTTATCAGTCTCCCTCTCCTTACAGTGAAAAACAACTAACCATGAATGCCAGGCATTAATCGATTCAGGTGCAAGTGGATGCTTCCTTGATTCCTCCTTGGCCGCTACCCTACAAATCCCAGTGATTAATAAAGAGGTTCAATTAAAGATACAAGTTGTAGATGGGTCTTTTCTGAAATCAGATCCCTTGCTGAAACAAACTAAACCCATTCTTGTCTCTGTATTCAATCTTGTCCCTCACCTCTATTCCCGGTAATTGTTGGTATTCCTTGGTTAAGCAAGCACGATCTGGTTATCGAGTGGGTCTACAGAAGCTTATTCTTCCCCTCCACTCTCTGCACCACTCACTGTCGCCAAAACAACATCACCACAGACTATATACATTCCATACTGGACATTGATATGAAGAAAGGTCAAGAGGTTCTACTTCCCAAGATGTATCACGATTATGCTGATGGTTTTGACAAAAAGGTGGTTGATACTTTATCACCATAAAGGGAATATGATTGCCCCATAGGCTTGTTACCTAGGGCCCCCATACCATTTGGTAGAATATACCCATTGGCAGAAAAATAACTTCTTGTTCTAAAAGAATACATCCATGAAAAGCTGGCAAAAGGATTCCACTTCTCCAGCAGGGGCCGGAATGTTCTTTTGTTTGGAAGAAGGATGGTTGTCTACGTCCCTGCGTGGACTACAGGGAGCTGAACAAGATCACAGTCAAAAACAAATACCTTCTTCCTATCATTCCTGAGCTAATCGAGAGACTACAAACAACCTCTGTTTACACCAAACTTGACCTAAGGGGTGCCTATAATCTCCTTCGGGTTAGAGAAGGAGACAAAGGGAAAACCGCCATATGGTCTCTGCTATGCCCCTGCCTCGTTCCAACATTTCCTTCATGACATCTTTAAAGATCTCCTGGACCAGTATGTCCTAATCTATCTAGATAACATCTTGAAATTTTCTCCTGGTCTACCCACGCATCGTTACCATGTCCTCGAAGTGCTAAAACGTCTCAGGAAACACAAGTTATATGCAAAGAAAGAGAAATGCATTTTCAAAGCAACTTGTGTGGAGTTTCTAGGATTCATCATCCGGCATGGCAAAGTAGAAATGGATCCACGCAAGGTCCAGGTAATTCAACAATGGTCAGAACCTCAAACTAAGAAACAAGTGCAACGTTTTGTGGGTTTCGTACATTTCTACAGACGTTTCATACTTAATTTTTCTCATGTCATGCAACCACTCAAGGACCTCACCAAAAAAGATGTTAAATGACATTGGACTCACCAGGCACAAACTGCCTTCGATAAATTGAAATGCATGTTCACCACTGCCCCTATACTGCGTATACCCAAACAGCATATGCCCTTCTTTCTTGAAGTCGGCGCTTCTGATACTGCCACCGGTGCAATCCTGTCCCAAAGGGACAAAGAGAGGAAGAGACCAATACCCTACATCCTGTCGCCTTTTACTCTAAGAGGGCGACCAAGGCCATATCAAACTACGACGTTGGTGACAAGGAGCTACTAGACCTAAAACGAGCCCTGGAAGCATGGAGGCATCTCCTAGAGAATACAACTCACCCTATAACAATGTATACTGACCACAAATATCTAAATACCTTCGTTCAGCGAAACAGCTCAATCCACGACAGGCCCGCTGGGCATTATTTTTCTCCAGGTTCTTATTTCATGTAACTAACCAACCAGGGTCAAGGAATCCAGGATCAAGAATGTTTGCCCCCGATCAAACATGACACAAGAAAGAAGAAACAGTATTAAACCCTCAACACTTCCTGGGTATCATGGCCACTATTGTAAAATACATCAAAACCACTGCCGCCACTACTAATTTGCCTCTGTCCCCAAAAGGGTTCCCAATGTCACATGGGAAGATCTGTTGATGAACCCTTTCATCTCCACATGCTGCAATATTTCCACGATGCTCCGATATCTGGTCATAGTGGACAATGAAAGGCCATACTTGCCATCCAACAATATTTCTGGTGGTCTACCCTTAAACACGACGTAATAGACTTCATGAGTACCTGTACCACCTGTTCCAGAGCAAAAGCACTGACCATAAAAGCAGCAGGTCTGTTACAAACTCTACCAATCCCTTCTCTGGAGTCATATCACCGTCGACTTACCATAATGGTTACAGTCGATCATCTGACCAAGGTGGCCCACTTTATCCCAGTAAAGGGTCTCCCCACTGCCAAAAAGACAGTCACTCTTTTTCATGACCATGTCTCCAGGTTGCATGGAATCCCTGACTCTATCTTCTCCGACAGAGGGACCCAGTTCACATCCCACTTCTGGAAAGCCTTCCATCAGTTCCTCAATATCTCGGTGGACCTTTCTACTGCCTTCCACCCTCATACTAATAGGCAAACCGAATTAACAAATCAAACTTTAGAAACATATATTCGGTGTTACACAACAAATCTGCAGTCCAACTGGAAATAACTTCTCACTACTGCAGGATTTGCCTACAATACGAAAGGACACGACTCCCCACATGCTTCTCCCTTCATGCATAATTACAGCCCTTCCAGGACTGTCCATTTCTTCTACTGTTTCAAATGCCTCCCCTCACATCAATCAACTAAAACAAGGATTTCTTCATTCTCAAAAAACACTGCAAGTCAACGCATCTCTAAATCATATGCAGACCGTGACAGAAAACCCCCACCTTCATACCAAGTTGATCAACTCACCTGGTTATCCACCCGGTATCTAAAATTACCCTGTCCTTCCAAGAAGTTGGGCCCTAAATACATTGGTCCATTTCAAATTAAGAAGATCATCTCTCCCATTGTAGTTCAATTGGATCAAACTCCTCACTACTGTTTCCATGCGTCCTTCCATTTATCACTCCTCAATCCTTTTAAGGAAAATACCTTCCCAGATCGGGTTATTTCCCCTCCAGCTCCCGTGATATTTGCTGGAGAACTTGAATATGAAGTACACGACATCCTTGACTCCCGCATTCGAAGAGGGATTCTTGAATATTTGATACATTGGAGGGGATACGGTCCAGAAGAGACTAAGATCCTGGGAACCTGTAGGTAGCATCAATGCTCCTCGCCTACTCCGAAGGTTCCATCTCCAACACCCTTCTTGCCCTGGCCCTTGTAGTCTCTGGAGGTGACTCATTAGACGGGGGGTACTATCAGGACCTCGCTCCCACACTCACCTACCTCGTGCTCCCATGCAGCGTCTCTCTTTCACTCCCCAAAGATGCTGTGTCGGAGAGCGACCCTTCAGAGAGCAGTCAGCTTCCAACCACACACGCCGACTGGTCATGTTCATATGAACGCCACCTCTGTTCGTGCTTACCAACACAGGAGGCAGAACTCCATTTGTATGGTTGCCGATTACCGAACATGGCACATACAGAACTCTGTTCGTGAGGACACCAGTTACCAAACACAGCAATACAGAAGACAGAACTGTGTTCGTACAGATGCTGATTATTGAACACAGCAAGACAGAAGTCTGTTCGTGAGAACACCGCTGCTTCCACATGCAACCACACAGAAGGTAGAGCTTCAGGAGAATCAAAGGGCGTGCGCGCTGAACTAGAATCTTTTAAAGGTACAGGAAGTGGAGACCAGGGAGGAACCTCAATAGACAAGACTGTCCACACTTCCTATTTAACCCCTTAAGGACATATGACATGTGTGACATGTCATGATTCCCTTTTATTCCAGAAGTTTGGTCCTTAAGGGGTTAAACCACACACTCCCTTCACTCTTCGCTTATTTGTACTGTGCTCCTGATGTGTAAAGACATGTAAAGACCTTCAGTGACTAACCTGTTGTATGCTGATTTTGACCCTTGCCTGTATCATCGCTTCTAAACCTGTGGTGCCTGTCTAGACCTTTGGCTTCCCCGACTTCCTTTTGTACTGCGAACTTGGTCAGTTGCCTTCAGCACTCTTCTGCAACTTGGGTTCCGTCCACTAAACTGTGAACGCGACAAGGGCATAGCTCATTGACTGAGAGTGACCAGCAGACACCCTCAGCCAGTGAGTTGGCCCTGCATGACAGGGTTTATTTCAGGAGATCTAAGGAAAGTTCCTAGCAGTAGCTTCCAGCTCTCTCTAGTGTAAATAAAATTGTAATAAGCCATATAGAAGTTCTGCAGTGATTCTTGGAGTGAGACTTTAAATTCACTTGCATTGCACTTAACAAACTCAGAGCATTTTCCCTATTCGCTAGCACTTTAGCAGTGCTCTGTGCATGTGCTGACCTGGAGGGGTATCCAGCTGACATGTCCACTTTGGAGGGCTTGTGTGTCATTGGTGATGATGCAACACACCCCCTCTCTGGGCTGCCCCTTCAAATTGGGCTGCTTTGTCTTTAAATGCAAGAGTCAAATTTTAGTTCCAGTCCAGCCTTGCCCTTAACAGATGAAGGTTTGATATTTCACAGCCCCTGTTTTATGGGGTATATGAAAGGACTAATGTTGACTCATTTATATATTGGAAAAAAAACAACAACCTTTCATCTGTATTTGTTTTATATCTATTTCTCAGAAACATTTTTGCTTTACTTTTGCTTTTCATGCATTTTTCTGTTTAGCTATTACATCATATGTAATTCTCTTTTAAAGGAATAACAGCTTTGAAACAATTTTCCATTATATTTTTTAATAGAGTTTGCCTTTAAATTCTAGAATTATTTAAAAGAAACATTTTTTTTAAAACTGAACTAAAATGTAGACTGCAGCTGCATCCACTCTAAATGTATACTGAAGGCCAAAAACTGAAATTGTTTTTGAAGGACTGAGCTGTTTTACAGTTGCAGCTCTTCACTGTCCAATTAATAAATGGAAATGGAAGATGTGACTAGTGTCAGTCCAGTTATTCCACCTCTGAGCTTCTCTTCAATGGTTCTACTTCGCGCCAACTACCTTTCATTATGTCATAATTCGTGCATGTGTTATATTATAATGAATCCCAAAGAAATACTTCACCTTCAATCCAATTTAAAGACAAGTGTGAATCGCTTTTTTAAAACTATATGTAGTAAAGACTAGAGTACACATAAATTCTCTACAGATGTGTTTCTAAAGAGCTCAGGAAAATCAACAAAGCATAAATATTGTCATTATCATATACACTGATCAGCCACAACGTTAAAAACATCTAATATCATGTAGGTTCCCATGATGCTGCCAAAACAGCTCTGATATGTCTAGGAGACCACAAGACATCTCAACATGTCCTGTGGTATCTGGCACCAATACATTAGCAGCAAATTCTTTAAGTCCTTTAATTTGTAAGCCGAGACCTCCATGGATCAGATTTGTTGTTCCAGCACATCACACAGATCCTCCATTGGATTAAGAACTAGAGTATTTGGGGGCCAAGACAACACCTTGAATTCTTTGTCATGATCCTCAATCATTCCTGAACAATTTTTGTAGTGTGGCACGGTGCATTATCCTGCTAAGAGAGGCCACTGGCATTAGGGAGAACCATTGCCAATAATGGGTGTAAGTGGTATGCAACAATCTCTAGATAGGTGGTACATGTCAAAGTACAATCAACATGAATGCCAGGACCCAATGTCTCCCAGCAGAGCATAACACTGCTTCCACTGGCTTGCCTTCTTTCCATAGTGAATCCTGCTGCCATCTCTTCTCCAGTTAAATAACACAGACCAGGGGCAGGCTGGGTTTGCGGCAAAAGTTGCGCCCAGCAGCACTCCAAAATTCTAGCCACCCACAGCAACCTGGCTGGTAATCCAGTCAATGTTGCAGAGGCGGCTTTCTAATTAGATTGCCACCTAAAATCTTTATGGCCGCATAATTCATCTTAGGGCAGACTGATCTATCAGGTCCTTGGTCTGTGACTGAGTGCTGACACAAGGAGGGGGCCTGGTGCCTTGTGTGCTGCTGGGTGCAGGGCTCCTCCACTCAGTTTGTAGGTGTAGAGTTGCAGACCATGTGGTAGAAGTCTTGCAAGGTCAGCCAATGAGAGCGTTGCTGTTGGATTACATTACCGTGCATTACTTTAAGTGACCTCTATTGCATGGTCTGCAACTCTGCACTACCAGGAAGTGAGACTACTAGACCACCAGGGTGGAGATCACTGCACCACCAGGGAATTAATTACTTAAAATAACTAAGGACAGGGTAGGGAAGGGAAAAGGAACACTATGGGGAAAACCACTAAAAAGGTACACTAAGGAGGATGGTGGGCACTAAGAGACAGGGCAGGGAGGGGAGAGGACCACTAAGGGAGGGGGGGCGAGGGACACTAAGGGACATGAAAGGGAGAGGAACATTAAGGGACAGGGGAGAGGAACATTAAGGAACAGGGAAGAGGATCACTAAGGGGGGTAGGAACACTAAGGGACAAGGAAGGGAGGGGAGAGAAACACTAAGGGAGAGGACCACTAATGGACGGGAAGTGAAGAGGACCACTGGGGGACAGGGAGGGAAAGGAAGAGGAACACTAACGGACAGGGAAGAGAACCACTAAGGGGGAGGGGAGGAGTGGAGAGGAACACTTAAGGGACATAAAGGGGAAGGGAGAGGAACACCGAGAGGACAGGGTCCCGGCACTATTGGCACCATAACCACTACACTGAGCTGTAGTGGTTATTGTGTCTGGATTATTTATTTAAATAATCTACAAGTGCCCCTCCCGAGATCAGGCTCTGAAACCGCCACTGGCTGGCTCTGCCCCTGATCTGCCTCTTTGTCAGTCTCAGCCAATCCTATGGGGAAGCACTGTGATTGGATCAGGCTACCACATGTCAGCAGACTGCTTGTTTTTCTGAGTCTAACAGCATGCAGATTTACAGCTTCAAGATTTTGCTATATTTATGGAGGCATGAGGGGCCCAGGGGGGCTAGATGGTGGTGTTAACACTTTAGGGTCAGGAATACATGTTTGTGTTCCTGACCCTATAGTGATCCTTTAACGGTTACCTCATTTTATGTTATATTGTTTTAATATTTGTAATTGTTCTAGCTGCATACACAGTTGTATTACATATAGTGGCAACGTAAGTGTCACATCCTGTTCTGTTCTGCGGAGATGTCTGGCCTTGGCTTCTGGTATCCAGTACTCTCTTTACAATTCTTGTTTAGTTTTTCTTGGTTTTTCAGGTTTTCTATTCTATGTCTGGTTTTTCTTTATGCTGGGTTTTCTGGGTTAATTCCTTTATTCCGTTCCTGGAATTCCCAGTCTCCTGGATTCCTTTAAAATGTTTGTTTTTTGTTGCCACACTTGTTCCTTTGCCATTAATCCTTTTGTTCAGTCTGTTCCGTCAGGCAGTGGTTTCATGTCCTCTGCCCCTTTCTTTGCAGGTAAGTACTGTGTGTGTTTTATTGTTATTTATTTAGTCATGCATATTTAGGCAGTTAGGACCCATCGTAATTGGAGTATTTTGGCGCAGTGGTGGGCTGCATACATCTTGGCCATTTATGTATGTCTAAATCTCCGATGTTTTACATCTATAGTACTTAGTTATGTCTCCTCTTGTTTTGCCTTGTATCTCTGGTCTTGTTTTATTTTGTCTTGTATTCCCAGTTCATGTAAACAGTCCTGTCCTGACGATCTTCTGTTAATGTTTCCCTTATGTATTGTGTACATGTTCTGGGTTCTTCTAGTCTTGTCTTCTTGTTTGGTGCCTATTCTAGTCTTACCTTGTTTCTAGTACTGGATAAATTTCTGCTGCATAGCCTCCCTATCCAGTTCCTGGGAGGTCTGCATATCCTCAAGCTCCTGGGATCCGCAGATGCTGCATCAGGGCCCTGGTATGTGGCCGCACAAATGCAGGTGCTCAACATCAGGGGGCATGTGGTTACCCTGCACCAGGCCCTGATAGTCCATTTCCATGCTGAGACTCTCATCATCATCAGCAGGCACTCAGGGGTCCCAGTCTTCAGACCGCCACCCGTGACAGTATGCTATTAGATTAATGGATGGACAAGTTACTGTCCCCCCTCCTCCACCACACACCCTCTTACCCTTCACCGTGCATAACTATACTTTAGACCATGTTAATGCTTGCCGGCACGTTTAGCATTAGTGATGTCCCGAACGGTTCGCTGGCGAATAGTTCCTGGCGAACATAGCGTGTTCGTGTTCGCAACGGCGGGCGAACACATACGCGGTTCGATCCGCCCCCTATTCGTCATCATTGAGTAAACTTTGACCATATGCCTCACGGTCAGCAGACACATTCCAGCAAATTAGCAGCAGACCCTCCCTTCCAGACCCTCCCACCTCTTGTACAGCATCCATTTTAGATTCATTCTGAAGCTGCATTCTTAGACAGAGGAGGGAAAGTGTAGCTGCTGCTCATTTGATAGGGAAATTGATAGCTAGGCTAGGGTATTCAGTGTCCACTACAGTCCTGAAGGACTCATCTGATCTCTGCTGTAAAGACAGCACCCCAAAAAGCCCTTTTTAGGGCTAGAACATCTTTTTTTTTTTTGCCTGCCAGCTTCTGTGTCAGGCTCACAGTGGATACTGTGCCCACTTGCCCAGTGCCACCACTCATATCTGGTGTCACAATAGCTTAAGCTTGCATTTAAAAAAAAATAAAAAAATTTCACTGTAATAGATTGAATAGCAGTTAGTTGTCTGCAAGGGTCTGGGTGTCAGGCCTTCAGCGTGTACTCTGCCAACCTCTGCAAGTGCACTTTGCCACTCATATCTGGTGTCACAATAGCGTGCCTTTAAAAAGAAAAAAAGTTTTTCACTGTAAGCTAATAGCAGTCAGTGTCCTTAAAGCGGGTGTCAGGCCTTCAGCGTGTACTCTGCCAACCTCTGCAAGTGCACATTGCCACTCATATCTGGTGTCACAATCACATGCATTTAAAACCCCAAAATTTTTTCCACTGTTATAGATTGAATAGCAGTTAGTTGTCTTCAAGCGGGTGTGAGGCCTACAGCGTGTACTCTGCCAACCTCTGCCAGTGCACATTGCAACTCATATCTGGTGTCACAGTAGCTTGCATGCATAGTACCACTAATCAAAAAAAAATGACAGGCAGAGGCAGGCCACCCCGCAGGGGCCATCGTGGTCGTGGTGCTGTGATTCCCTTTTGCCCTAGAATAATGCCCAGTTTTCAGAGGCCACGTACCCTGAACTTGAAAAGTTCTGAGGACATAGTTGACTAGCTAACACAGGACACCCAATCTTCTACAGCTTCCGCTCGGAACCTTGACGCACCATCCTCCTCCAGCTTAGCTTCGGGCACCTCTCAAGATACCACTCACCCGCCTGCCGCCACCACCAACACTAGCACCACAGCCGCTTCACTTGGTATGTCAGAGGAGTTATTTACACATCCGTTTGAAGAAATGAGTGATGCGCAACCATTATTGCCAGAGGATGTAGATAACAGGGATATGTCTCAGGCAGGCAGCATTACACACATGGATGTACGGTGTGATGATGATGACATTGTACCCGCTGCTGCTTCCTTTGCTGAGTTGTCAGATACAAGAGAAGCAGTTGATGATGACGATGCGTCCATGGATGTGGGTGCCCGCTCAGCAAGAAGAAGAACAGGACAAAAGTTCAGATGGGGAGACAGAGAGGAGGAGGAGGAGACGAGTTGGAAGCAGGGGAAGGTCATCGCAAGGAGCTAGTGGCACAGTCAGACAGCATGCATCGGCACCCGGGGTCAGCCCGACAGCACGCCAATCAACGCATGCTGTGTCCACCACCAGAATGCCGTCATTGCAGAGCTCAGCAGTGTGGCATTTTTTTTTGTGTGTCTGCCTCTGACAACAGCGATGCCATTTGCAACCTGTGCCAAAAGAAACTGAGTCGTGGGAAGTCCAACACCCACCTAGGTACAACTGCTTTGCGTAGGCACATGATCGCACATCACAAACGCCTATGGGATCAACACATGAGTACAAGCAGCACACAAACTCAAAGCCACCATCCTCCTCCTGGTCCAGCATCTTCAGCCACGTCAACCACTGCTGTCCTCCTTGACCCCTCTCAACCATCTGCCACTCCGTCTCTCGCCTTGAGCAGTTCCCGCTCATCTGCCCACAGTCAGGTGTCTGTCAAGGACATGTTTGAGCGCAAGAAGCCAATGTCAGAAAGTCACCCCCTTGCCCAGCGTCTGACAGCTGGCTTGTCTGAACTATTAGCCTGCCAACTTTTACCATACAAGCTGGTGGAGTCTGAGGCGTTCAAAAAATGTGTGGCTATTGGGATACCGCAGTGGAAGGTACCTGGACGAAATTTCTTTGCACAAAAGGCAATCCCCAACCTGTACTCGATTGTGCAAAAGGAAGTAATGGCATGTCTGGCACACAGTGTTGGGGCAAGGGTCCATCTGACTACTGATACCTGGTCTGCAAAGCATGGTCAGGGCAGGTATATCACCTACACTGCGCATTGGGTAAACCTGCTGATGGCTGCCAAGCATGGAATGCGTGGCTCTGCAGATTAGTTGGTGACACCGCCATGACTTGCAGGCAGGCCTGCTACCACCTCCTCTACTCCTCCTACTCCATCCTCTTCCATAACCTCCTCAGCTGAGTCCTCTTCTGCTGCTGCGTCTTGCTCCACATCAACGGCACCCCCCCAGCTCCCCAGGTAATATTCCACATCCTGGATACGGCAGTGTCACGCTGTCTTGGGTTTGACTTGCTTGAAAGCAGAGAGTCACACCGGACAAGCACTCCTGTCCGCCCTGAATGCACAGGTGGAAAAGTGGCTGACTCCGCAGCAACTGGATATCGGCAAAGTGGTTTGTGACAACGGAAGAAATTTGTTGGCGGCATTATAGTTGGGCAAGTTGACACATGTTCCGTACATGGCACATGTGTGTAATCTGATCGTACAACGCTTTGTGCATAAGTACACAGGCTTACAGGATGTCCTGAAGCAGGCCAGGAAGGTGTGTGGCCATTTCAGGCATTCCTACACGGCCATGGCGCACTTTGCAGATATCCAGCGGCGAAACAACATGCCAGTGAGGCGCTTAATTTGCGACAGCCCGACACGTTGGAATTCAACACTCCTAATGTTCGACCGCCTGCTCCAACAAGAAAAAGCCGTTTATGAATATTTGTATGACCCGGGTGCTAGGACAGCCTCTGGGGAGCTGGGAATTTTTTTGCCACGTTACTGGACGCTAATGCGCAATGCCTGTAGGCTCATGCGTCCTTTTGAGGAGGTGACAAACCTAGTCAGTCGCACCGAAGGCACCATCAGCGACATCATACCATTTGTTTTCTTCCTGGAGCGTGCCCTGCGAAGAGTGCTGGATCAGGCCGTAGATGAGCGTGAAGAGGAAGAGGAAGAGTTGTGGTCACCATCACCACCAGAAACAGCCTTATCAGCATCGCTTGCTGGACCTGCGGCAACGCTGGAAGAGGATTGTGAGGAAGAGGAGTCAGAGGAGGAATGTGGCTTTGGGGAGGAGGAGGAAGACCAACCACAACAGGCATCCCAGGGTGCTCATTGTCACCTATCTGGTACCCGTGGTGTTGTACGTGGCTGGGGGGAAGAACATACCTTCATTGAGATCACTGAGGAGGAGGAATGGGAAATGAGTAGCTCGGCATCCAACCTTGTGCAAATGGGGTCTTTCATGCTGTCGTGCCTGTTGAGGGACCCTTGTATAAAAAGGCTGAAGGAGAACGACCTGTACTGGGTGTCCACGCTACTAGACCCCCGGTATAAGCAGAAAGTGCCGTAAATGATACCAAATTACAACAAGTCGGAAAGGATGCAGCATTTGCTAAATAAATTAAAAAGTATGCTTTACACAGCGTATAAGGGTGATGTCACAGCACAACGGGAATCTAACAGGGGAAGAGGTGAAAGTCATCCTCCTCCTCCCACGACCATGCCGGCAAGGACAGGATGCTTTAAAGATGTGTTGTTGATGGAGAACATGTGGAGCTTTTTAAGTCCTACGCATCGCCAAAGCCCTTCGGGATCCACCCTCAGAGAACGACTCGACCGACAGGTAGCAGACTACCTCGCCTTAACTGCAGATATCGACACTCTGAGGAGCAATGAACCCCTTGACTACTGGGTGTGCAGGCTTGACCTGTGGCCTGAGCTATCCTAATTTGTGATAGAACTTCTGGCCTGCCCCGCTTCAAGTGTCCTGTCAGAAAGGACCTTCAGTGCAGCAGGATGTATTGTCACTGAGAAGAGAAGTCGCCTAGTCAAAAAAGTCTAGATTACCTCACCTTTATTAAGATGAATGAGGGATAGATCCCGAAGGGACTGACAGTGGGCGATACATTCGACTAAAAAAGGCCTGATGAGATGAACTGCCTTGGGCTAATAATGGTCCACACGCTGCTGTATTTTAGCTCTGAATGCCGGTTGACTTGCGTGACTTATTCGCCACCAACTAAGGTTCAAGCCGCAATGTTTTAGGGCACTTTCTGCCTGGGAAACAAACATAAATTTTTATGGCCGCTGCTACAGCAGCGGCTGCAACAATACCTAATTTTTCAGGCATGTGTACATGCCTAATTTTTCGGCCCTCTGGTGCTGCACTGTGGCTTCAAAAACCAAACCAAAAAAAAAGGCACATAACAGGGATTAAACTGATAGGAATAGTACTACTTAACACACCACTCCTATCTGGTGGCACATTAGAGTGCACGCGCAGTGCCCCAAATTTGAAGTAGGAAGACCGACCAAGCATCTTTTTCCATCTCCCGCTTCCTAAAATCGATGCCATATACACGTCCCCTGATAGGGCGCCAGCTCGTTATTCTCTTGGGCGCTAGCTCGTTATTCTCTTTATCACTTCTCTAGGGACACTTTACTGCACTATGGGCACTTAGACCCACTCTTTGTCTTGCATAGTGTTATTCCTAGTCAGAATTTGTGATGGGAAATCAGGCAGTCATCTAAACGTTTAGATTGAGCTTTAGCTTACAACACCCTTGAAGGTGTTTAAGGAGATTAGGGCTAGTTTAGAGGATTCTTCTTAGACCTCTCTGAGTCTTTATAGCCCTTCTACCTATCCAGCATTTCTGGAAACTAGCTAAGAGAAAGGGTGGATGTGTGTCTGTGATACATTTAACTTTATATCACCTTGTTGACACTTTATCACTCCGGTCTCCATACTCTCTGCCTATACCCATCTATTTAGAGGGAATTTCCTTGCCCCTGCCAATATTATATAATAGGTAATAGTATTACCATTATTACAGAATTAGCCACTATAGGGGAATGAGTATAGTATCCCTTTGTTATTTATAAATGATACAATAAAGACTTTTGGCCATTACTCAATTTACTTTAACAAAGGGTACTAACCATGCTATTAGGAAGCATTACTCTGCTTTCCCTTTCTCCTTCTATTATACACCTATGCTCACTAGGATTTGTAGGTATCACTTTATTATAGCTGTCTAACCTTTTCCTATGCCAGTTTTAGATCTCCTTCTTGGGAGATTTTTTATTTTTTCATTTTTTAGCGCATACTTTCGGGGACCCTTCGTGTTGTACGTGGCTGGGTGGAGGAAGAGACCTTCAATTACATCAGTGAGGACAAGGAACGGACATGGCTAGCTTGGTATCCAACCTTGTGCAAATGGGGAGTTTGCGGTTGTGCAAATGGACTGTTTGCGGTTGTTTGCGGTGCGTTAAATGGGGAGTTTGGTCTGTCACTGTGAAGCGGGCGAAACCCTTACACTACCTGATCGATACAACAGCATACAGTAGGTCCCCCCCCTCATTATTTTTATGGCCCCCACCCACCGCTCACTGGTGGGGGCGGGCGGGAGGACAGTAGGTCCCCCCCCATTGTGATTTATGGCCCCCACCCACCACACAGGGGTGGGGGCCGGGGGAAGGACAGTAGGCCCCCCCTTATCCTTATTTACTGAATATTCCCCTGTATAACAATGTTTGTCATTTAGTGAATATTCCCTATTCTGCTCTGTGTCAGTGTGTATCATGGTCTCTGAGGACAGGTGTCAATCCATATCTGCAAAGTGACCCTATGTAGGGGGAACAGTCTCTATTCTGCTCTGTGTCAGTGTGCATCATGGTCTCTGAGGACAGGTGTCAATCCATATCTGCCAAGTGACCCTATGTAGGGGGAACAGTCCCTATTTTGCTCTTTGTCAGTGTGTATCAGGGTCCCTGAGGACAGGTGTCAATCCATATCTGCCAAGTGACCCTATGTAGGGGGAACAGTCCCTATTCTGCTCTGTGTCAGTGTGTATCAGGGATCATTGGGATAGGTGTCAATCCATATCTGCCAAGTGACCCTATGTAGGGGGAACAGTCCCTATACTGCTCTGTGTCAGTGTGTATCAGGGATCCTTAGGATAGGTGTCAATCCATATCTGCCAAGTGACCCTATGTAGGGGGAACAGTCCCTATTCTGCTCTGTGTCAGTGTGTATCAGGGGCTCTGAGGACAGGTGTCAATCCATATGTCAAGGTGTCAATATGTCATATGTCAGGTGTCAATCCATATCCATTGTGATTTAGGAACGTTTGCGGAAGTTCGCGTCCGCCGTTCGCGAACCGAAAATTTTGTGTTCGTGACATCACTATTTAGCATACACATGAGCCTTCTCATGTGATGTAATCTCATGTTATCCTTATACTTTGATCTGCTATTTACTTTATGTCTTCACGTACTGTACCGTTGTCATACGACTGACCCACAAAAACAAACAATATAAAAAATAAAATAAAAAACACATAAATACATAGACACAGTATGACAAAATGTATATTTTTTAAAAATATAAATTTCTTCTGGCTTATTTCAAATACTTTCCACAGAAGACGATTGTATGTGGGAAAATGTTATATTAATGTCAAAGCTACCATGCCTATAAAGTTCCCAACATAGTCAGGCTGCAAAATATAATTTCAATATACATTACCCTCGTTGTATATATCTGACTATAATTATCTAGCTTATATAAACTGGTACAGTTACTTGTCCCATGGGTACCATAATCTAGTTCTTCCCACAGTGTATAAGAAAAAAGAAAACTGAAAAATAAATGTACTTTTTCTAGATGGTCATTTTTCCACATTCACACCTTATCCCATTGTCACTATTCATACTGGCTACTTATATATTTTGTAATTAATTATATTTAAAATTATAGCTCTTCCCACACAGCTCCTAATAACAATGCCACTATCTATAAATTCTTACTAATCACATGATGATGAATCATCACTGCCCTGAGAACACCGTATGGTAAGAAAAAAAGTGAGAATTAGGTGGCACAGCATGGCAGTTGATGAGAGTGGAAGTTTGAAAGGTAGGCATTTATTTAAAAACTAATAAAAAACATTGCACATGATTATAAAGACCTTTTTCATTTGTTTTTGCTCTGTATGGCCATTTTGTTATGCTTCATTTGGCCATTTTTTGAAAGAAATTATACCACAATTATACAAGTCAATAAGGACCCTTTTCAATGTATTATTTAGCTAATTTAGGCCTCAATTCAATATTATCGTCAAAAGTCTCAAAAATTTTTTTACTTGATTATTTCAATATTTTCATTGAATTTTGACTAAATTTATTGCCAGCCAAAAGTTTAGCAGCCAAACTTTATTCACGTGTTGGCTGTTGGAAAATAATACTTTGATCAATGTGCTTTGAGAGCACATTTATAAACCTTTTTTTAATGGCTAATACTCAAGTATTAGATTCTGATCCCTCCAACCTAAGGGTTATTAATCTATCCTTACATGCTCTCATGAAACAGCAGGTTTATGTGTTGTCAAAAGATCTATAAATGGTACCGGGCTCCAAGTGTAGTGGCGGAACTGGGGCCCATCAGGTGGCCCACGCACTAAGGGCCACCCAATGGCCCTATATCTTCAGGGGCCTGGTCGGCGCTGTGACTGTATAATAGCCCAACCAGGCCACCGACCTTTAAAAAATATTGCAGCTGCAACGCAAGTGCTGCTGGGAGGAAGTGAGGGCCTGTCACTTCCTCCCAGCTCACTCCGCACGGAAGTAGAGTCAGCGTGGAGACCTTGGAGAGGGAGAGCCCACCCCGACTTCTATCATCTCCAGCCATCCTCCTGCAAGGAAAAGTTAAGAAACAGGAGGGTGGCTGAAAAATGAGCTGTGTGTGTCAGTGTGTATGTTTGTGTATATATGTATGTATGAACGTATGTCTGTGTGTGTGTGTGTATGTATGTGTGTCTGTATGTATGTTAGTATGTGTCTGTGTGTCTGTATATGTGGTGTGTATGTCTCAGTGGGTGTGTGTCAGTATGTATGCCTATGTGTGTATGTCTATTACAGTATGTGTTTTTGTTAGTATGTATGTGTGTATCTTTGTGTGTGTGTATATGTGTCCTTTTGTATCAGTGCGTGTGTTTGTGTGTGTGTGTTTATTCCTATGGGTGGGATATGGAGGCAGTCCCTGTGGGTGGGCTTTGAGGTGGGCCCCCAAGGGCCCAGACCCTGAGCTGAGTTAAGGGCTCCAAAATTTCTGATGGTGGCCCTGTCCAAAGTATTTAGGTTTTTGTAAATCTAGTATGCCAAAAAGCTTTGTAAGAACTACAGACTAATCCTGAAATAGTTTTAAAACCCTCCAACAAAGGGGGCAATGTAGTTATTATGTCCTATAAGAAGTATATCAGCATAAGTGAGAGCCTACTTAATGGTCCTCTGACGACTGTCAATTGAAACTTGACAGTACAGAACTAAACTGAAAACCCTACTTTCTGATAAATGGAGTAATGGATCAACAACTGGTAATCTTTACTTTCTATTGCCTTCAGAAAGTCCACAAGAGCTTGGTAGACAGGTAGACCTTCTGACAGGTCAAATGTGTTTGGTGTAGGCAATCATACTCAAAATGTCAGTCAATATTTTGATAAGATCCTTAAACCATTTGTCGAGAAATTGAGAAATCCATTTGCTTCTATCACTTGTGTCTGAACAATGTCTCGTAATTATTCTATATTGGCTGAAAGGAATATTGTTTAACCATGTTGTAGTGGATGGTACTAGGGCTGTCTTAAAAGACTGTGGTAAAATTGCAATTTGTGTGTTGTTTTCTACTTGTATGGGTAAACTTTCGTATGCTTTTCGAATTCGTATGCTTGTTCGGTAGTTTCCATCCGTACTCCATACGAATGGAAACTACCGAACCAATAGACCACCCCAGAGAGAAGTGTGTACCTTATTAAGCTTTCACACTTCTCTAACCGCAAGTTAATCGGTACTTTATTGATGTATCTGGGTGGCCGCCGTTCGGTATACGAACACGTGGCGGCGGCCATCTTGCACATGAAAATCTTAGCAGTGTTTGGTCGTCGAGTGTCTGGAACTCAAATCGGGCACTCGATTACCTGAACACCGCTGAGACCTCCAGGGCTCCGTAACTCCCGAACGGGAAGGCTAATCAGCCCCCCGTTCGGTAAGTTTAAAGTACCGAACAAGGGGATTCATACGAATGCAAGGTTAATCGTGGATGGCAGTATTTTATGTGTGTTTTACCTCCCGAACGAAGACCGACCGCAGGGCCAAAACACATGGAACCCTTTTCGGATACCACCTTGTGTGCTGTCGGTCAAATTACACCCTCCACCTAACTCCCGAACCCCTGGACCGATCTGGGTGAATTTTGGATATGTTAGTCACCCAGATCAGGGCTACCTGGGTTACCCAAAGTATTATTGTCACTCCTTGTTTTAGGGTACATTCAGAACTCCGGGAAAACTACAGTATGTGTAATGGGATTAAGTGTCATACTAAGGGGAGGAGATGTGTGGGAGGTAACTGTTACACTATTGGATACTGTACTGATTAATGTGAATCCCTCCCTTGCATGGGAGAATGCTTTATAAGGAGACTGTGTGGATTAAAAGTCAGTACTGCTCCTGATGCTGTGTGTCGTCCAGTCATTGGGATCTGTATGGGGATATTCGTGGATTACTTGTTTGCTGGAATTACTGCTTCATGGTGGTTTTACTACTTGTTCCTGAGCCTCACTGGGATCTATAGTGGAGTTAACCTGTGGAATACCAGGCCTCCGCTACACATGTTTTCTTGTGGTGGCTGTTAGGCCGGATTAAGCTATTGCAATCCACAGTTAATATAAAGGTCTTTGTATGTATTTGTTTGTCTTTAATATCTATTTCTAAATCTAGAAACTCCCTTTTCTCTTTTAATTGATTGAAAGTAAAATGCAATTTGTATGGATTATGATTTAAAAAAAGAAAAAATAAGTTGCTGCAAATCCCCTTTCAAAAATTTTTGACATAATCTATATGTCTCCACCACAGGACCAGACTTACGCCAAATTGGAAATCGTTCCAAATTAATTCATCTTCCCACTTCCCCATAAATAGTTTGGCATAACTTGGTGCAAATCGAGTCTCCGTGGCATTAACCATTTGAGGACTCTATCTGTGCAGCACCTAGCCTGCTTTTATGTAAGCTTTTTATGTTGATTTGTTACAATAAATGTATATTTAGTACTAACTTGGTCTCTCCTGCTTCTCAATATATTCTGGGAGAATGGAAGAAATCACTCCAAGATTTTGATACCATCTCATGCTGTTATACCTGAGCTAGTTGTATACAGGATCATGGAAATGTAAGTGTAATAAATAATAGACTTTTTTATATATGAGTAAATTATATTCAGGCTATATTGCCCTATGTGAGTGTTTATCTCTTGCAGCTCCATTGGAAATAATCCCTATATGGTATATATGAGTTTTACATATTACTATACCACTTTTTTACTTTTGCATGTTACACTAGTGCGCTGTCTGCTTTTTTGTCGTGTTATCAGTAAGCTCAATCAGAAGATATAATTGTCCATATGACTTAAAATAAAGGCTAGAATCAGTAGCTACTCAATATATCCCTAGTGGGTACAGATGCATATTAAGATCTACATTTGCATTCACGATTTTACCGAACCCACTAAAGAACGTACCCCCTTCCCTGAAAACTACATGGTGAACTAGTTACATTTAATAACTGACAAGGGGGTGGAAGGTAAAGGAGAAGCAGTGAAACACCAATATTATAAAAGTGGCAGGTGCCCCATTAAGTAAGTGTCTCCAGTATCTGGATTAACTTGGCAAGAGTAAGTAGATGCAGGGAGAGGGAGGTGAAAGGTGAGCCCAGTCCATAGTTGTTAAACTTGAGGTATGGGAGCTATATTAAGAAATACAAAAGAATAGTACAAACAACAAAAAAAGTCATTGAAATAAGAACAGTCTTAAACATTGGTTGAATATAATGGTTAGTACTGGTGGAAAGTCAAGCCCTCAAGGAGGCCAAGTGGACTCTCACCTCTGGGATAAGTCGGTGCCCTGCATGGTTGAGCTTTTTGGGATGATCATTGAGTGAACTCTGGGAGGATGGTTGGGTTCAAGTGTGTTAAGCTTGTACCATTCGAGGTCGAGGACACCATAAGTCCAGAGGTGGATAGTAGAGCTTTTAGCTCCTGAGAGTTATTCACTATATAGGCAGTCCCTCTGTGAGAGAAGAGAAGCACCCGTGGGGTTCCCTATCTATAAGGAATTTATCTGGTGTGGAGGTGATGCAAAAGTGGCTGCAGGTACTTACGCCAAGTAAGAGTGCTCTTGGTGAGATCTGGAAAGATTTACAGCGTGAAGCCTCTGAATAGTAGTGGCCCCTACCTTGAAGCAACTGAAATCTGTAAATCTGTAGTTGTCATTGCTGGCACCCTCACCGGCTTCATTAGCCAAAACATGCTGTATAGTCTCAAGGCTTGTTTAAGTGGTAACAGGATGGCAAAGAGATATCTGACAAAGTGGGGCACCTGAGCATTCCCTACTGACTCAGGTATGCCTCTGGCCTTCAGGTTGTACCTTCTGTGTTGGTCCTTTATGGCATCCAGTCTGTCTGTGGTGGTAATCTGCTTGCGCAGTAAATCAGCCACTTGTTGGGTGCTTGAGGAGGCCTCGAACCTTGTCATTTTATTTGAATGCAAATTTATAGGATTTGGATGCAAATTTAATCAGGATACCAGAAACACTGCTGCATATTCACTCTGACTTTTTTTTTATTAGCCTCTATTTTTTCAGGGGGAGTAGGTGTTGCCTCAGAATTCTGTACCTACAGGAACTTGACATGTAAATCTCAGCCTGCCAGAGGCAACCATCCAGGAAATTATGATGTTCCAGCTCTTCCAATTTATTTATCTATG
Source organism: Pelobates fuscus (assembly GCF_036172605.1). Lineage (NCBI taxonomy): Eukaryota > Metazoa > Chordata > Amphibia > Anura > Pelobatidae > Pelobates > Pelobates fuscus. The sequence goes on along the minus strand of NC_086317.1, from coordinate 292,846,066 downwards.
TATTTAACAAATATGTCTTTGCACAGTGTGACAAAAAACATTAAATATAGATATCCACATCTCTTTCTCCTGCAAATGAATGCTTCCATCTCAAGTCATTACAACAAAGCTGGGGTTTCCTCCAGACATGACACTCTAAATTGATACCAAATAGTTCAATCTTTGTTTTATTAGACCAGAAGATTTTGTTTCTCACAGTCTGAGATTCCTTACATGTTTCTCCCATCTGCACATATGATCTCTGGATCTCACCCATCAGGTTCTTGGTCATTTGTATTAACAAGACCCTTCTCCAATGATTGCTTAGGGGGGGACCAGCTCTAGGAAAAGAGTCTTGGTTGTTCCAAACGTCTTCCATTTAGGAATTGTGGAGTGACATATTCAGTCATTGCTTTGTGCAGTCTACTACATGGGAGACTTGAAAATGCCTCAAAAGCATACAGAGCAAATCCTACGAATTATATCCCAATACGTCTTTGAACTGACCACACTGAAACTGATCCTGGTCAAACAGTCAAGCGGACAATGTCACTGCACTGTGCTGGGAGTGAAGCAGGGAAGACCATAGAGATTTACTGTTAGATTCAAATATTGAAGATGTATGTATGTGGCTGAACGTTCCAGTCAAGGTAGGAATACATTTTCTATTTTTTAACTAAAACTTAATTCAAAAAATATTATTTTGTTTTTGAGGTGAGAGTTTTCCTTTAAAAGGCCAGTCAGGATCCCTAAAGCACTTTAGCAGACTGAAATTCTTTGTGTGAAGAGTGTTTTTTTTTTATTTTATCATTTTACAAATAGTGCAGATTTCAAAAGAAATTGTCACTTTTATAAAAAAAAAATGGTTATTTTTAATTGGGGCATATCTACTAAACAGTGACGTGTGTGTGTGTGTGTGTCCTTACAGTTTTACATTCACTTTGGCTTCATGAAAATTCATGTTTTAGCAAATAACACCTCATGAGTATGTATAATGAGATGTCATGTCTAATTAAAGTGGCACTGTAAGCACATAGACCACTTAAAGGACCACTATAGTGCCAGGAAAACAAACTTGTCAACCCCACCCTCATAGGCCCCCTCCCGCTGGGTGAAGGAGTTAAAACCCCTTCAGACACCTACCTTTCTCCAGCACCAGGCTCCGTCGCCGTTGGTGACCTCTCCTCCTGCCGACGTCAGCGCCGAATGTGCATGCGCGGCAAGAGACGTGTGCGCATTCAAACCAACCATAGGAAAGCATTACTCAATGCTTTCTTATGGACGTCAGCGTCTTCTCACTTTGATTTTCACAGTGAGAATCGCGGAAGCGGCCTCTAGTGGCTGTCAGTGAGACAGCCACTAGAGGCTGGATTAACCCTCAGTGTAAACATAGCAGTTTCTCTGAAACTGCTATGTTTTCAGCTGCAGGGTTAAAACCTGAGGGACCTGGCACCCACACCACTTCATTGAGCTGAAGTGGTCTGGGTGCCTATAGTGGTCCTTTAATCTCATTGATGTTTGTTGTCAGGGTGCATTGTCCCTGTCCCCTTCGCCCTGCAATGTAAAAAATTGCAGTTTCAGATAAACTGCAAAGTTTATATTGCAGGTTTAAGACTGCTTCTAGTGACTGTCTACCAGAGAGCCACTAGAGGTGCTTCCTGCTTTTTCATTAAATATGGCTATGCAAAACCGACGCTGGATGTCATCATGGTTCCCAGTTGTCATGACGTTGGAGGAAGCGCAAACAGAGCCAGTGCTGATGGTCTTCAGCAGTGGATCAGACAAGTGTTCAAAGGGGTTTTAACCCTTTGATTGCCGGTGGGGGGTGCTGCAGGGCAGATGGACACTATAGTGTTAGCAATACAGCTTTGTATTCCTAACACTATAGTGTTCCTTTAATTATTTGCATCAGGTTTTACTTTCATATAAATTATATTTTTTATAGTGGTGGTGTATTGATTAGTCCTCAGGTCCAAACATATTGTATATTTATTTTCCTTTGTTTTTTGTAAAATTGTCTGGTTCAATTGCACAAATACATATACATACATAGACATCAAATACTATATTATAATAATAACACAATAGCCTATGTGTATGTAACCCATAATGTAACCATTCTGGCATTAGGTGTGCTAGAGTTTTTACACTATTACTTGCTCTGTCAGGCTTGTGCAGAGAAGCATTCATGGTGTTTGGTGAATTAATATGTTTACCAGCAAATCAACATCATTTTATGCAGGGACTTTTATTTTCCAAGTGCATGTTACTTGTGTCTGACATTAGACAATCATGGAATGTTTTCACATTGATATTTAACAGCAGCCTACTACTCCTTAAATATAAAATAAGATCAGAGGCTTGACATTGTTTTCAGATAGAAGCCGGAATCTATTATTTTAATGCCTGAAATTGTCTGTTTTATGTTTACTCTCCAAATGAAAAAAGATAATTCAAATAGTAATAATAATCTAGGCAGAATTCTTAGCATAAATGAAAAAAACATTCCTTGATATTTATACCCTAGTGTATGATTTTTTTTATATTAATATAAAATTAATTCTACCATGGAACAGTAATAATTTTGAAACAATCGATTAATTTAGTTACATTGAATTTAATACAAAGCTGACATCACAGGATTATGTAGATTAAACAGATTTCGTTGGATCCATTAAGAAGGATTTGAGAGTAACTAAAGTTGTTGTTTTTTTTGTGTGTATAAACTGCAATATGAAAGGTATAAATTGGTTAAAAAAAAAAAAATTATAAAGTAAATCCCATTAAAATCATTAACCACAATTGTAAGATCAAAAGGCATGCATGTGATAATAGTTACACAGATAAACACTTCCCTGGCATCATTAGGGGTATATACATTTTTGGCTAAAACACAAAGATTATTTTTTTTTTTTTCAAGTTGTCAATGGTTTCTTTTTCTTCTTTTTTTAATTACATTTAATATCTCTACTCTAGGCTCATTGGAGTAAAGCAACATGGTGAAACTGCTGCAGACTAACTAAAATAATGTGCAGAATAAAGTAACATATTAAAAAACATATTGTGCTCCAATAGTATCTACAATCACTGAGTCCACTCTCCCTCAAACACAGAAAGAATACAGGTGATACTTGAAAAATTTGAATATTGTGCAAAAGTTTATTTATTTCAGTAATGCAACGTAAAAGGGGAAACTAATATATGAGATAGACACATTACATGCAAAGCAAGATAGTTCAAGCCGTGATTTGTCATAAGTGCGATGTTAATGGCTTACAGCGCATGAAAACTCCAAATCCACAATCTCAGTAAATTAGAATATTACATGCAATCAATAAAACAAGGAGTGTACATAGAACAATATCGGACCTCTGAAAAGTATAAGCATGCATTTGGTTTGGGCCCCTTTTGCAGCAATTACTGCCTCAATGCGGCGTGGCACGGAAGCTATCGGCCTGTGGCACTGCTGAGGTGTTATAGAAGACCAGGATGCTTCAATAGCGGCCTTCAACTTTTTTGAGTATCATCTGTCCATATTGTATGGCCAAAAGGCCCCAAAGATGAATGCTCCATACTTTGACTCACCTGAAGCCAGTATAGGACCTAGGAATGCACAGCACTTCTCCACCAAACTCCAAACACTCCTTTTACCCATCTCAAATCTCAACTGCCCTAACTCTGCAACCACACTCTACAACTCCACTCTCTCCTCTCAACTTGACATCATGGCACCTCCTACAGTTAAACGCAGCAAGCGCCCCCAATTACAACCCTGGCACACCAAGCTGACCCGTTACCTCCAAAAATGTTCCAGAACTGCTGAACGCTGCTGGAGAAAGTCTCACTTTGCATCTGACTTTGTCCACTATAAATTTATGCGGCGCTCCTACAGCATGGCTCTTTCCTCTGCAAAAGTAAACTACTTCAACACCCTCATAAGCACACTGTCCCATTAACCCAAACACCTGTTTCACACTTTTGATGCTCTTCTTCGCCCTGTGACTCCCCATCCTTCCACCACCTTGTCTGCCACAAACTTCGCATCTCACTTCACTGAGAAGATCTCTACAATCAGGAAAGAGATCTCTAATCTCTCTCCTACCCCTATCAATACAACACCCAACCCCACTCCCCCAGCCATCCTATGCTCATTTGCACCTGCTACAGCACAAGAGGTTTCTGCTCTGCTCTTGTCCTCCTGCCCCACCACCTGCTCCCTCGGTCCTATTCCCTCACATCTCATCCGCATTTTGTCTCCCTCTCTTGCCCTTCCTCTCGCTAACATCTTCAATCTCTCCCTTTCTTTTGGCACATTTCCCTCACCCTTCAAACATGCAACCGTAACCCCGATTCTGAAAAAGCCCAACCTTCATCCCAACTCCCTATCCAACTACCGCCCTATCTCGCAACTGCCATTTGCCTCCAAGATCCTCGAGAGAATTGTGTACGCCAGATTGACTGACTGACTTTCTCGAATCCAACTCTCTGCTGGGCCCCCTTCAGTCTGGATTCCGCGCTGGTCACTCTGTCGAAACTGCTGTGACCAAAGTATCCAACGATTTAATTGCTGCTAAATCTCGCGGCCAATACTCTATCCTAATCCTCCTTGATCTTTCTGCCGCCTTTGACACTGTTGACCATCAACAGCTTCTTCACATTCTCTGTAACTTTGGTCTATGGGATACTGCTCTGTCCTGGTGCTCCTCCTACCTCTCCCAGCGCTCTTTCAGTGTTTCTTTCTCTGGCACTGCCTCTTCTCCCCAACCCCTCTCTGTCGGCGTCCCCCAAGGTTCTGTCCTCGGCCCCCTACTGTTCTCTATCTATACTGCCTCCCTTGGTAAACTCACTGAACTGCCAATGCCACTGGACCACCAGGGAAGCAGAGCCCCCCTCCCTGCCATGTATCAAGCAGGGAGGGGGACATATTTTTTTTTAAATATAATAAAAATAATACTAATTAAATTAAAAAAAATAATAATAATAAAAAACAATACAAAATTATTAAAATAATAAAAAAATTGCCCACCCCCCACCAAGGCTCAGCTACACACACACACACACACACACACACTGCACTCATACACACACATTGCATTCATACACACACAGCATTCATACACACACAGCATTCATACACACACTGCATTCATATACACACACTGCATTCATACACACGCACTGCATTCATACACACACTGCATTCATACACACACTGCACTCATACACACACTGCACTCATACACACACACTGCACTCATACACACACTGCATTCATACACACACTGCATTCATACACACACTGCACTCATACACACACACTGCATTCATACACACACACTGCATTCATACACACACACTGCACTCATATACACACACTGCACTCATACACACACTGCATTCATATACACACACTGCATTCATACATGCACACAGCACTCATATACACACACTGCACTCATACACACACTGCATTCATACACACACTGCATTCATACACACACTGCATTCATTATATACACACACTGTAAATAAATATTCAATTAATATAATTTTTTAGGATCTAATTTTATTTAGAAATTTACCAGTAGCTACTGCATTTCCCACCCTAGTCTTATACTCGAGTCAATAATATTGTGCTGCTGCTGGCCCTTTAAGAACTGCATTGTGGCTTATGGACTTGTATTGGACCATGCTGGCCCTTTAAGACTGGCTGGGGACATATTGAGACTTTGTGTGACAATGCCCCTTTAAGACGGTGTCCCCAGTGTCCCCAGACTTAGTTCAAATATTTTGTTAATTGGTATTTTCCACTTGGTTCAGTAAATGGGGCTTACTGAACCAAGAACCACACAGACAGACCACCCAGAAGTGGAAGTGTGCAGGCAATTTACCTCCCAGGCTGAGAGCCTGCTGTAGGTAAATTGCCGACCGCTGGGTGGCCGCAGTTCGTGCAAACCAACACGTGGCGGCGGCCATCTTTGTTCATTCGAACGAGGTCAGCGGTGTGTAGCCAAATTCATGGAACTGAAATCGGCTACACATTTCACCGAACACCGCTGACCCTTACCTTCTCCTATACTGAACTTTCAGCTGCAGAGACTAAGTCCCGTTCGGCAATTCGAACACACGATTTTTCGAACACACGACTGCAGTATGTGTAAGGATGCATTGTGTATGTGTGTAGTGTAAAAGAAAGGGTTAGTGGCCCCTCTGTGTGTCTTTCCCCTCCCAACCCCAGGTCCCTTTGTGCGTCTCCCTCCTGAGCCCCTATGTGTGTCCCTTAGTAATCTTCCCTCCCATCCTGTCCCTTAGTGCTCTCTCCTGCGTCCCTGTCCCTTAGTGATATCCCCCCTCCCCTGCCCCTTAGTGGTCTCTCCTCTCCCCTGTCCCTTAGTGGTCTCTCCCCCCCCCCCCCACTCCTCCTGGTGGTCTCTCCCCCTCCCCTGGTGGTCACTCTCTTCCCCCTTCCCCTGGTCCCCTGGTGGTCACTCTCTCCCTTCCACCCTCCCCTGGTGGACTCTCTCCTCTCCCTTCCCTGATGGTCTCTCACCTCCCCCTCACCTGGTGGTCTCTCCAATAGTGGTCTCTCTCTGGTGGTCTCTTTCTTTCCCTCCCCTGCCCCTGGTGGTCTCTCTCTTTCTGACGCCCTCCCCTGGTGGTCTCTCTCCCCCATTCTCCTCCTGATCTCTCTCTCCTCCTCCTCCTGGTCTCTCTCTCCCCTCCCCCTCCTGGTCCCTCTCTCTCCCCTTCTCCCCTGGTGGTCTCTCGCACTCCCTCCCTCTCCTGGTGGTCTCTCCCCCTCTTCCTCCACCCTATCCCTCCAATGGTGGTCACTCTCTGGTGGTCTCTCTCTCCCCCTCTCCCCTGGTGGTCTCTCTCTCTCCCCCCTCCCCTGGTGGTCTCTCTCTTCCTCCCCCTTCCCCTGGTGGTCTCTCTCTCCCCCACTTCCCATCCTTGTCTCTCTCCCACTCCCCCCTCCCCTGGTGGTCTCTCTCTCTCTCCCACTCCCCCTCCCCAGGTGGTCTCTGCTACTCCCCCTCTCACCTTCCCTTGTGTGCCTCCTACCTCAGTGTAGCGTGAACGGACGATGCAGCACTTCCTTTCAGTCCACCCGGGGGCTATAAATTGATTTGCAAGCCAATGAGTGAAATAAGTATTTGACCCCTTCGACTTAGTACTTGGTGCAAAACCCTTGTTGGCAATCACAGAGGTCAGACGTTTCTTGTAGTTGGTCACCAGGTTTGCACACAATCAGGAGGGATTTTATCCCACTTCTCTTTGCAGATCCTCTCCAAGTCATTAAGGTTTCGAGGCTGATGTTTGGCCACTCGAACCTTCAGCTCCCTTCACAGATTTTCTATGGAATTAAGGACTGGAGACTGGCTAGGCCACTCCAGGAACTTAATGTGCTCTTCTTGAGCCACTTCTTTCTTGCCTTGGCTGTGTGTTTTGGGTCATTGTCATACTGGAATACCCATCCATGACCAATTTTCAATGCCCTGGCTGAGGGATGGAGGTTCTCACCCAAGATTTGACGGTACATGGTCCCGTCTATTGTCCCTTTTATGGGGTGCAGTTGTCCTGTCCCCTTAGCAGAACACCACCCCCAAAGCATGTTTGACGGTGGGCATGGTGTTCTTGGGGTCAAAGGCAGCTTTCCTCCTCCTCCAAACACAGTGAGTTGAGTTGATGCCAAAGAGCTTGATTTTGGTCTCATCTGACCACACTTTCACCCAGTTCTCCTCTGAATCATTAGGATGTTCATTGGAAAACTTTCGATGGGCCTGTACATGTGCTTTCTTGAGCAGGGTGACCTTGCAGGCGCTGCAGGATTTCAGTCCTTTACTGCGTAGTGTGTTACCAATTGTTTTCTTGGTGACTATGGTCCCAGCTGCCTTGAAATCATTAACAAGATCTTCCTGTGTAGTTCTGGGCTGATTCCTCACCGTTCTCATGATCATTGAAACTCCACGAGGTGAGATCTTGCATGGAGCACCATAGCAAGGAAGACTGACAGTTATTTTGTGTTTCTTCCATTTGCAAATAATCGCATCAACTGTTATCACCTTCTCACCAAGTTGCTTGTAGATGGTCTTGTAGCCCATTCCAGCCTTGTGTAGGTCTATAATCTTGTCCCTGACATCCTTGGACAGCTTTTTGGTCTTGGTGGAGAGTTTGGAATCTGATTGATTGCTTCTGTGGACAGGTGTCTTTTTACAGGTAACGAGCTGAGATTAGGAGCACTCCCTTTAAGAGAGTGCTCCTAATCTCAGCTCGTTACCTGTATAAAAGACACCTGGGAACCAGAAATCTTGCTGATTAATAGGGGATCAAATACTTATTTCACTCATTGACATGCAAATCAATTTATAACTTTTTTGACATGCATTTTTTTTTGTTATTCTGTCTCTCACTATTAAAATACACCTACCATTAAATTATAGACTGATCATTTCTTTGTCAGTGGGCAAACGTTCAAAATTAGCAGGGGATCAAATACTTCACTCACTTTACTTTCCAGGACACCCAAAATATTTGGATTTTTCCAAACCCTTTGGTAGTGAAGGGGTTAAGTATACCCTCACTTGTATTTGCCATGGTTTGGTATGAAAAAAAAATACCTTTTCTCTACTTGAGAGTTTACCTCAATATATTCAGAATTTCCCCCTCTCTATCATTATATTCATAACTGCATGCAAGTTATATTTATTTAAATAGGTACACATGTTCTTATATTTGTATTACATGTAGATGACTGAATAAAATATGTTTAGCTGAATTCTTTGAAAGATAATCCAAATATAGTAGGTATGTATACTATATCCATGGTAAATCAACTACACCATAAATAGAGGTATTTTTTTTCCTCGTTCCTTTAATCTTATGCAATGAGTGCATTTTATCAGCCAATGAGCTCCTCCTGCATGGCAGGACTTATTGCAGGAAAGCTACCTGGGGACCATTGCCCCATGGACCCCAGGTATGTTATCAAACCATCTGCTTGACAACTTCCATTGAGGGGAGGGAGGAAGGGGTGGTTAACAGTGCTCTCCAGGCACTATTGTGCTTGGAGTCTTCCTTTAACCTTTTACCTTATCTACCTGTTTGTTTTTACTTTTTATTCTTTCTTTGCCTCTTCCGTCTCTTGCCTTTTCCCACACTTTTTAAATTCCACTTCACTTCTTTCTAAACTTTATGGATATTATTTCTTTACTTTTTGGGGGCTTAGACAGACCAGCTGGCATCCATTTCATCACATTAGACTGCATGAGTAGACCTGTATGGAAATTTAGGTACCTAGAAGACTTTAAACAACTGCTTGATTTTGTAAAGCCCTACCCATTTGTAAGTTGACTTTTGTTATCTTTTTTCTAATGTCTTACCTTTTGCACATGAAATAAGAGATTAACAAAAAAAAACATTCCCGACTCTTTTCTGAATTTTAAGGACTCCAAGGGACTACTCGATAAGATTTCTTATTAGATTCAGAGGTTTACATTTTTATGGACATATTATATTTCTATAACCAGCTTTATTGTATTAGCTTATGAAGAAAAAAAAAGACTTTTTAAGTACTTAAGCTCTCAAAAATCCTCATTCAAGGAATGTTCCTAAATATAGCTAATATATAAACAGTGCAGTTTGCCTTTATCCGCTTATCTGTATTGTTGCGGGAATACTGTACTTTTAATGAAAGATGGTATCATAGGGCCAGAGTCACAATCACTGGAAACATTCCATACAGATATTACTTCAAACCTGAATACAGAAGGAGGCAGACACCAAAATACATCTAGTATTTTTAGTAAACAGAGGAGCAATTGGTTACTAGTTCTTATTGTTCAATGCTTTCATTAAAGGATCACTGGGCATCAATGGAACTTTAATGCATTTGGTAGAGTCCAGGGGTCAAGTCCTGGGGAAAAAAGTGTGGGAACTCACCCAAGATTTCCGCCCCCTTAAAAGATAAAAAAATAAAAATTACACTCCTATGCATGTAGTGCAGTGCATGTATAATGAATGTAGTGTGTTTGTAGTGAATGCAGAGTATGAATAATGAATGTAGTGTGTTTGTAGTGAGTGCAGAGTGTGTATAATGAATGTAGTGTATCTGTAGTGAGTGCAGTGTGTATAATAAATGTAGTGTGTTTGTAGTGATGGCAGAGTGTGTATAATGAATGCAGTGTGTTTGTAGTGAGTGCAGATTGTGTATAATAAATGTGGTGTGTTTGTAGTGAGTGCAGAGTGTGTATAATGAATGAAGTGTGTTTGAAGTGAGTACAGTGTGTATAATAAATGTAGTGTGTTTGTAGTGAGTGCAGAATGTGTATAATGAATGTAGTGAGTGCAGTGTGTATAATGAATGTAGTGTGTTTGTAGTGAGTACAAAGTGTGTATAGTGAATGTAGTGTGTCTGTAGTAAGTGTAGAGTGTGTATAGCGAATGTAATGTGTTTGTAGTGAGTGCAGAGTGTGTATAATGAATGTTGTGTGTTTGTAGAGAGTGCAGAGTGTGTATAATGAATGTCATGTGTTTGTAGTGAATGCAGTGTGTATAATGAATGTAGTGTGTTTGTAGTGAGTGCAGAGTGTGTATAATGAATGTAGTGTGTTTGTAGTGAGTGCAGAGTGTGTATAATGAATGTTGTTTGTTTGTAGTGAGTGCAGAGTGTGTATAATGAATGTTGTGTGTTTGTAGTGAGTGCAGTGTGTTTGTAGTGAATGCATTGTGTATAATGAATGTAGTGTGCTTGTAGTTGAGTGCAGAGTGTGTATAATGAATGTAGTATGTTTGTAGTGAATGCAGAGTGTGTATAGTGAATGTAGTGTGTAGTGAGTGCAGTGTGTATAATTAATGAATGCAGAGTGTGTATAATGAATGCAGAGTGTGTATAGTGAATGTAGTGTGTGTAGTGAGTGCAGAGAGTGTATGAGTGCAGAGTGTGTATAATGAATGCAGGGTGAGTATAGTGAATGTAGCGTGTAGTGAGTGCAATGTGTGTATAATGGATGCAGTGTGTGTAGTGAATGTAGTGTGTTTGTAATGAGTGCAGAGTATGTATAATGAATGTAGTGTGTGTAGTGAGTAGTGTGTATCGTGAATGTAGTATGTTTGTAGTGAGTGCAATGTGTGTATAATGGATGCAGTGTGTGTAGTGAATGTAGTGTGTTTGTAGTGAGTGCAGTGTGTATAATGAATGCAGAGTGTGTATAATGAATGTAGTGTGTTTGTAGTAAGTGCAGATTGTGTATAATGAATGCAGTGTGTGTGTGTTTGTGTTGGATGGTGTGTGTGTGTGTTGGATGGTGTGTGTGTGTGTGTGTGTGTTTGATGGTGTGTGTGTGTGTGTTGGATTGTGTGTGTGTGTGTGTTTGATGATGTGTCTCAACTCTGCCAACCTCTGCAAAGCAGAATGAAAGCAATGCCAAAACACAAAGGGAATGTGTGGCATTTCTCTGCAGATGCCCAAGCAAGCATAAATGTTCATGGGGCAATCAACACAAAAGTGCTGCAGAGGTGTGTACATACTCTATTCTGTAATTCTGTACACCCCACTGTAAAGTACTACAGTAACATTTAAAAGAACAAGGATATAAAAAGTACTTTCCTTTAATGAACATGTAAGCCACCACTGCAATGGAAAGCAGTATTGCGATGTTATTAACAAACAATCCACAGTAAAAAGTAATCAACCATTTAATAGATATACCCAACACACTCATTTAATTTTTTTTTCGGGGGGGGGGGGGGGGGGAGGGTTAGATTCCATTTTACAGCTACTGTATGCTCTACACTTTTTATCCGACACAGACATTCCCATCTGTGCTGGACATTGTCCATATAGAGGATTCTGATTTAAAAATCCTTCGGAAAACCATGCATTCACACCTGACCAATCATACATTTCCGAATAAACTGTATTACAAGTGTATGAATGGAAGCATCAAGATCGTCTCAGACCAACACGTCCGATATAAACTATAGTCTAAAGGGAGTGGGGCAGTAAACCTCGGTCAGCTGTCTGACTGACATCTGGGATGGTGTAAAAAAAAATGTGTTTTATAAAAGATTTCTCTTTACCTCAACTCTTAAAAAAAAAAAAAAAATAGCAGTAATTTTTAAATCCTCCAAATACAAGGGAAGCAAGCGAGTTGTAGTGCTTTAAGAGCTTGGAGTGTTGGCTCATTTTAGGAGGTTTCTGTAAATCATCAAATCTGTTCTACTTGTTTATATCTAAATTGCATACTTTGTTCTAATAAGCTATATTTTTACCATGCATTATATGATTGTTAATCAAAATATTTATATAAATTACTTAGCCTACACTGCATACACACATACACTAGCAGACATACACACACATACATACATACATACATACACACACTAACAGACATACACACACATACACATACACTAACATACATACACACTAACAGACATACACATACACTAACAGAAATAAACACATACACACAGACATACATATATACAAATTATTAAAATTAACATTTCCCACCCACCAAGCCTTCCTACCTTTTAGGAAAGCTGGCATGGATGGGTCCCTGGGGTCCAGTGGGGCTGCATTGAGGCGGGCTGCTCTCTCCCTGTCATGGGGGGGGCACCTGATTGCCCCCCCGGCGGGCTGCGCTCTCCCTGTCACACACGGCGAGGGAGCTGTGTCCTCTCTGCTCCCTCTTGCCGCGTGGGTTGTCTACTGATGCAGGGAGCCGGAATATGACGTCATATTCCGACTCCCTGCATCAGAAAACGGCGCGCGGCGAGAGGGAGCAGAGAGGACACAGCTCCCTCGCCGCGTGTGACAGGGAGAGAGCAGCCCACCGGGGGGGCAATCAGGTGGCCCCCCCATGACAGGGGGAACACAGGGAATTTGGGGGCGGCATTTTGTGCCGCCCCCTGAGTGCCTGCAGGGGGAACGGCGTTCCTCCTGTGAAAAAAGTGCAGGAACGCCTTTCCCACGCGTTCCTGCAGGACTCGAGCCCTGGTAGAGTCCCTGCTTCCCCAACAGCTGCACTGCCACCACTCCTCCCTTTCAGCACATAATGGAAAGCGGAGTGTGTGTGTGTGTGTCTGCCTGTCTATACCTGTGTATGTGTGTGACTTGGTGTACCTATATGTGTGTTTGACTAAATACCTGTAACTGTGTGTGTGACTCTGTGCCTGGGACTTTGTGCCTGTATTTGACAGTGTGTATGTATAATTAGGGATTATTCTAGCCTCGGTGAGGGAATAATCTAAATTTTATTAAAGACAGGAGGCGAATATTTGCTTTACCTTCTTTACTGAAACCTCCAGCAGCAAAGAAACAGTTAACAGAACTTTTCAAAACAACCAATCAGAGCAAAGCAACAGTAGTATAAAACCCCTAAGCAGGCTCTTCCACTTCCTCTTTCTTTGATGAGGTCGAGCAGGAGAGCAAGGAAACCAACGAATCCACCTTGTAGCAGACACATCCAGAGAAATAATCGTCAAGCCCAGAGAGAAAATAGATTACACTGCAAGAAAAAGGAAAACATTGTGAAAGTAAACTGTCAAGGCAAGATGTCATATCCATACAATATCACTTGCACATTATAATACCTGATGAATAAACAAAGTCTACAGATCTTATGAAGACCTAGTATCTAGTATGTACCTAAACTAAAAGGCATGGACGAGGGGGGCGGAGCCTGGAGTCTGAACGGAGAGGTCGCCATTTTCCAGAGCTCCGGAGACAAAACGGCAAAAACGACTAAAATACTCGGAACCCGTAAAAATACTCACCTCACACCGAGGGTACCGGCTTCAGCACAGCGTACTGAGCCCACAGATGCCCTTCTTTTCCACACCGGGCAGGAAAACCCGAAAACGAGGCGCCAAGGCCTACCCCGGGTGCGGACACGCGGCTGGACTTGCGTGGGGATTCAGCCCGCATTACACACCGGACTATCCCGACATAACTGAGGCAAGTGATATGGGGCGCAGGTCGCAAAAGCAGCCCCTACACGACACGAAAACACAGAGGGACATAAGCTTAATGCTGCAGACCCCACCATCCCCAGTGAACCTGGAACCTGGCAACCTCCCCTATAATACTCACCTGGTAAAGGCACTACCAAGACCAGGAGACCGCACAGACCCTCTCCCCTACACTGCTCACCCTCAGGAGGCAACGCCAAAGACAAGTGACCACACTCCTGCCTCCAGAAGTGACATCCGTGAAATGCTTACGAGCTTACAGGACAACCTTAAAAGCATGTGGGAGAAGGATCTGGCAGTACTCACCGCAGAAGTACACTCTGTAACAGCCCGCACACTGGCAACAGAAACAGGCCTGGCGGACTTGAAGCAAGACCTGCAATCCCTTGGGGAAACTGTACTCACTCTGCAAACATCACAGGCCCTGATGGCCAAACAACTTAATGTAATAGATGACAGAGGCAGGAGGAAAAACATAAAAATACGGGGCGTCCAAGAAAACCTGCAACTGGAAGAGCTGCCCCACTTCGTCAGGCGCCTGGTGGCAACGATCCTGCCATCCAAGCAAGCCAAACAATTTCAGTTTGATGGAGTATATAGGATTGCAAAATCGCCCAAGGCCCCCACCTCAGCACCACGAGATGTTATCCTGCGCTGCTGCACTATGACCGACAAACTGGGACTAATGGCAGCATTTCGAGGACAAACCCCCTTCGAGTTTGAAAATAGCCAACTTTCCCTATTTCAGGACTTGAGCAGAGACATTCTCATATGGCGCAAGACCATGAGGCCACTCACTGCAACCCTCCAGGAAGCAGGCATTAACTACCGGTGGGCGACGCCACAGATCTTATGGGTAACCAAAGAGGGAAAACACTACAAAATCTCGGACCCTGCAGAAGGACCGGCACTGCTAAACACATTGGGTCTAAAGAACCAGCGCACCAATGTACCTTCAAGCCACCAGCGAGGGCCAGCGAAGAGCGGAGAAGCTCCTGACAACGGGGAACTACAAGAAGAGACTACCTAACTGGAAACCTGCTTCACTCAACCCCAGTTGAAAAACGGGACAATACACGTTCTACAGGACATTCTCTCACACTGCCCAAACCCCAACCAAAAGAAAGGTTCCACACAATCCGGAGCTCGAACACCCCTCCTACCTCCCCTCCCCCCCCGCCCCTGGGTTACAGGGGAATAGCAACCGATGGAGCCCAAACACCTCCCAAGCGGTCCCACACTCATTAATGCCTGACACTAGCAAAGTCATAATCAGACGGAACAGGAAGGCTGCCACCACAGGCTTCGCAATAGACATGTAAGGACCCACTTTAGCTAAACCCTCCTTGGCTCGGACCTAACATACACGACTAGACCACCCACGAATAGACCTCACCTAGCGAGTCACCACACGACGAAAGCCTACTCGACTCTCTCATAGGTACGCACGCTAAGCCCTGCTCCGCCCACGGAGAAATACCCCAGTACTATCGCCTGGCAGAGGGCACCGACGAACACCAGTCTCAATAGACTCGGTGCGTGAGGCATACCAATACGACCAGGCCAAGTCAGTGGTGACAACGTCTACTGAATGTCTCACACACTACTATTAGGTAACGACTACACACCGTTAAAACCCAATAGCCCTGCTATAACAAAAACATGTGCCAAAATGTACCTTCAATATGCATCACCTGTAACATGTTATACTGTTGATTTTTTTATATAGCCATTACGGCAAAAAGTTGTAAAACCAATACATTTTGCATGGAAAATAAAGAATTTAAAAAGGCATGGACGAAACATAATTACAAAACAAACATGATGAATAAAAATGCACACAGACAATCATCACCAAATAATAGAAATAACCTTTATTATGTAAAACAATGCATTCACAAAACATAACAATATCCCCAATTAATTATAAGACCCAAATCCAGGGAGGGAACGTAAGAAAAGGGGGGGAAATATTCGCCTCCTGTCTTTAATAAAATTTAGATTATTCCCTCACCGAGGCTAGAATAATCCCTAATTTTATGGCAGGACAGGAGGCTTCATATTTGCAATTTTAACGCCCAAATAGTAGAACCAGAAGCAATATGACATAGAGGACTGAAAGGAAAGGAGATTGGAAAAACCCATTCCCTAAACCAAGCAGCGGTGTATAGAAAATGCAGAAACAGTTCAAAACGTCCGTATGCAGAAATCAACAGCTGTCCATGAGTAGACGGAGGAAAGAACCAGATCCTGGATCTACATGGTCGTGTACAACCTGTCAACAGAGCCGTGGCCTATCCGGAGAATAGGGGTACAACACAGAGGACGAATAGAAATGAAATATGTGTGGAGCAGAAACTGATGTACTGAACGGCAAGAAGGGAGAAGACACCACGTCGATACCATGACGTCAGAATGCCATGAAATACAAGATGTACTGGGGAAAACCATAAGCGGAAAAACTGGCTTAAGGCAAGTCCTTGTCATCAGGTCATTCCGAAAGGAAATGCAGAACACACGATACCACTAGACTTGAGGAATAGCGAGAGATAGGGTTCCCGTAAGGTATACTCCTCTTGGTAGACTGCAGACCACGCACGAGATCCTTACCAATGCCAGAATCTTGCGAAAACGCACATGAGTCGTCCTCTAGCTGACATAGGACGTGAATGGCCCCATACGATCCTACCCTGAGAGGGCAACTCAGCCAGACAATGGGGACAGCCATAGGGACCCAAACATCCCTCCAGACACCAGTCATGGCAGGCTACCCCTGTGGATCCCACACAGGACATGGAGACAGGGAGTCGTAGATTGTCTTCCCATGGCAAACTCCAGCAAAAGGGGAAAGCACGGAGGACTCCTCCGAAGTGGTGTGGCCAGGCGAAACGACACTCCCAGGAATTCGGTCTGAAGCAAAGCCCGAAGTATCCTGGAAGTAAACAGGATGCATACGCCCCGAAGGAGACCAAGCTTGGAAAACGCGTCCCTCGCCTTGCTGAGGGTCCGGCAGTCAGCTGGAGAACCGCTCCGTATGGCAGTTCGCACCAAATTTAATCATGCCCCGGAGGGTGAGGCAACCAATAATTGGGGTCTCTCCATGGTCGGATGAAGCCGTCCGCCACATGAGTGTCTCGTCCCGCAGACATTGTCACAAATGACTAATACTTGTCCAGACGCTATAGATAGCGATCCTACGTGAGATCCGACTGCAGTCCAAAGTGGGCAACCAGTGATAGGTCCAGGCCGGAAGGTAGCGAGCAGTACTACTTCCCCTGGGAAAGCTGTAAACGTTGAACAAACCTGCAGGTAGTTCCATGCAGTTGGCGTGAAGAGGTTCCTCCAATGAACTCCAGAGTCCAGGCCGAAGTTGGTTGGGGTCCGAAACTCCTAGGTAGGCCAGGTCCCCCTATGTCGGAGTCATCAATTAAGTTTTAGATGATCTTCGTCCGAAGGGCACATGATTCGGCCATACCAGGCCGAGGACCCGAGACCCGTCATGTTGGAGCGGCTGATAGTACCGGATCCTGGAGGTATGGCCTCGGTGGCGAATAACAACTGGTCAATCGACCGGGTTGGGCCCCTAAGCGTGACCCGCAGGTTGCGGAGCATATGCCTGGCATTTTCCTTGAAGACGGACATCTTGGTCCTCGGATGGCGGAGCATGCCTGGACCGAATATCCTATGAAAGAACAGAAACTGGGTTGACTGGGAGTGAGTCAGATTCAATATGTCTATGTTGATAGCAAAATCAATGTGGGTTTCTCTCATGTCCAGTTGAGGGAGAGAACCAATCATCCACGCCGAGCAGCTCTGAGGGAATGAGTGCCCTCCGTCTCAAAGTGTCCACATGCGACATATGCATTGGGAGCATGTAGGATGGGCATGGGGCGGGCCTCCATGCGTCGCATACAGCCCGGTCTCACCCACCGAGCATATTGCCGTTACATATTGCCACCTAGAGGTTGCCCAATGTATAGCGATCCTGGTGAAATATAACAAGAACATGTTGTAACAAACGATCTCCTAACAGAAAAAAATTAATTGCAGGTCTAAATTGTCAGACTTATAAAACACAAAACACATAAACCATATTATTACTTCCCTATCACCTTATTGTTATATTTAAATACATGAAACTCTCCTTTAACCCCTTGTTATTACAATATTTTAGTATGAAAATAGATATACTCCATGTATATTGCCAGTGTTATAAACTCTTTAACGTGACATTTAATATTTAACTAAAAAAAAACAATAAGTGGGTTGTCTTTCAACTCAAATAGTGATATTAAATGTATACTCCAAAATAATAATGGTTAGTGATATTATTAATATATATGCCAGATTGATAGGCAGCCATCAATCAAGTGGGGTACTGTGCATATTTAATGTTAATCTATTTAAAGGTTTATCTATATTTACATCTTGATATGAGTAATATTTCTTAATCACTTTTTTTATATATATATTTTTTATATGTGTGTGTGTAAATGAATTAATTTATATGAATTTATTTTCTGATCCTGTATGTTCATGTGTTTCATATATTATAATGAATGAATCATTCATATATTTTATAATGTGAAATACTACAAACGGTGTATCTTAATGATCTAGTGGTATCCATCTTTCTATATATCCTTAATAAACTTGTTCCTGAAAAATTATAATACTATAAATTCATCTGACAATATATAGATATCCCACTATTTTCCCTTTATGTTAGATTATAATCGTGTGTTTTGTGTTTCGTCGTAAGGGTGTGAAAATCCTGTTCAACCATCCGTTCAAATGTCTCTAGAAAGGGTCCTTTACTATGAGCAGTAAAAAATGTGACTTAGGTTTAAACCTATGGTGGATTGTGTTTCTATCATTTGTATCAACATCAGTGCCTGAGTAGGAAGGATTTAACAAAAAATTTCTTTTAACCGTTATTGAAAAGAGTAGTACCCTATTGGAGGGGAGGTGATAGATTAAAGAAATTAGCACAACGTGAAACATTCTGGATTCATAAACTCCAGACTCTTCACCCAAAGGGACTGAACCATGATATAGATCTCATGTGTTTTCTCGATTAGTTCTTCCTCTTGTCTCACAGCAGTGCCTTTGTAGGAGGGATTTCCTCCTTTTTTTCTCATTTTTCTTCTTTATAATTTTTTATATTTTTCTTTTTTTTGTAATAATTATTTCATTATATTTGCATATTATTTTTTAATATATTTTATTAATTATTGTTACTATTTTGTATATATTGGAGCCTTTTGCAATTTACAAGTTATCTTGTTTGTTGTCTTCCAAACATGGGATATCTATATATTGTCAGATGAATTTATAGTATTATAATTTTTCAGGAACAAGTTTATTAAGGATATATAAAAAGATGGATACCACTAGATCATTAAGATACACCGTTTGTAGTATTTCACATTATAAAATATATGAATGATTCATTCATTATAATATATGAAACACATGAACATACAGGATCAGAAAATAAATTCATATAAATTAATTCATTTACACACACATATTTAAAAAAATATATATAAAAAAAAGTGATTAAGAAATATTACTCATATCAAGATGTAAATATAGATAAACCTTTAAATAGATTAACATTAAATATGCACAGTACCCCACTTGATTGATGGCTGCCTATCAATCTGGCATATATATTAATAATATCACTAACCATTATTATTTTGGAGTATACATTTAATATCACTATTTGAGTTGAAAGACAACCCACTTATTGGGTTTATTTAGTTAAATATTAAATGTCACGTTAAAGAGTTTATAACACTGGCAATATACATGGAGTATATCTATTTTCATACTAAAATATTGTAATAACAAGGGGTTAAAGGAGAGTTTCATGTATTTAAATATAACAATAAGGTGATAGGCAAGTAATAATATGGTTTATGTGTTTTGTGTTTTATAAGTCTGACTATTTAGATCTGCAATTCATTTTTTTCTGCTAGGAGTTCGTTTGTTACAACATGTTCTTGTTATATTTCTGATTAACACCAGGGTCGCTATACATTGGGCGACCTCTAGGTGGCAATATGTACAATTGTTTTTCATTTCTAAACTGGAAAGCATAGGGCAGTGGAAGGCGGAAGTGCAAACGGATTTCCACTTCCGGTTTCCGGTTCCACCGTTTTGCGCCAAGAATGAGCGGTGGAACACCCACTCCACACCTGAATAGGATCGCTGGATACTCCACAACTGAATGTGATCATGGAATCAAGAGTAACTCCCACTGGATCCACCTATGAACTAAGGGCTCAGCCCTATTTATAGAGACTCATTGGGGGGGAGAATATTGTATGCATTTTTGTATTGACTGCTTTTAATTGTCATATTATTTGTTTTTGGTCCCTGAGGAAGTTCCTTTTTATAGGAACGAAACGCGTAGGACCTCCTCTTTGTTTTATCTTATTTAATGTGGCTATTGTGTATGGCCTTTTTTCTACAATAAATCTGCATATTTATTTTACCCTACCTATATTGGAGTCTCATTCCATACTTTGGTCCGCTTGGAATTCCAGTGGAGAGTGGAGACGTTCAGCCGCCCAAGTTTATCGGGGCAGGCACCTTTCTTGGCGCATTATTCATTTTTGATCTTGTGAGTGCATTATAATATCAGCGCATTATTACTTGTTTTGCTGTATCACACTATGTATTTTTTTTCTGTTCCTGTTTTAGATTATATACAGCCGAATCTCATTCCCCTCTGTGTCTATATATTATTACAGTGGAGCTCTGGCATACAAAATGCACATGAGTCTGGGTTTTATAGTTGGGGAGCTCTGTGATACACTACTAGACACATTACTGGCTGTTGTATTGTTGTGGAGCTCTGTGAAATACCTATATACTACACATTACTGTGAGTTTTATTGTTGTAGAGTTCTGTGTTAAATTAGTAAACACCACATCGTACTGTGAAGGTTTTTTTGTTACTGTGGAGCTCAGTGATAAATTGATAAACAGGGCATTAGTATGAGTTTGTATTCCACGGAAGTCAAGGTAAATATGGAAAATCCAGAGCTCCAAAGTAAAGCAACACACAGTATTATGCAACATACTTAGTCTGCCCTTCTGTAATGCTGAGAAGGCAGGATGACACCTCTGCCCTGCACTTCTGTTAGCTGCAGACCATAAGTAGCTGTCTTCCTAGCTCGGTACAATCAGAGCATTGCTACGGATTACCACAGGAAAGCTGCAAGTGCCTGAGCTCATAAAATTGTTACTCATGGTCTGCACCTGGTGGAGAAACATAGAAACATAGAATGTGACGGCAAATAAGAACCATTTGGCCCATCAAGTTTGCCCAATTTTCTAAATACTTTAACCCCTTAAAGCCGTTACGGCGTTCTATGCCGTCCCCATTTAAATGGGCTTTAAAGCCGCTGCGGTGGCATAGAACGCCGTAACGGCTCAAGCCCCCAGGAGGTAAGATTTACTTACCTCCGCCGCAATCCTCTTTGAGACGACTGCCTAACAGCCCAGGCAGCCCTTCCATGGCAAATCAGGCCCCCGGGGGCCATGTGATCGCTCTCAAAGAGCAATCACATGGCCCCCTATAGCTGGCTGTGGATCTGCCAGCACGGGGGACTGTCTGAGCTGTCAGACAGTCCCCCTGCTGGTGGGGAGGTGTAAAAAAAATACTTAAACATGTTTAAAATAAATCAAAAGTATATATATATATATATATATATATATATATATATATATATATATATAATATATATATTTAAAATATATATATTATATATATATATAATATAAATGCATCTTATATGTAACGTCATACGTAGTGTATTTTAATGTTAATATAAGTATATATATATATTAGTATTAAAATACACTTAGAATGACGTTATATATATATAAGATATATATATATATATTATATATATATATATATATTATATTTATATATACACGTATAATTACAAGAATAAATAAATACAATAATAAAATAAATAAATAAAGCATTTAAAAAAATTAAAATAAATTATATATACATAACTGTATTTTGTTATTAATATATATATATATTGGTAACAAAATACACTTAGAATGACATTCTATATATATCTATCTATATATAAAATACAAATAACCGCAAATATATTTATATAGATTAATATGTATAATTACATAAATGATTACATAAGTATACACGTAGAATTTAAATGCATTTATATGTATATATATATATAAACATTCTACGTGTATATTTAAGTAATCTTTAGGCATAATTATGTGATTTCATTAATTAAAACTTGATTGACATGCCTGACAACCCAGACAGAACGTGCAGAGAATTTAATTCGCAAGCACTATATTTAACCCTGTAACTTTCCAAGACACCATAAAACCTGTACATAGGGGGTACTGTTTTACTCGGGAGACTTTGCTGAACACAAATATTAGTGTTTCAAAATGACAAATTGTATTACAATGATGATATTTTCAGTAAATGTGAAGTTTTTGCATTTTTCATACACGAACAGCACTTTTACTGACAATATTATTGTTGTAATTTGTTTTACTGTTTTGAAACACTTATATTTGTGTTCAGTGAAGTCTCCCAAGTATAACAGTACCCTGTATGTACAGGTTTTATGGTGTTTTGGAAAGTTAGAGAGTCAAATATAAGGCTTGCATTTAATTTTTTTTAGCATTGAAATTTGCCAGTTTGGTAATGTTGCATTTGAGACCGAATGGTAGCCCAGGAATGAGAATTACCCCCATAATTGCATACCATTTGCAAAAGTAGACAACCCAACGTATTGCAAATGAGGTATGTCCAGTCATTTTTAGTAGCCACTTAGTCACAAACACTGGCTAAATATTAGTTTTTTGCTTTTTTCACACAAAAACAAATATGAACTCTAACTTTGGCCAGTGTTTGTGACTAAGTGGCTACTAAAAAAGACTGGACAAACCCCACTTGCAATACCTTGGGTTGTGTACTTTTGAGAATGGTATGCCATCAAGGGGTTAATTCTCATTCCTGGGCTACCATACGGTCTCAAAGGTAACATTACTAATCTGGCAAATTTTAATGTGAAAAAAATGAATAATGGAATGTGCTATATTTGACCCTGTAACTTTCCAAAACACTGTAAAATCTGTTAATGGGGGGGTACTGTTTTACTCGTGAGACATTGCTGAATGCAAATATGTGCATTTTATTGCAGTAAAAGCAAACAGTATCATTACATGTACTGCTAAAATGTCAGGCAGAACTACAATTTGTTTAAAAATCTTAATTTCTCACAGTTTTTTTAATTTTATTCATAATAAGTTATGTTTCATATATGGATAGTTCATGAGAAATTAAAGCCCTATTTCTCCTGAACAAAATGATATATAATAAGTGTGGGTGCACTTAATATGAAAGAGGTGAATTACGGTTGAACAGACATCTAGCGCAATTTCCAGGTTTTGTTTACATTTTGTTTTGATCAGAACGTGTACTATTGACTCCGTCCTGAAGGGGTTAATTAGTCCCTGGCCTTATCTTATAGTTAGGATAGTCTTATGCCTATCCCTTGCATGCTTAATCTCCTTTACTGTGTTAACCTCTACCACTTCAGCTGGAAGGCTATTCCATGCATCCACTACCCTCTCAGTACATTAATATTTTTGGATATTATTTTTAAACCTTTGCCCCTCTAATTTAAGACTATGTCCTCTTGTTGTGGTAGGTGTTGTTCTTTTAAATATAGTCTCCTCCTTTACTGTGTTGATTCCCTTTATGTATTTAAATGTTTCTATCATATCCCCCCTGTCTCGTCTTTCCTCCACGCTATATATGTTAAGTTCCTTTAACCTTTCCTTGTAAGTTTTATCCTGCAATCCATAAACCAGTTAAGTAGCCCTTCTCTGAACTCTCTCTAAAGTATCAATATCCTTCTGAAGATACGGTCTCCAGTACTGGATACAATACTACAAGTGAGGTCTCACCAGTGTTCTGTACAATGGCATGAGCACTTCCCACTTTCTACTGCTAATACCTCTCCCTATACAACCAAGTATTCTGCTAGCATTTCCTGCTGCTCTATTACATTGTCTGCCTACCTTTAAGTCATCAGAAATAATCACCCCTAAATCCCTTTCCTCAGATGTTGAGGTTAGGACTCTATCAAATATTCTGTACTCTGCCCTTGCGTTTTTACGTCCAAGATGCATTATCTTGCACTTATCCACATTAAATGTCAGTTGCCACAACTCTGACCATTTTTCTAGTTTACCTAAATCATTTGCCATTTTTCTTATCCATCCTGGAACATCAACCCTGTTTCATATCTTAGTATTATCAGCAAAAAGACATACCTTTCCATAAAGACCTTCTGCAATATCACTAATAACAAAATTAAAGAGATTGGGTCCAAGTACAGATCCCTGAGGTACCCCACTGGTGACAAGACCATGCTTCGAATATACTCCATTGACTACAACCCTCTGTTGCCTGTCACTCAGCCACTGCTTTACCCATTCAACAATATTGGAATCCAAACTTAGAGATTGCAGTTTATTGATAAGCCTTCTATGTGCAACAGTGTCAGAAGCCTTACTGAAATCTAGGTAAGCAATGTCTTCTGCACCACCCTGATCTATTATTTTAGTTACCCAATCAAAAAAATCAATATTATTAGTTTGGCATGATCTCCCTGCAGTAAACCCATGCATTCTCTGATCTTGAAATCCATGTGTTTTTAGATGTTCAACAATACTATCCTTTAACATGGTTTCCATTACTTTCCCGACTTTCCCCAGACTGGATTCCCAGCACAGTGGACCACCAGAGATCAGAATGCCCCCTCACTGCAAGGTAACATGGAAGGGGGAGTGAATATTTGTTTTTAAATAACTATTCATTTTAATAAATCCCTTATACAAACACTACACCCATATGAGGGGGCGCTTTGAATATTTCTTGTACAGGGCGCCTAAAGGCCTAAGGCTGGCCCTGCCTGTCATATTGAGTAGTAGGCAAGAATTGTCTTTTGAGTGATGGAGGAAAAGTGTGACAGGGTTGGGGGATGAGTATAACAGTGTGAGAGAAGGTGAATGTGACAGGATTAGGGGAGAGTTAATGTGGTTGTTACGGTTACCCTTAGGCTAGCTGAGAGCTGGACCGTTTAGTTGTCTGGATTCCTAGTTGCTGAAGAGGGGAGAGCCGAGTTCCATAGTATTCCATGCGAGTCCTATAAGTGTGGAAACATCCCACTAGCTATAGCATAGCTAGGATACCTTTTCTACCCACAAAACGAGTCAAAGCAGCGATTTGAGGGTCAAGTAAGAACTGAGGACTGGGCTGACCAGCCTGCTTTTTATTGTGGTTACATGTAAACAGGATACTCCCAGGGGGAGGCATAAAATCACCAATCACATATTGGGTACCTCCCACACATCTCCTCCCCTCAGATAAACCGTTAACCCAATTATACAGTACATATTTTCAACCAAGTTCTGGATGTACCCCGAAACCAGGGGGTACCCCTTTAAATCCTACACCGCTGTACAGGTCTTGTTCAGGGGAGCAACATATCCGAAAACCAACCCGTTCGGATGAACGGTTCAGGAGTTAGGGGTTTTCAAAGTTTTGACCGACCGCACAGACTTTCTGGCCGAAAATAGTTCCACACGTTTAGGCCTTGCGGTCGGTCTCCGTTCGTACGGGAAAACTCCACGAACCCATGGTCATCCATAGTTATCCTGGAGGTCGCTGTACTCCCCATGCGGAGAGTAATCGTCCTACCGAACGGTGGGCTGTTCGGTAGGTCCAGCACGAAGTTATGCTATCCTGGAGGTCTCAGCGGTGTTCGCCTGGGTGCGCCTCCGTTTTTAGTTCCAGACGATTGCTGGCAAACACCGCTGTTCGTACGTAAGATGGCCGCGAACACGTGCAAAGTCCCGAAATGGCGGCCACCTATACGCTTACACAAAGGATTCGTGCTGAACCATACCAACGACTGCACATAAGTCAGAAAGGCGAAAATAGCATTTAAAGGTACACAGTGCAATAAGGTTTTTGTAATAGTTTTGTAACAGTGCTCCCTTTTTGTGGAACACTCTGGCAGACACCGTCTGACCCCTTTTCGGGGCAGACTAAGGCTGTCCAGACCGCTGGTTATGCTGGGCTGAGGTCCGTTTGTCTGGACAACCCGTCCGCATTGCCATTCTGTTTCCCGGGTCGGTAGGAAATGGTGAAATTGAAGGGTTGTAATGATAAGCTCCAACGTAATAACCTGCCGTTATCTCCAGAGACCCGGTTTAGCCACACCAACGGGTTATGGTCGGTGACCAGAGTGAACTCTTGTCCATATAAATAGGGAGTCAATTTCTTTAATGCCCACACCAAGGCCAAACACTCCTTTTCAATCGCTGCATAGCTGACTTCGCGGGGCAGGAGCTTCCGGCTGATGTAGGCCACTGGGTGCTCCCCTCCATCTTCACCTACTTGGCTAAGGACGGCTCCCAGCCCGAACATGGAAGCGTCTGTATGGACGATAAAACGTTTGTTAAGGGCTGGGGCCGCCAAGACAGGGGCATTAACCAAAGCATTTTTGAGGGCCTGAAAAGCCGTTTCACAGTGGGGAGACCACAGGACCTGTCGAGGTAAGTTTTTCTTGGTCAAGTCAGTCAAGGGTTTGGCAAGTGTGCTGTAGTCGGGTACAAATCGTCTATAGTACCCTGCTGTGTCCAGAAAGGCTAAAACCTGGGTTTTTGTGATGGGGGTGGGCCAGTTGGCAACAGCTTCTATCTTGGCCGGCTCTGGTCGCTGTTTTCCGCACCCCACCCGATGACCCAGGTACTGTACCTCGGCCATCCCAAAGTGACATTTTTCTGGTTTCAGAGTCAGGCCAGCCGCCCGGATCTGATCCAGAACCATTCCTACGTGAGCTAAGTGGTCCTCCCAGGACTCACTGTGAATCGCTATGTCGTCCAGGTATGCACAGGCAAAACCCTGGAAGCCATCCAGGAGTCTATCCACCAAGCGCTGGAATGTAGCGGGGGCGTTCTTCATCCCAAACGGCATTACCTTAAACTGGTATAGGCCGAAGGGGGTGACGAAGGCCGACTTGGGGATAGCCTCCGGGGCCAGGGGAATCTGCCAGTAACCCTTACAGAGGTCGATAGTGGTCAGGTAATTTCCCCTGGCTATGCGATCAAGTAGCTCGTCTACCCTGGGCATAGGGTAGGCGTCTGTTACTGTTTTTTCATTGAGTCTCCTATAGTCTACACAGAACCGGGTTGTCCCATCTTTCTTGGGTACCAGGACAACCGGGGAGGCCCAGGGACTATCGGAGGGCTCAATCACCCTGAGTTGGAGCATCTCATCTATCTCCTTCTTCATTCCGGCTCTAACTGCCTCGGGGATGCGATACGGGGGTTGGCGTAAGGGTGTTTGTCCGGGGGTATCGACCTGGTGGGTAGTTAAGGTGGTGTACCCTGGTTTCTGGGAGAACGTGAGGTGCTTGGACTGGAGGAGTGTATTGAGCTGCTCCCTTTCAGTGGGGCTAAGTCGGTCTCCTATCTGAACCTGGGTCACTACCCCTGTGGGTGGACTCTTTTCCAGCAAGTCGGGAATGGGTAGACTGTCGGGGTCTTCCTGGGGAGGACAACATACGGCGGTCACGTTCTCGGGGCGCTCCAAGTATTCCTTGAGCATGTTTACATGGAATGTCTTCCTGAGGTTGTTGTCGTGACAACTGGCTATAACATAAGTGGTGTCGCCCCTTTTTTCTACGATCTGGTATGGGCCCTGCCATGATGCTTGTAACTTGTCGGTCTTTACCGGCTTAAGTACTAACACCTTTTGTCCTACGGTAAAGATTCTCCTTCGGGCCCCCCTATCGTACCATACCTTCTGTCTTTTCTGGGCCGACTGGAGGTTAGCCTGCACTGATTTGGCTAGCTGTTCCATGCGGTCCCTGAGTTCCAATACGTATGGCACAATAGGGACACCGTCCGTTTCCGTCTCTCCTTCCCAGTGTTCTCGGATCAGGTTTAGGGGGCCCCGTACCTTTCGTCCGTAGAGCAACTCAAAGGGAGAGAACCCTGTCGTTTCCTGGGGCACCTCCCGATACGCAAATAGGAGATGCGGCAGAAAGCGTTCCCAATCTCGGTACTCCTGTGTGAACGTTTTGAGCATTTGCTTGAGGGTTCCGTTAAACCTCTCACAAAGTCCGTTCGTTTGGGGGTGATAGGGTGAACTCAGGAGGGATTTAATTTTGCACACCTGCCAGAGTTGTTGGGTCAATTCTGCTGTGAATTGGGTGCCCCGGTCGGATAGAATTTCTTTTGGAAATCCTACCCGGGAGAACACTTGTACCAGGGCATTCGCTACCGTATCCGCTTGGATGTTGGACAGGGCGACTGCCTCGGGGTACCGGGTAGCGTAGTCTACTACGGTAAGGATGTAGCGCTTACCGGAGGGACTAGGGGTGGCCAGTGGTCCTACTAGGTCAATAGCAACCCTGCTAAAGGGTTCCTCTACAATGGGCATATTGACTAGATGCGCTTTAGGGTGATCGCCTCGCCTTCCCACTCGTTGACATACATCGCAAGTATTACAGTAATTCTTAACGTCAGCGTGTACTCCTGGCCAAAAGAATGTGTGGGTAATGCGGTGTAGCGTACGTGTTATAGCTAAGTGACCTGCCAAGGGGATGTCGTGTCCTATTTTGAGGATTTCCCGACGGTATTTGTGGGGTACTACCAGCTGTCGCCTACGTTGTCCCTTTTTCTCTGTCAAGCGGTATAGTTTCCCTTTTTCCCATAGAAAAGTTTCGTTATCTGCCCCGCTCCCCCCTGTCTCTGCTCGTTCCCGGTATTTTTGTAAGGTCGGGTCAGTCCTAGACTCGGTCTCAAAGGTAACTGGGGTGTCCCAGGGTATGGGGTCTAACAGGTCAAGAGAAGTCGGGGTTGGTCTTACCTGGGTCTCCCGCACTGGTGAGGGTTCTCGGTCCGTCCGGGCTTGTGCCCGTGTAGTCACTGGGTTCGCTTCGTTGTTATATACTGGTGCATAGGCAGAAGTCATGGGGCCCAAATCGTTGCCCAGTAGTACTTCAGCAGGTAAATGGTCCATTATACCCACGTTCACAGCTCCTTTCCCCGCTCCCCAATCAAGATGTACTTTAGCGGTCGGGACTTTGTACACATCCCCTCCCGCCACTCTAACGGCTACGGTCTGCCCTGACCTCTTGTGTTCTGGCACCAAATGACTTTGTACCAGTGTTATGGTAGCCCCTGTGTCTCTCAACCCCTCGGTAGATCGCCCTTCGAGCCATACCTTCTGCCGATGGTGCTGTCGGTTATCCGAAGCCGCATATACCGGGTCTGCCTCGTGAAGCGGCCCCAAATATTCCTCCATAGGGGTCTCCTGGTTAACACAGAGGGCTCGGGCAGGACGGTAGGGCCCAGAGGGGTAATTGTAATTCCTGGGCGTCTGGTGTGTGCCAAGCGGGCAGTTGGCCATGAAATGTCCTGGTTGCTTGCATCGGTGGCAAGTGGGCCTAGGACGATCAAAATTGTTATTGGATGACCCTGAGTGTCTGGGGGGCCCGGCGGGTACTGGGGCCCGGAACTCCGTACGAGGAGGTGCACGGTAAACCTCTCTGGGCTCAACCCGTGCTGGAGCCCGGTAGTTTGTGGACTCGTGAAGACGTGAATCATAATGTTCATCAGCTAATTTGGCCGCTTCTTCTAGAGTGGAAGGTCGCCTGTCTCGCAGCCACTCCTTCCCTTTTTGTTCCATGCCATCGTAAAAATGTTCTAAGAGGAATAATTGTAAAATTTCCTCACCAGTCACAGCTTTACTTCCGCTCATCCAGTGATTTACCGCTCTCCGCATTCGGTGCGCCCATTCCATATGTGTATCGTTAGGCTTCTTTTTCGTGCCCCGAAACTGCCGGCGATACGTGTCTGGAGTCACCGCGTATCTTTTTAGCAGAGTCTCTTTAACTCGTTCATACTGTGTCACTTCCTCAGTACCCAAAGTACGAAAAGCTTCCAGGGCTCGCCCGGATAGCTTCCCAGACAAGATCGTGGGCCACTCTCTGGTGGGAATCTGGTGCAGGGCGCATTGCCTTTCGAAGTCTGCCAAGTACTCATCAATTCCTGTCTCGCTCTCCAGGAAGGATCGGAATGCCGCAAAGGGTATTTTAGGCTTCCCAGCAGTTTCAACAGGAACGATTACTTGTGGGGCTTCAGCAGTGCGTTGTGCGTTGGCCATTTCAACGTTGTAGGCTCGGGTCTTTTGTAAATCCGCGTCTGCCTCCACCATCAATTGCTGTATCAGTTCTATAGATGGGTTTGGCCCGTATAAGGGAAGCCTCCCCCGAACAATTCTTGCCTTTGCATCATCATCCGTGATTGGTGTTTCCGCCATTGTGGAGCTTTGATCCAGTTCTGTCAATTCTGCGATCAGTTCCCTCTTTGGCCGGTTGCTGGCGTGCCTTCCTCTGCTTTCCAATAAATCTTTCAGGGTTGTACGTTTCAATTTTGCGTAGGTGCTCTCCATCCGTTCCGTGCCTCTCCTAGGATATCCAGAATCATCCCACCGCTGCCACCAAATGTTACGGTTACCCTTAGGCTAGCTGAGAGCTGGACCGTTTAGTTGTCTGGATTCCTAGTTGCTGAAGAGGGGAGAGCCGAGTTCCATAGTATTCCATGCGAGTCCTATAAGTGTGGAAACATCCCACTAGCTATAGCATAGCTAGGATACCTTTTCTACCCACAAAACGAGTCAAAGCAGCGATTTGAGGGTCAAGTAAGAACTGAGGACTGGGCTGACCAGCCTGCTTTTTATTGTGGTTACATGTAAACAGGATACTCCCAGGGGGAGGCATAAAATCACCAATCACATATTGGGTACCTCCCACACATCTCCTCCCCTCAGATAAACCGTTAACCCAATTATACAGTACATATTTTCAACCAAGTTCTGGATGTACCCCGAAACCAGGGGGTACCCCTTTAAATCCTACACCGCTGTACAGGTCTTATTCAGGGGAGCAACATATCCGAAAACCAACCCGTTCGGATGAACGGTTCAGGAGTTAGGGGTTTTCAAAGTTTTGACCGACCGCACAGACTTTCTGGCCGAAAATAGTTCCACACGTTTAGGCCTTGCGGTCGGTCTCCGTTCGTACGGGAAAACTCCACGAACCCATGGTCATCCATAGTTATCCTGGAGGTCGCTGTACTCCCCATGCGGAGAGTAATCGTCCTACCGAACGGTGGGCTGTTCGGTAGGTCCAGCACGAAGTTATGCTATCCTGGAGGTCTCAGCGGTGTTCGCCTGGGTGCGCCTCCGTTTTTAGTTCCAGACGATTGCTGGCAAACACCGCTGTTCGTACGTAAGATGGCCGCGAACACGTGCAAAGTCCCGAAATGGCGGCCACCTATACGCTTACACAAAGGATTCGTGCTGAACCATACCAACGACTGCACATAAGCCAGAAAGGCGAAAATAGCATTTAAAGGTACACAGTGCAATAAGGTTTTTGTAATAGTTTTGTAACAGTGGTGAGTGTGGCAGAGCAATGGGAGGTGAGTGTGATAGGTTTTGGGTAGTTATTGTTAGTTTTGTAGGGTTAAGGGGGTGACAGTGTGTGGGAGGTGACCATAGGCGTGCGCACGGGGTGTGCCGGGTGTGCCTGGGCACACCCTAATCACACCTCCGTGCTGCACTGCCTCTGGGCAGACTGACATGTCGGGTCCTCGAACCGACACAGGAGGGGGCCCGGCGGCGTGCCCACAATGCCGCCAGGTGCGAGGCCCCTCCTGTCAGTCTGCCCTGACAGAGATCCGGCCTCAGTCTGCAGCTCCGCCGGGAGTGAGCTGCAGACTGAGGTGTCTCGCGATCTCCAGCCTGTCAGAGCGTTGCCGCGGCAACGCTCTGACTGGAGATCGCGAGACTCACCATGTGGTCTGCAGCTCACTCCCAGCGGAGCTGCAGACTGAAGAGAGAGGGTGCCCACTGGACCACCAGGGAAGGTATTTATAAACCCCCCTTCTACCCCCTGTCACTAACTTCTCCCCCACCCCCATCTACTCACTGCCCCCACCCCATTCACTCACCCCCTTCTACCCCCTGTCACTCACTGCCCCCCCACCCAACCCCCTGTCACTCCCCCTCCACTCACCCACACCCCCTGTTAATGCCCCTCTACCCCCCTAACCCCTGTCACTGCCCCTCTACCCCCCTTACCCCTGTCACTACACCCCTACCCCCTGCCACTGCCCCTCAACCCCCCTAACCCATGTCACTACCCCCTACCCCCTGTCACTGCCCCTCCACTCCCCCACACCCCCTGTTACTGCCCCTCTACCCCCCTAACCCCTGTCTCTACCCCCTTACCCCTGTCACTACCCCCCTACCCCCTGCCACTGCCCCTCAACCCCCCCTAACCCATGTCACTACCCCCCTACCCCCTGTCACTGCCCCTCCACTCCCCCACACCCCCTGTTACTGCCCCTCTACCCCCTAACCCCTGTCACTACCCCCTACCCCCTTAACCCCTGTCACTGCCCCTCTACCCCCTTAACCCCTATCACTACCCCCTGCCACTGCCCCTCAACCCCCCCTAACCCATGTCACTACCCCCCTACCCCCTGTCACTGCCCCTCCACTCCCCCACACTCCCTGTTACTGCCCCTCTACCCCCCTAACCCCTGTCACTACCCCCCTTAACCCCTGTC
Organism: Pelobates fuscus; assembly: GCF_036172605.1. Classification (NCBI taxonomy): domain Eukaryota; kingdom Metazoa; phylum Chordata; class Amphibia; order Anura; family Pelobatidae; genus Pelobates; species Pelobates fuscus. The sequence goes on along the minus strand of NC_086317.1, from coordinate 292,813,369 downwards.
ACTGCCCCTCTACCCCCTTAACCCCTGTCACTACCCCCTACCCCCTGCCACTGCCCCTCAACCCCCCTAACCCATGTCACTACCCCCTACCCCCTGTCACTGCCCCTCCACTCCCCCACACCCCGTTACTGCCCCTCTACCCCCCTAAGCCCTGTCACTACCCCCTACCCCCTTAACCCCTGTCACTGCCCCTCTACCCCCTTAACCCCTGTCACTTCCCCCCTTAACCCCTGTCACTGCCCCTCTACCCCCCTAACCCATGTCACTACCCCCTACCCCCTGTCACTGCCCCTCCACTCCCCCACACCCCGTTACTGCCCCTCTACCCCCCTAAGCCCTGTCACTACCCCCTACCCCCTTAACCCCTGTCACTGCCCCTCTACCCCCTTAACCCCTGTCACTTCCCCCTACCCCCTGCCACTCCCCCACACACCCTGTTACTGCCCCTCTACCCCCCTTACCCCTGTCAGTACCCCCAACCCCTGTCACTGCCCCTCTACCCCAACCCCTGTTACTACCCCCTTACCCCCTGTCACTGCCCCTCCACTCACCCACACCCCCTGTTACTACCCCTCTACCCCCTAACCCCTGTCACTACCCCTAACCCCTTACTCTGCCCCTCTACCCCAACCCCTGTCACTATCCATCTACCCCTGCTACCTCCTGTCACTGCCCCTCGACCCCCTACCACCTGTCCCTCTACCCCCCTTACCACCTGTCGCTGCCCCTCCACCCCCTACCCCCTGTCACTGCCCCTCCACCCCCTACCCCCTGTTACTGCCCCTCTACCCCCCTTACGCCTTTCAGTACCCCCACCTGTTACTACCCCCTTACCCCCTGTCACTGCCCCTCCACTCACCCACACCCCCTGTTACTGCCCCTCTACCCCCTAACCCCTGTCACTACCCCTAACCCCTTACTCTGCCCCTCTACCCCAACCCCTGTCACTATCCATCTACCCCTGCTACCTCCTGTCACTGCCCCTCGACCCCCCCACCACCTGTCCCTCTACCCCCCTTACCCCCTGTCGCTGCTCCTCCACCCGCTACCCCCTGTCACTGCCCCTCCAACCACCTAACCCCTGTCGCCCACACAGTGCACCCCTCACAATCATACACACTGTACCCCACACACATTGCATCCCTCACAATCACACACACTGTACCCCTCACAATTACACACACTGTACCCCTCACAATTACACACACTGCACCCCTTACAATTACACACACTGTACCCTTCACAATCATACACACTGCACCCTTCACAGTTACAACACACTGTACCTTTCACAATTACACACACACTGTACCCCTCGCAATCACACACACTGCACCCCTTACACGCTGCACTGCTCACAATCACACACACTGCATCTATGTATATTTGTGTGTATGCATGTATGTATATATATGTATGTGTGTGTATGTGTATATAAAAATACATATACACGTGGCGTGTGTTTGTGCTTTAGGGTGCACACCCTAATGCAACAGGCTGCGCACGCCTATGGAGGTGACATTGTGTAGGGTGACAGGGGTGTATTTATGTGCAGTGTTAGTGTTGGAAAGCAGGGGTGTATTTGTGTGAAGTGTTGGCGTTGGAATGCAGAGGTGTATGCATTGCCACACACATATACAAACTTGCACACATTGACACAGATATGCACACACACTCAGATACACACAGGTACACATGCAGGGGTGTATTTGTGTGCAGTGTTGCCATTGAAATGCTGGGATGTACGCTCTGCCACATGCACAGACATGCACACTCAGAAAAACACAGATACACAGGAGCAAGGACACATAGGTACACATACACACTAATACAAGTACACAGGTACTGCCCTCTTTTTGCCATGATAAAAATGGCCCAGGGTGTATTTGTGTGTAGTGAGTGCAATTGTGCGTTTGTATGTATTGTTTGATTGCAGTGGTGTATTTATGCGTATTGATTGTGATAGAATGCAGGGGTGTGTTTGTCTGTTGTGTTAATGTTTTTCATGTATAGGTGTAATTGTGTGTAGTGTTTGCATTTGAATGCTGGGATGTATGCACATATACACATACTGACACAAATCCACATATATACACTCATTGACATATATCTATGCCTCCTTTTTGCTCTGTCTCCCCAGTCGTTGTTCTGAAATTTAAGAGGAATTGACGTACTCATATTCTCCCAGCACCACAGCATAACAGCAGATCTGACAGACCATAACCATCAGGTGAAGAATAAATACATAATGGTATGATACTTCACAGCAGATAAATGGCAAGATAAAACCTATATAATAAAAGCACAAAATACCATCATAGTGTAAAATGTATATACACTTTAAAAGGTCACGATAATATGGAATACTCACAAATTTGAGAGCCCTTAAAAGTCGGCTCTAAACTGTGTAGATATTTCAACAGTCCCAGATTGATGCAGCATACAGGACTTCAGGTATCAGGTCCCAACAGTAAAATTCATGTGTTTAGAAGACCAGGAACAAGGTTTATGTATACAAACACACTTTATTATGACATACATAAAAACATAACAAAACAAAATGAGGTAGCTGGTGTTTCAACCATAACAAGGGTCTTCCTCGGGTGAATCTACCTATACACACTGGTTACCTGTATTTATTTCACCCTAGTTTCTCTTATCATGCCCAGGTGTGGCTATTTTCAAGTATCCAGCTTTAACCATATAAGGTTCGAATTCAGGGGCCTTCCACCCCACCCATTATGGTGTCCGGCTTTAGCCATAAAAGGTTCGAATTCGGGGGCCTTCCGCCACTCCCAATACGGTGCTCCGCTATTTCAATTGCTTTTGTTTGATTTGTTCATTGCAAACAGCTGAAGGTCTGTAAATTTGGACAATGAACCTGATTTTCAATGAGGGGATAAATAATTTTGATTGCAATTGTACAGTGAACAGTGGTTTAGTAATTCCAGGGAGCTCTATCTTTGCATCACAGCTCAGGTTTACAGAATCCGTAATATCTGTAAGAAAACTGAGATTGTGTTCATGCCTTTCTAAAACAAATTTCATGATAACTCATGCATCCCCAGATGTCCAGTAAATGTGATAATCAGGCTGACTAGGCATTTGAATTATTAAGCTCCATCATATCCTATTCATGGACTTGTAGAAGAAAAACCTCTATTATAGCGGTTAAAATGTACGATAGAAGACGTATTCCTAGCATGGATTCTCTCAAGTTTCCATTTACACAACAGAGGCCCATATAACATATTTCCCTCCTACTGTAATTGCCCGTGTAACCCCCACTGCATTCCTGTGTGAAATTATACACTGTTTAATTGTAAGACTTTCCCTTGTGAGAAGAATTTCCTAACTCACAAATGTCCATGTTCATCATTTAATCATATACCAGATCTAACAAAGAATTGAAGCCAGGGCCAGATTAAGAGCCCAGTGGGCCCGGTGCTGACAATTATGATGGGCCTAATTACAGAATCATATCGACCAAAAACAGTAAAACACTCCCAAGCGTCATGTATCTGATGGAGATGGTGCTGGAGAGAAAGAAAAAAGCAGCTATAAGAAAACACATACTCTAGGCTAATCTCTCTCTAATTTATGTTTGCATCTTTCAAGTAAATCCATAACCCCTAACAGCAGTGTCCAGTCAAGCAGGAAGTCAATGGGCATGGTAAAAGGGTGTGCCACGCCCACTGACACAAATCACGTAACCTGCCAAAAGGGGCGAACATGCCCAAAAAGAGGACATGTCTGCACAAAGAATTAGAAGGCCAGCCTGGCATGAATGCATGGCAGGCTGCCTGCCAATCATGCAGCTGGCCAACTAAGGGCATACTATGCAGACAGCATCCTCAGCTTGGCATAAATGCATCTAATGATGCGCTCGCTCAACGCTTTCTAAGGACTGTCCCCTAGCACTCGCTGGTCCACTTGTCTCCTTACCTTCTTACTAGCAGGCAGAAGCTCCTGGTATATAGTCTGGGACAGAGAAAAGCTGTATGTAGTGAGTGTAGGAGAAAGGGAACATGCCATAGTGTTAGAGAGACCAAAGTCAGCATTACCTTAAATGATCACTATAGGGTCAGGAACACAAACATGAATTCATGACCCTATAGTGTTAACACCACCATCTAGCCCCCCTGGGCCCATCATGCCTCCATAAATATAGCAAAATCTTACTATATTCAAGCCTGAAGCTGTAACTCTGCATGCTGTTTGCCTCAGAAAAAAGCAGTCTGCTGACATCATTAGAAGTGGTGGCCTGATCCAATCACAGTGCTTCCCCATAGGATTGGCTGAGACTGACAAAGAGTCAGGTCAGAGCCAGCATGATTCAAACACAGCCCTGGCCAATCAGCATCTCCTTAGAGAGATGAATTGAATTAATGAATCTCTATGAGGAAAGTTCAGTGTCAGCATGCAGAGGGAGGAGACACTGAATGTTTGGATGCATTTTAGGCAGCCATGACCCAGGAAGGATCTCTAACAGCCATCTGAGGAGTGGCCAGTGAAGTTATCACTAGGCTGTAATGTAAAGACTGCATTTTCTCTGAAAAGACAGTGTTTACAGCAAAAAGCCTGACAGTAATGATTCTACTCACCAGAACAAATTCAATAAGCTGCAGTTGTTCTGGTGACTATAGTGTCCCTTTAACTATATTCACTGTCAGCCAGTCCACACAAGTTTTATTTCCATACATCCCTCTTAAGTTTCCATACTTAAGTAAGAGTATGTGAAAAGTAGTTAGGGTTGCCACCTTTCTTGGAAAAACATACCGGCCTTACTAATTTGCATAATTAAATATGTATGGGTGACATCGCATGATGTAAATCACAAGGAGTGACATAAGAGAAAATGCTGTAAAATCACCAAAAAACTACTTGCCCCCCATGTGCTGGAACTTCCTATCACTGCCTGTCTCCACATACAGCGACCCCTACTGGCCAGTGCTGGTATTGCAGAGTAATCTCTTGTTTATACTGAGAAAAATACCAGCATTTGTATTGCCAGTATCACTGCAATATTGGCACCAGCCAGGCAGCCTCAAATACTGGCTGTGCCAATAAAATCAAATAAAGGTGGAATCCATAAGAGTGTGTGTGTGAAATCTTTTTTTTTTTTAATCAATGGGCCTATTCTATGGGCCTGGGCCTGGAGCTGCAGCTCCATCAGCCCCTATGTTAATCCGGCCCTGATTGAAGCGGACATCAATGTCTCTCTTTTGTGGAGGAAGAGCGTGTAATGGTACTGTGGTGGAATCTCGGTAAAAATAAATTTAGTAGGCCGAGATTACCACGTGGCATGTGTACGTGCATATGCTGACGTATCGATCAGTTGGTTGCACGAGGCAAGATACGATCAGTAGTGTACGGAGCATGTGCAAGAATACAGGATATAGTATTCCCCTCCTCCATTGTGCTGGACAAGCCATGCGGTCAAGCAGGAAGTTAATTCTTATTTGTGTTGATTGGTCAAGAGAATGTGCGGGTGGAGCTTAATATGGGAGGAGTTATGTGCCTATATAAGGAGCCTGCACTATTGTCCGGGACTCAGAACTTGTGGTATTTTGGTGACGCTAGTCCCTCTGAGTCCCGATCGGTGATCCAATAAAGAATCTCTTCCTTCCTGAAGAAACCTGTGTCCATCTCTCTGTGCTTGGCTTCCGTCAGTTTCTCCGGTATCATTTGGTGCATTGGCCGGGAAGCTCATCGTTCAACGGTAGCTGAGAGGCAGAGGCGTGAGACGGTCTATCTTTGCCCACGTTCTCTACGGCTGCACCCCTGAACTTCTGCGTGGACCTCCCTTCGTCTCGGCGCCACTGGTCTGTTGTCCAGGAGATCATCGGCCTCTACGTGAGAAGTGCTGGGGTGTCCCCGTCGATGAGTGTGAACTCAGGTTCAGGAACGAGGAGGTAAGACAACTGCTGTTTTAGACGGCAGAACCCACTAGGGGTATACCGATTGTGCGGTAGGCCCAAAGGGGTTTGAATCTGTGTATCTGCCCCCTCTGTCGGAGGGAAGGAGCGAAGGCGCACCGCTCGATCGAACGCTCTTTAGTCAGACCGTTTGATTTTGTTAGTCAGGCGGGGTCCTGGTGTAAATAGCCCTAGCCGGACACCGGTGTCTTGTCTAGACTAGCGTTCTAGGGTGTATATTACGTTCGCTAGGTCGGAGGGACCGGGAGACTAAGCGGCGCCTGTGTAAATTCGGTTCGCTAGCTCTCAACCTATCTGGGCTAAGTGGGAAGGCGTGTAAATTTGGAACCCACTAGACTTTTGATAGTGCGACTAAGAGGCGCCTGTGTAAATTCGGTTCTCTAGCTCGCTATATGTGGTGATTGGGCAGTGTGGCTAACCAAAACGGGTGTATATAGTTTTAGGTAGTCCATTCAAGGTACTGGCCAATAGTTTAGTTGGGAATTGTAAATGTGATAAAGATTGTTTAGTAAAGTGTATATCTTGTTAGATAGCGCGAGCTCAGCCGTCTAGCGAGAGTGTTAATAGTGTGTTGCTGTATTATAGTGCACGGTACCATAACCCTGTATATTTACTGACACTGTATATAAGTACTAATCATTGTCGTCTATTGCATGTTTAACACCATAACCACTAATAATTGTATTGTGACCTTAACTTGTGCTTTGACCTATGCTAACCGTACTGTAACCGCTATTTGTAAAAGACGATGTTACTGGGGTGTGTTATAGACGGGTAATTCGTATATAGAGAATTATAGCGTGGGTGACTGTATAGTTACGCCAAAGGGCATAATATTGATTATATAGTGACTGGTGTAACAGCTGTGTGTGTACGGGAATTCCCTGAGTGTTTATTGTGTTATCGTGTACGTTTCATTTGGTAACTGTACCACGTGGTGCTGTTGCCAGAGGAAACGGGTGTGATTGTTGAATAGTACGCGTGTATAGTATTCGTTGTCGACGACATTCCATTGTTAAGTATGGGTGCGTCGCAGTCAACGATTCCGGATCCCTTAGGTTGTATGGTGAAGAATTTTAAAAAGGGATTCAAAACTTGTGATTTTGGGGTTAAAATGTCTCCTGTACGTTTGGTCACTTTGTGCACTAGGGAGTGGCCTACTTTGGTTGCGGCCTGGCCGCCACGTGGTAGTTTGGATCCAACTCTGGTACAGCGTGTACACGTGGCTGTATCGGGTAGGCCTGAACTTTACGGCCAGTTTCCTTATATTCAAATAAGTGAAAAGTATACCCTTTGCCTCTAGAAAAATACACAAATAAAACGTCAATAAAATTACTCATGTAATAAATGCAACAGACTAAATAATAAAGTCCAATAATAGTCTGTGCAAGTCCCTTTATTCCCGATGTTTTCTTTTATGGTGTTACTCCATGATCAAATAAATATGAAAATGCAAAGAAAAAAAGGGTGAATTAGTGATATACTATTTCACTACAAAAAGGGAATCCTTTGTACAAATAAAAATATTAATAAATTGACTTTATTGGAATCTTAGCTGGAAGCTAAGTATCAATGTAAAAAACTTCACATAAATTAAAATTGGAATTAAAACAAACTCCAGATATCTTTAAATGAATAATAGTAAGGCTTCGTTACGGTATGCCTACTAGTTAGTACAGAAAGTGCTGGGTGCAGACCTTATGCTGTTCTCGGCGTCCCGAAATCAGCAGTTCAGATGTTAGTTTGCTGGTAACAGTGAAGGTGAATGCTCCCCAGGCGCTGGCTTTCTGTGATGTGAGTTTCCTTATATTGATTGTTGGAGACAGGCCGTAAATGACTCGCCAAAATGGCTCCAGACATGCCACGAGGAGCAGTGTCGCCTCATGGTAGCTAGGACTTGTTCGTCCACTAGGACTGGTGTTAGGCCCATTTTGGACACGCCCCCTGAGTCCGAGATCCCTTTGCCGCCCCCTTACTTTCCGTTAAGAGGAAGTGACGCAAATGCAGGAAGTCCTGCAACCCTCCCCTCATTACCCCCATCCACTTCCGCTTCCTCCTCCAGTACAGGATCCACCCCCCCTCGTACTAAATCTCCCCTTCCGGAATCAGAACTAACCCCCATTAAAAACGAATATCCTGATTTGGCGCCACTTCAGACTTCCGGTCAAGCTTCATCTAGCTCGGCTCGAAGTGTTTTATTTACAACCTTTTCCCAAAACCAAGCTCCCACATCCCCATACCCTATTTCTCCCCGACTGGAACCTATGACTGACGCCCCTCCACGTAGCCCCATACAGACCCGACAGTTGACCGGTGCCCAACAATTAAAACACTATCAGATGCCTCTTCGTCTGAATCCTGGGTCAGCCTATATCGATGCCGCAGGCCAAATGGCACATGCTGACCCAGTCTTTGTATATGTCCCATTCACGACAACCGACCTCTTAAATTGGAAGACCCACAATTCCTCGTATACTGAGAAACCACAAGCTATGACTGATCTGTTCACCTCAATAGTACAGACACATAACCCGACATGGGCTGATTGCCAGCAGTTATTAATGACTTTATTCAACAATGAGGAAAGGACAAGAATTAATCAAGCGGCCATTAAAGCGCTAGAGGATAGAGCCCGTGCTTTGAATCAAGCCAATCCGGCAGCATGGGCCGCAACACATTATCCCAACACCGATCCCGATTGGAATGTAAATGGTGCTGATATGGTTCAACTCAGAGCCTATAGAGACGCTATAATTGCTGGCATGAAAGCCGGAGGAAAGAAAGCCATTAACATGTCGAAGACAGTTGAGGTGATTCAGAAAAGTGATGAAGCGCCCAGTGTCTTTTATGACCGATTATTGGAGGCATACCGCTTGTATACCCCCTTTAATCCGGAAGACGCAGATAATTCCCGAATGGTGAACTCTGCCTTTGTCAGCCAAGCTTACGGAGATATTAAGCGCAAGCTACAAAAGTTAGAAGGGTTTGCAGGTATGTCCATCACCCAACTAATGGAGGTAGCAAATAAGGTTTATATGAATAGGGAAACAGAAAGTAAGAAAGAGGAAGAGTGCAAGATGCGTAAAAAGGCTGACATGCTAGCGGTAGCGATCGCAGGCGTAGATAGACGGGGCTCAGATAGAGGCGATAGTAGATGGAATAGGGAGCCTTTGAGTAGGAATCAATGCGCGTATTGCAAGGAAGAAGGGCATTGGAGGAACGAATGTCCGCAAAGAGAGCAGTACGAGAGAGACCTACCCAGGGCAGGCTACGGAAACTTTAGAGGCAGAGCGAGAGGTAGAGGAGGCCCCGGAGGGAGTAATGGTAATAGAGGGAGTAATGGGAACAGAGGAAGTGTTAGGGAAGACAGGTATATTCCAGCAGCGCAAAGGTCCCGCGATAGAGAAGGTAGGGACTTTGTAGGATTGGCTGACACGGTCGTGGAGGACTATTGATACCGACCGGGCTCCATCCCCCTTGGTCGAGCGGAGCCTATGGTCGATGTATCAATAGGGGGAAAAAGGAGTGCGTTCATGATCGACACTGGTGCTGAACATTCAGTGGTGACTAATCTAGTTGCTCCTCCATCTGGAAGGACTATTACTGTGATAGGAGCAACTGGAAGAAGTGCTGAAAAACCGGTTCTTAAAAGTCGACTCTGTACACTGGGAGGCCACGTAGTAAAACATCAATTCCTTTATATGCCTGAATGTCCAGTCCAATTGCTGGGACGTGATATGCTATCAAAATTACAAGCGCAGATTACGTTCCTACCAAATGGAACAACATCCTTAAAGTTTAATGGACCTTCAGGTATCATGACATTATCCGTACCAAAGGAAGAAGAGTGGCGACTTTATACAGTGTTGACTAGCCAAAACCCTAGGAGTGATGAGACATTATTTAACATACCAGGAGTTTGGGCAGAGAACAACCCACCAGGACTGGCCCGCAATATTCCACCTATAAAAATTGAACTAAAACTTGGGGTTTATCCAGTGAGCCTAAGACAATACCACATCCCGCAGAAGGCTAAGAAGAACATCCAATCCTATCTGGATAAGTTCATACGGTATGGTATCCTAAAATTCTGTACTTCCCCCTGGAACACCCCATTGCTGCCTGTTCAAAAGCCCGGTACAGATGAGTATCGACCTGTGCAGGACTTGAGAGCAGTCAATGATGCGGTTGTTAGTATACATCCAGTTGTACCCAATCCATATAACCTGCTTGCTTTAATTCCGGGCGGGGCTACTTACTTTACAGTCTTAGACATCAAAGATGCCTTCTTTTGCCTCCGAATTGCCGCAGAAAGTCAATGTATTTTCGCTTTCCAATGGGAGAACGCTGTAACGGGCTCAAAACGCCAAATGACCTGGACAAGACTGCCCCAAGGGTTTAAAAATTCACCTACCCTATTTGGTTCAGCTCTAAGCCAAGATCTATTGGATTTCGAGTCCATCCCAGGAGAGTGTGTATTGTTACAATATGTAGATGACTTGTTGATAGCAGCAGTTACAAAAGAAATCTGTCAGCAAGCAACGCACGATCTACTACACATTCTCTGGAAGGCAGGATACAAGGTGTCTAGAAAGAAGGCTCAGTTGTGTTTGCCAACTGTCAAATATCTGGGATTCCATATCTCTGAAGGTCAAAGAATTATGGGGCCAGAGAGAAAAGAAGCTGTCTGCCAAATACCAATACCCAAGAATAGAAGACAAGTGCGAGAATTCTTGGGGGCAGCAGGCTTCTGTAGGATATGGATTCCCAGCTACGCGATACTGGCAAAACCTCTGTATGCAGCTATCAAAGGTACAGAGCACGACCCCTTCTTATGGACCCAAGAACAGCAAACGGCATTTGAAGATGTGAAGAAGGCTTTGATGAGTGCCCCAGCATTAGGTCTACCTGATCACACACGACCATTCTACTTATATGTACACGAGCAAAGAAGAATGGCTGTGGGAGTATTGACACAGTACTTGGGATCATGGCAAAGACCTGTTGCCTACATGTCTAAGCAATTGGATGCAGTGGCCAGCGGACTTCCACCTTGTCTAAGAGCCGTAGCTGCAGCCGCCCTGCTAGTAGCTGAAGCCGATAAACTCACTCTGGGTCAAGAACTTTATGTACGAGTCCCACATGCAGTACAGACGTTGTTGGATTACAAAGGAAATCATTGGTTTAGTAACAGCCGTATGACCAAGTATCAGGCAATGTTGTGTGAAAACCCCAGAGTGCATTTAGAGACTGTAAACACCTTAAATCCAGCTACCCTTTTGCCACAACCTACTGAAAGTCAACATGATTGTTTGGAAGTAATGGATGAAGTATTCTCAAGTAGACCAGATCTTCGTGATTTTCCCATCCAGAACCCCGATGTTCAATATTATACCGACGGCAGTAGTTATGTGAAAGAAGGGATCCGCTATGCAGGATATGCAGTGACAACAATAGACAAGGTGATAGAAGCTCGGCCACTAGCGAAAGGAACATCAGCACAAAAGGCAGAATTGATAGCACTGACACGAGCGTTACAATTGGCTGAAGGTTTAAGAGTGAACATCTACACGGACTCCAAGTATGCGTTTTTAACCACTCATGCCCACGGAGCTTTGTATAAAGAAAGAGGACTACTGAATTCAGAAGGAAAAGAAATCAAATACGCAGCTGAAATCCTACAACTATTGGAAGCAGTGTGGGAGCCGAAAGAAGTCGGTATCATACATTGTCGAGCGCATCTGAGAGGAGATGGGGATGTAACTAAGGGAAATCGGATGGCAGATAGTGCAGCTAAGCGTGCTGCTGAATCAGGAAGACAGGAGTATGTGGGGCATATAGCTGCTCTAATACCAACTCCACTGTCCCAATGGACTCCAGTTTATACAGCTCAAGAAGAGGAGTGGTTAAAGACTGAACCAGGAAAGTATTTGGAGAACAAGTGGTATCAGCTAGAAGATGGAAGAATAGTCATACCAGCATCGCTAGCGGTAGAAATTGTCCAAAATTATCATAACGGGACACATTCTGGGAGAGACAGTACTGAAGAATCTCTCAGAAAACATTTCTACATACCAAGATTGTCCAACTTGACTCAGGCCATTGTACGAAGATGTGTAACGTGTGCTAAAAATAATGCAAGACAAGGACCAGTAAAGCCACCAGGAGTCCAGTTTATGGGGGGACTCCCCATGTCCGATCTACAAATAGACTTTACAGTAATGCCTAAATCGGGTGGACATCGTTACCTGCTGGTAATTGTGTGCACCTATTCAGGCTGGGTAGAAGCATGTCCTACTCGTACAGAGAAAGCAGGAGAAGTTGTAAGATTCCTGCTACGAGAAATAATACCCCGATATGGACTACCCTGTTCTATAGGATCGGACAATGGTCCAGCTTTTGTTCATCAGTGCCTACAACAACTGACTCATATGCTTGGTATAAAGTGGAGGCTTCATACAGCATATAGACCCCAGAGTTCTGGTAAGGTAGAGAGAATGAATAGAACCATTAAGAATCAGTTGGCTAAAATGTGTCAGGAAACCCAACTTAAGTGGAACGTTCTCTTACCCATAGCTCTATTGCGAATCCGCAGTACTCCTACCAGAAGGATGGGCCTCTCTCCTTTTGAAATCATGTATGGGCGACCACCTCCCGTACTTGGTAACTTAAGGGGGGATTTGAGTCAGTTGGGAGAAGGAATTACCCGGCAGCAGGTTGTAGAGTTGGGTAAGACTATGGAGGAGGTACAGAAATGGGTACAAGATAGATTACCTGTGAATATTTATCCCCCAGTTCATAGTTATCATCCAGGAGATCAAGTGTGGATTAAAGAGTGGAATAATGTACCGTTAGGGCCCAAGTGGAGAGGTCCTTATGTTGTTCTTTTGTCTACCCCTACAGCGATAAAAGTAGCCGAAGTGACTCCGTGGATACATCACTCCAGGGTTAAACCAGCAGCAGTCGATTCTTGGCAAGTTACAGCAGATCCAGAAAATCCCTGCAAGATCCGGTTAAAACGCACTACTCGGAGTCGGAGTAACGAGGAACTATTGTGGATTACAAATTTTATTGTTACAGGGATTTGGTGAAGTGAGTGTTTTTAGACGGCCATAATAAAGCCTGTCCGCTCACCAGCACATAGTATATAAGCCAGGGAAAGTCTCGAAGGGACTCCTGTGAAGACGAGCAGAACTCCATTCCCTGCAGCCCTTACATCCTGGAAGCTGAGGTGCCTTCGCACGGACGAAGACTGAGGATGACGGCGAAAGATGTGTTTTTGATAGTGTTTATTTATGTGTGTTTTTATATTCAGGAAGGTAGAGGTACCGACACTCCTAGCTGTGAGGTATGCATTAAGACTACGAGAACAGGTAACCATATTTCCCAAACCCTAATTTGGCATTCACAATACGAGTGTAAAGGAGATGTATCGAGATGTAGATACCTAAATATAGATTATAGTGTGTGCCATTTAGGAGTAGGAGAACCTAAGTGCTTCAGTCCAGAGTATCAACCACGTACAATTTGGTTGACTCTCAGGAATGGAGATCCTCAGGGGACCCTAATTAATAGGACGGTGTTAGAATCCGTACATTCTTCGGGTGTTCTGCTATTTGATGCGTGCAAAGCGATATCGAGTGGTAGAAAGCCGTGGAATGTATGTGGGGATCTTAGATGGGAGAGGACGTATGGGTCTAATGATAAATATATTTGTCCCAGTAGTAAAAATAAATATGTGAGTCCTAGATGCCCAAATAAAGATTATAACTTCTGCCCATATTGGTCTTGTGTGGGGTGGGCGACTTGGGGACAGACGGTAGACAAAGACATGATAGTGACTAAGTTGCCTACCAGCCCATATTGTAAGTCTATGGAATGTAATCCCATCCATATACTTATAAATAACCCCGATAAGTTCTTAGACAAGTATGGCAATTTATTTGGGTTTCAAATATACGGGACGGGTTTAGATCCTGGGACAGTATTGTTTATAGGGATAGAGACTGATACGGTATCCTCCCAAACTCATCAAGTATACCATTCTTTTTATGAAGAGATGAGTATAGATAATAAGATCCCCCATAATGCTAAAAACCTGTTCATCGATTTAGCCGAAAGTATTGCCGGTAGTCTTAATGTTACCAACTGCTATGTGTGTGGAGGTACTAACATGGGAGACCAATGGCCTTGGGAAGCAAAGGAGGTAATGTCCGGTTCTGAGGCAGTTGACCAACTAATATCTACACAAGCCGATTATCATATGAGTGTTAGAGGTAAATCTGAGTGGAGATTAAAGACCTCCATCATAGGTTATGTTTGCATAGCAAGGAAAGGAATAATGTATAACACTTCTGTAGGAGAATTAACTTGTCTAGGGCAAAAAGCTTATGATGATGATACAAAGAATACAACTTGGTGGTCGGCTTCAAATGTCTCAGAACCATCTAACCCGTTTGCTAGATACGCCAATTTAAAGGATGTGTGGTTTGATTTATCCATCACATCTACCTGGAGAGCCCCAGCAAATTTGTACTGGATCTGTGGTAAGAAAGCCTATTCGGAGTTGCCACAGGACTGGGAAGGGGCATGTGTGTTGGGTATGCTCAAACCATCCTTCTTCTTGTTACCTATTGAAACAGGTGAGACTTTAGGTGTTAAAGTATATGATGTGAATCATAGGAAGAAAAGGGGACCCATAGAGATAGGCGCCTGGGAAGATAATGAATGGCCTCCCCAGCGTATTATAGATTATTATGGGCCAGCCACGTGGGCAGAAGATGGTACCTTTGGTTATAGAACCCCTATTTATATGCTCAACCGCATTATAAGATTACAGGCGGTGGTTGAGATTATCACCAACGAGACATCACAAGCGCTCAATCTTCTAGCGAAGCATAACACCAGGATGAGGACGGCAGTCTACCAAAATAGATTAGCCTTGGATTACCTTTTGGCAGTAGAGGGAGGTGTATGTGGGAAGTTTAACCTGAGCAATTGCTGTCTTCAAATAGATGACGAAGGGCAAGCAATAGCTGAGCTTACTAGCCATATGGTTAAACTAGCGCATGTGCCTACTCAGGTATGGAAAGGGTACAATCCAAGTAGTTGGTTTGGTAGCTGGTATGAGTGGTTTGGAGGGCTTAAGGCAGTGGTAGGTGGAGTCCTACTGATTTTAATGTTGTGTCTAGTCCTGCCGTGTCTTATACCCTTAGTAGTTAGGTCTGTGCAAAGCCTGATAGAAAACATAGCAGAGAGGAAGGCTGCTGCACAGATAATGGCGATTTATAAGTATAAGGCTCTAGATCAGGGAGAACCAATGCAGGAAGATGAGTGTTAAAGATTCACATCATAAGATAAGTCTGGTCTGGTTCATGGTAACTTGCGGTGTATGCAAACTAAGGTTAAGTGATGCCTCAAGTAATTGTGAAATATCAAGAGGCATCAAAGGGGGGAATGTGGTGGAATCTCGGTAAAAATAAATTTAGTAGGCCGAGATTACCACGTGGCATGTGTACGTGCATATGCTGACGTATCGATCAGTTGGTTGCACGAGGCAAGATACGATCAGTAGTGTACGGAGCATGTGCAAGAATACAGGATATAGTATTCCCCTCCTCCATTGTGCTGGACAAGCCATGCGGTCAAGCAGGAAGTTAATTCTTATTTGTGTTGATTGGTCAAGAGAATGTGCGGGTGGAGCTTAATATGGGAGGAGTTATGTGCCTATATAAGGAGCCTGCACTATTGTCCGGGACTCAGAACTTGTGGTATTTTGGTGACGCTAGTCCCTCTGAGTCCCGATCGGTGATCCAATAAAGAATCTCTTCCTTCCTGAAGAAACCTGTGTCCATCTCTCTGTGCTTGGCTTCCGTCAGTTTCTCCGGTATCAGTACCACATGAGTACAAACACTGTTATCATTCTTGTATAACATATAATTAGACCTTTAACCCCTTAAGGACCAAACTTCTGGAATAAAAGGGAATCATGACATGTCACACATGTCATGTGTCCTTAAGGGGTTAAAGGGACACTATAGTCACCTGAACAACTTTAGCTTAATGAAACAGTTTTGGTGTATAGAATCATAGGCTGTCCCTAGATACCCAAGCCACGGCAGATCTGCACATGTGGAATAATTTCTTAACCACATGGAATGGTAAAGGCATGTTCCTCCCAGGATTGTATGACACTTCACCAACCATATGGTCAGACGCGGCGTCTACCACGGGTTTTGCAGCAATCTACTGGAATGAATGGCTTTGGGGCAGTTGGCCTGTAGAAGTCCAGGATTTGGAAGGTTTTTCCACTACCTCAACTCTTTTTGAGATCTACCCTATTGTGGCAGCTGCCGTGGCATGGGGTCATTTATGGTCAGGGTCATCAGTCCGTTGTTACTCAGACAGTCAAGACACGTGCAATATCATCAACAAGGGCCGCTCATCATCTCTAACGATCATGAGATTTTTAAGGAAACTCACTTGGCTGGCCGCATGTCACAATTTCTTTTTGGTTTGCTTTCATGTACCAGGTGTTTGTAACATAGCCGCTGACAATTTGTCTCGATTTAAATTCCAGGCATTTCATCAAGCGCTTCCTACAGCCGCTCAAGCAGCCACAGCCACCCCTTCATTCCAGCATCTAATCCTGGATTAAACCTACTCAACATAGCAGGGAACTGTCCCAATTAGCACTTTCGTCCAATACTCGTAGGACGTATAACAGAGCCTTCACCTTGTTTAAAAGATTCCTATTGGAACACGACATATCTCAACCTTTTGTCATGACATCTCTCCTAGGTTTTGCTTCTTTTTGCCATCTTAAACTGAAACTATCTCACAACACCATTAAAATATATTTGACAGGCATTCAACACCACATGCTAACCCTATGGCCAAACAACCATAGCTTCATGTCATCATACCAGATAAAGAACATACTCAGAGGTATTCAGAAATCAGTTCCCCCACTTACCTCACAGAGATTACCAATAGACAACCAACTTTTACAATCCTTATCTAATCTGTTAGATTCAAAAGCAATTAATTCCACTACCAACGCAGTAATTAAAACAGCCATGTACATAGCCTTCTACGTCACACCATAACCGACTTGCTCTTTTATACCATTCTACGCTTATACTGGAACTTTACTCCTTATACGGCTATGTGCCCCTAACACAAGTATTAAGGCCGTTTGGCCTGTAATTGTGGGAGGGGCTTATTATACACTTACCTATTTAAGGAACACCCCTTGCCTGGCTCCATACCGTTCGAGGTCAGCGTTTGAATGACCTTCCCACCACTCCACATTCTAAACACTTTTTATTCTTTTTTTTTCTTTTCTCCTTTTCTTTCTTTTCTTACTTCCTGGTGGGCCCTCTTTATTTACAGGCCTACTGCATTTTCGGTCCAGGCACACCACAACCGACTTGCTCTTTTATACTATCCTACGCTTATACTGGAACTTTACTCCTTATATGGCTATGTGCTCCTAACACAAATATATATATATACATATATATATATATATATATATATATATATATATATATATATATATATATATTATATATAATATATTAACTTCACCCAGTATTCACATGCAACCAAGCCCTGCAGAATCTTCTAATATGGACAGAAATGTAGGAACTGCAAAAAATATACTCACTCACAGTGTGAGCAGCGAATTACACGGCTACATGCTGTTAAAGCATATATCTCTGGCTCCATTTATGATCTTTTTGTGGACATGGTCAAACAAGTATCTATGCCAGCTAAAGAATGGATTGAAGAGGTGGAAGCACATGGTGTACTGATACCATTTAAAATAGATACTGAAGCAGATTCCAATGTTATTTCAGAGGCTCTCTGGAAAAAAACTACAACCTAGACCTAAACTTCAGAAACAAACTAATGTGTTGAAAGCATATAATGGACTTGACATTCCAGCTGTTGGTCAATGTATACTGACCCTAAGGCAGGCTTCCCCAAACTCCGGCCCTCCAGATATTGCTGAACTACAACTCCCATGATTCTCAGCCTATCTATTTCATTCATAGACTCATGGGAGTTGTAGTTCAGCAACATCTGGAGGGCTGGAGTTTGGGGAAGCCTGCCCTTGAGTATAACTCCTCAGTCTTAAAACACCCGTTTGTTGCGGTTCCTGTAGAAAAGGTTCATTTAATTGGATTACATTCTTTACAACCGCTAGGACTGGTCATCAAGCTTTTTGAGATTACAAAATTGAAACACAAGGGCATTGCTACCTTATTTAAAAAGCATAAGGATGTTTTCAGTGGACTTGGAAAACTTATCATTGAATATAAAATTGCTTAAACCCTGAGGCAATGCCTGTGATTCATGCTCCTCGCAAAGTACCAGTAGCATTACAAGACAAACTTTAAAAAGAGCTACAGCGCTTGATAAAATTGGATGTTCTAGAACAGATACATAAACCAACAGAATGGGTTAATTCTATGGTTATTGTGGCAAAAAAGGTGGTTCACTATCCCAAAGCATTAAATGCCAGTATTCAAAGGGAGCACTACCACATAATTAAATCCTTGGGGAGATGGCAGGTGCCCAGCCGTTTAAAGTTCTTGATGCCTCTAATGGATATTGGCAGGTACCTTGTAAGAAAATAAGCATATGCATATGTACTTTCAATACACTCTTTGGAAGGCACTGTTTCAAGCGCCTTCTGTTTGGTCTGTGTTCAGCTCCTGAAATATTTCATCAAACCGTACAGCAACTGTTTGATAGAGTAGAAGGTGCCAAAGTATACATAGATCATAGATGACATTCTGATATTGGGTGCTAATGAAGGTGAGCATAAAGAACACGTTTTGAATGAATGCGAGAGCACTACAGATTGTACATAATAATGGATTCAAGCTAAACCAGCCAAAGTGTAGGTTTCTTCAATAGAAATTCTTTATCTGGGAAAGATAATCTCAAATTCTGTAGTGAAGTCTGATACTACCACGGCAAAACTATTTAAAACATGCCAAGTCCTGTAAACAAGAAAGAGTTACAAAGATTTCTGGGAATGGTCACCTACTTGCCAATCTATCAGACAAAACTAAACACATGAGAGGTTTACTGGTAACGCCTGTTGAGTCAAATTGGGGAAAGGCTCATGAGGCTGAATTTGTAGTACTAAAGGAATTGCTAATGACAGCACCTACACTACAATTTTTTGATGCTTTACGTAAAACAAAAATTTCCACAGATGCATCCAAAGATGGATTTGGTGCAGTCCTGTTACAACATGATGACACAGGGTGGAGGCCTATTACACACGATGCCAGGCCTCTTACAGAAACTGAATGCACGAATGCCTAGATAGAAACAGAGACAGTTGGCATAGCGTTTCACAATTTTGTTTATGGAACTTCATTTGCAATTGAAACTGATCCTACACCATTAAAACAATTTAGCATAAACAATTATGGAGAGCTCCACCTAGAAGTCAGAGACTGCTGCTTAAAGGACCACTATAGTGCCAGGAAAACATACTAGTTTTCCTGGCACTATAGTGCCCTGAGGGTGCCCCCACCCTCAGGGACCCCCTCCCGCCTGGCTCTGGGGAGAGGAAAGGGTTAAAACTTACCTTTATTCCAGCGCCGGGCGGGGAGCTCTCCTCCTCCTCTCCGCCTCCGATCCTCCCTTTCGGCTGAATGCGCATGCGCGGCAAGAGCTGCGCGCGCATCCAGCTGGTCGCATAGGAAAGCATTTACAATGCTTTCCTATGGACGCTTGCGTGCTCTCACTGTGATTTTCACAGTGAGAATCACGCAAGCGCCTCTAGCGGCTGTTAATGAGACAGCCACTAGAGGATTTAGAGGCTGGCTTAACCCTATTATAAACATAGCAGTTTCTCTGAAACTGCTATGTTTATATAAAAAAGGGTTAAACCTAGCTGGACCAGGCACCCAGACCACTTCATTAAGCTGAAAAAAAATATGACTATATATTGGAGTTCTCCCCTGGCAGTTATCTCCTAATTGCATATACCTTGTCAAGAATTTGATATGAATGTAACAGGTCTCCTGATGATGGAATTGATGCTGATGTGGATATACATATTAACAGCATGGTGATGTCTATAGTGATTTCATCAGTCATGTGGAAAAATTTCAACAGGCAACTGCAAAGGGTGAAATAGTTCAAATGTAATACAAGCCATACTTTCAACAGCCAAAACACACAGGGATGAATTGACAGTGCTCGACAAGGTACTTTTGAAAGGTAGGAGATTGGTAATTCCAGTTTCCTTGAGATGAGAAATGCTACAAAAAATACATGAAGGACATTTAGAAATACAAAAATGCAAGAGTAGAGCAAGGGAAGTTCTGTATGGCCTTCAATGATGGGTCAAATAGCAGCCCTGGTCGCTTCATGTCCTACTTGTCAGTCATTTCAGTCATCCTCTCCTAAAGAACCTCTGCTGCAGGAAAGTATGGTGAAGAGTCTGTGGTATACAGTGGGAGTGGATTTGTTTTCTCATGATGGGCATTTTTACCTAGCAATGTTGGACTCATCGTACCCTGAGGTTGCCAAACTCAGGCATACGTCATCAGAGCATGTATGCAGGAAACTACGGCTATATTTTTAAACTTTGGCATCCCTACAATTATAAAAATAGACAATGGATCTCAGTTATTCTGCAAGTACTTTAAGGCATTTTCTGAAGAGTTTGGATTTCTTCACAAAACATCAAGTCCCAAATATCCTCAAGGAATTGATTAGCTGAGTGCAAAGTCAAAATCATTAGAAGACTACTTAACAAGGCTAGTCATTCAGTTGAAGAATCACAAGTAGCGTTGCCTAATTATCGAGCAACACCTTTGCACGTGGTAAATCTCCAGCAGAATTGTTTTTTGGGCATCAGATAAAGACAAAGCTACCACAATTGAATTAGTTATTTTTTTTTACACATACTCTTACTGTACTTTTTACACTTCTATACAAGATACATTTATATCCAGTTTTATAACCCTCATGAGCGGCGGGTGGGGACCTGGGCGGCCTTTAGGTCCCCACCATTATTTATTTAATTAAGGTCCCCACCTGCCGCTCATGGGTAGGGACAGGGGTGGACATTAAGTCCCCCATTTATATGGACGCAGGGAGGGGGGGGGCACTATGTGTCGTCGTCCCCCCCCCCATTTTAAGTATTTGTGTTCCCCACGATGGGGAACAGGGGGGGGGGGGGCTGTGCCAGGTCCCCCCTTATTGCACTAGTGACTGCACATGTCTAGAGCTCAGTGGAATACGAGATTGACTGCCTCTCCCTTCTGACTTCTACACTAGGCCTTGCTTGACTCTGCAAGAGTATTAAAGGCTGGCGCTGTGAAGTACTTGACGGAATGTTACGATCGGTGTTAGGAACAGGTATGACGGTGATCATGCCAATCGAGTAAGTTTGGTGTCAGATAGTTTGCTTAAAGCAGGAGCTGAATTAGGAGCTCTCTCGAAAAGCTTCCAGCTGCCATGATGCTCAGTCCTTGCCCCCCAAAAAACACCTTTTTAATGAGCGACAAGAAGGACTGGCCACCTAAACAGTGCTTTACGAACTATAGTGTCAGGCATACATGTTTTTATTCCTGACACTATAGTGTTCCTTTAAATCTAGTGTTTCTCTGCAGCTATAGAGGATTCAGGAACATTTTACTGTGCCATACATTTTAACATGTCATTCTGCTACCTCAAGCTGCATTTTTTTTCTCCGCTATAACGTTTGTAACTTTTCTGTTTTAATATCATTTTGAGGATCTAACTGGAGGATTGTACATAAAGAGTTAAGCCTACGGTTTCCCCTCTCCAAAGGCTATGCTTTAACCCAGAGCTGGGCTTCTGTTGCTCTGGTACATGTTGTTACATAGGAGGAAAAGAGACGTGTCCATCAAGTTCAGCCTTTCTCACATCTGTTTTTTGCTATTGAGTGGATTACCACTGGGTGCAGTTGTAAAAAGCGTTGTATTTTAATATGGTTAAGAGTTTTCTGCACTAAATTTGTGTGTTGCATTTTAGGTATATCAAGATTATTTAATGGTAGACTCAGGCTCATTCACTTTACAAGACTTTATAAAACCCACATCAGAAGACCATGTGATTAGACATTCGGGTTGAATTCAAAGTGAATTTCAAATTCAAGGTAAAAAATAGCCAAACTGGAAACATTCTCTAAGTCAGCTATGCTTTCACTTCAGCTATTTGGCCTTAAATTTGAAATGCACTCTGAATGCTGATTTTAGTAAATATCCCTGTACATTTACATTTCAAGAATATTATATGTTTTATACTGTATATGACAGATATTATATAGCATTGAATTGCACTGCAACACTGTTTTTGGTATTTTTGTAGATTTTCCCAATGTTCACTCACTCTGCAGTTTGAAAACATTCTTACTTTACAGCATTTTGTAACACCCACCTAAAACGTTTGCAAATATGTCTGTATGTACGTGTATATTTGGATACTTGAGTGTGTGTCCGTGGGTCAGTGTGTGTGTCTGCTTGTGTGTGTCAGTGAGAGTGTGTGCATCGGTGCATGTGTCAGGATATGTGTTAGTGTGTGTATCTGTGTGTGTGTACATTTGTGTGTGCATCAGTCTGTCAGTGTGTGTGTATCTATATGTGTATGTATGTCTGTGTGCATCTCTCTCCCCCTCATCATTCCATCGTTCCACGATCACAATATAAAAAACAAGAACAAAACCATATATACACATTTTCTGGATATAAACTTAACAACAATTATTCTCATTTCGCGATAACAAACCTTTAAAGTTAGTTGCCTGTAAGCCTTCATAAATCAAACGTTTCTGACAACTTGCTATCTAAAAAAAGGAACATGTATTGTCAGGGTAGATAAGAATGAATTGGTTCATCTTGTCTGCTCTTAATAAAAATCTAACTTATTTTAGATACTTAAATAATTATGTGTACAGGCACTCTTTTATCCTGAATTGGTGCAAAGTATCAAGGTCGCCCAATAAACTCCATTAACAAATATAAATCACCAAATGATACTGCACTCAATAATTGTAATGCTTTTTAATAATTAATTTAAATCCATAGATATATAGATATATAATTTAAATTCATATATATAAAGATATATAAGTATATACAAAAGAAAATATCGATTTCATGGGGATAATGTATCCTGTAACAATCAATCTTACTCCATGTGAAAAAAATCCCTACAAGGAGCCAACTTATTTGTAAGCAAAATATTGCAAAACCGTGATCAATTATTGGAGAGCCCAAATACGTGTAGTTGATAATTGTGGCACAAAAATATAATATAATAGTAATGAAAAGTCCTATGAGTATGTTTTATTATTTGTGTTAATTGGATTACTAATATTAAATATATTTATAGTTTATAAAAGCAGTTCACAAACTGTGTGCCGAGGCGCCGCGATGGGCACACAGGGGAGCCGCGAGTTATTTCATATCATAGCACCGGGAACTGTGCTCTCCCCAGAGATCTCCCTCTCCGGCCCGCTAGCACTTTGCTGCAGTCGGCAGGGGAGGGAAGGAGAGAGGACCCGGGGGACCCCCCATACACACACACTACCCCCCATACACACACTGTACCCCTCAAACAACCTGCCCCCCTCACACACACTGCACCCCCCACACACACTGTACCTCTCATGCACAAACTGCCCCACACACACAAACTATTTCCTTCACAAATACATTGCACCCCTGTACACACATTGCATCCCTCACACACATGCACACTGCCCCCCCATACACACACTACCCCCCATACACACACACTGCCCCCCATACACACACACTGTACCCCTCACACACACTTCACCCCACCACACAAACTGCACCCCACCCACACACACACACACTGTACCCCTCAAACAACCTGCCCCCCTCACACACACTGTACCCCTCACACAAGCTGCCCCCCACGCACACTGTACCCTCACACACACACACACTGTACCCCTCATGCACAAACTGCCACACACACACAAACTACATCCTTCACAAACACAATGCACCCCTGTACACACATTGCATTCCTCACACACACACACTTGGATCATTAATTTTAGGAGTTGACTCCTTAACATGCATTTTGCAAATAGTGCGTGGACTGGTTGCTCAATACACATGTATTTGCTCCTGAGACATTGAAATGACGTTAAGTATTATTTATGTTATTATATTCTTAAAGGGACACTGTATGCACCCAGACCACTTCAGCTCAATGATTTCCTTGCAAGGTTAACTCTACCTCTAATGACTGTCTACCAGACAACCTCTTGAGGCACTTTCGGGTGGTAAGGTGTTTTTTGGTTGCCTAACTGACTCTGGATGTCCTCACACTTTGCACGAGGACATCCAGCGTCAGCTAAAACCCCATAGCGAAGCATTGATGCAAAGCTTTCCAATGTGGTAGTCCTAATGCAATTGCCGCACATGCTCACTACGTCTCCAATGCTGGCTGATGTCAGCAGAGGCAGAGCCTGACTCAGCGCAGAGGGACATAGGCACTAGATTTAGGTAAGTGACACAATTGTTTTTAACCCTTTTATCGTAATCGTAATGCAAGCAATGGAGGCACTATATGGTATTATAGGAATACTTTGTATTCCTAGCATTATTGTTTCCCTTAAGTAACAATTAATTTAGTCCTTATTACACCATGTGATACATTCACAGAAACAGTGAACAGTGATGAAGTCACAAATATTCTACGCATAGACCTTTGAGTGCATTTATTACCCTGTTGATGTACATTATTGGTTCTTCAAGCTCCTTAGAAAAGCACATGACATATGCACCGTCGTTATTCGGCAGGTGCTACCTTAACTTTAACTTAAATAAAACACTGACACCGTTTTGTCCTGTTGGAGTATAACATCCACAGCTTTATTAATTATTAAATATAAATAAATTAACATTTAGGGTCATTGTCCAACTGACATTATATTACTATCCCCCCGCACAATACCCTTGACAATGACCCTACCGCTTGAACAATAATTAACATTTAAATAACATTTAACTTGTAACACACGGCCTACCAGAGAGGCCCCATAACCATACTGTTAACTGTAGGGGTGTACCCAGACACCCCTACCCCCTAGGTTCATAGCCACCGAAGAGCTTGAACCTACCAACACTCACTTCCATCTGGCCTACTCCAGCCTAGGCCTTGGCCTGTCCATTTCCAATTCCAGCCAAATCCTGACTATAACACGCCCTGTTCCGCCATAGCACATGACTTGATCCCTTAAGGACATGTGCGCCCCCCACCACCCTGAAACAGGGCCAGGCTAATGCCTTCTTGAAAACCAAGATTGAGTAAGTCACAACCTACATCTGACAGATGTACCCCGTCTCTTCTAAAGTAACCAGGTAACATTCCCTCCAGTTCCCAGTTCCGTACCACGATGCCACCCAAACGCCGAATGATGATTGCCATAGCCCTGTTAACCTTGCCCCTGCATCGAGCCACCGCAGCTGGATCCCTGGCATGTCACCACTTGAAACGGGGCACCATTTCTGACCAAACCACCACCATGCCAGGGACCAGCTCCAGCAGACGATCCATGTCCCTCTTCATCCTCCTGACCAGCTCCCGTTGCGGTATCAGGCCCAGGTCATTCCCTCCCCTGTGAACCAATACTATGTCCGGTACGGACCCTCCCGCCACCTTGTTAAACAACACGCTACTAAGGCTTTGCCAACTAAACCCCCTAAAACCAAACCATTAAATCGCCACTCTCTCCCAAAGAAAGCCCAGCTGTGTTCCACTTCTCCGAACTGCAGCCCTCTTCTAAGCCCAATAGACATACGAGTGCCCCAATATCCGCACCTTCCAACCTGCAAAGAAAGAAATGTTAGTGCCAAAGTACCGGGCATTCAGGACTCTACCGCATATACCACCGCCCCCGTTACACCAACCTGTCAGGTCTCACATATGATCGGAAACTTAAGGATTCCCACCTCCCTATACATTTGATCCTCTCATGCCCTAGTCCCAACCGTGCCGCCTCTGTTGCGGCCCCAATACGAAACGAGTGCGTCCCGAACTGCCTGGGCTCCAAGCCTAGCTTCTTTACTCCCATTCGGAACACCCTCGCAAACTGAAAACGTGACAATGCCGTGCCATCCGCGTGCAAGAAGAAGCAACCGTTCCCCACCGTGCGTAATGCCAAGTACTCCGCTCCTCGCTCCACCGGGCACACCCCCGACCCCGGCAACTCAAACAATACTACCGAACAACCTTTACCAAAGATATCTGTCTTCGATCGGCACAACCTGATCTGTACTCTGTCTCCGCATACAGCCACGTCTTCGAGCTGTAACCCTCCTACACCCACCCTGTTTGCGCTAACCAACTCCCCAATCCTAAATTGCCCCTGCGAACAAGGTTACCTCGAATGGGGAGCTGCAAATTCCCGGAAGCGCTCCCACCAACTCAATAACTCGAAGGACACTGGTCTCCTCGTATCCACTGACTTCTTCCCTCTCTTGAAACCCTTCACAGCTTGCCGGATCAAGAAATGTTTCGTGCTATCAACCCATCCATTGAACTTAAATAGAAAAGCCAAGGCTGTCTGTCAACCATGGCAGGCGATGCCTGCTTTGCAAACAAGCGGCAAAGCAACCATAATAACACATCCAACCGCTGTCCCTCCGAGAGGTCGCTACCAACCTGTACCGCCGTCTCGTCCCACATTTTCCAAACCTTCACATATGAGGACCATGTGTTCGACGCCAGCGACTTCCTTATGCACTCCCCAAGCAAGCCATCCCGAGCTGCCACATCACGCCTGGGCACTCCTGCCCCCGCGTCCGCGCGTCCGGCGCTGCCTCCCGAAAACGTTCCCACTGAAAACGAGACAGCGAGTCAGCCACTACATTTTTGAACCATGGTATGTGCCTCGCCCTGAACATTATGTTGAATGACATACAACAAAGCACTAACAGTCGTAGCAAACGCACTACTGGTGGCGACGACGTGGTCAAGCTGTTAATTGTTTGTACCACTGCCATATTATCGGAGTAAAATACCACTTTCTTATTTGCTAGCTCCGAACCCCATAACGCCACCGCCACTACGACGGGAAAGAATTCCAAAAATGCTAAATTCCTTATCAGAGGGCTCGCCTTCCACGTCTCCGGCCACACCTCCGCACACCATTTACCCGCCAAGTAAGCCCCGAATCCAATGCTGCCAGACGCATCCGTAAACAACTCCATAGCTTCCGATGACACCGCCGGTTCCCGAAAAAGCACCTTCCCGTTAAAGTTGCCCAAAAACTGATCCCACACCCTCAAATCTTCCTTCATGTCGGCCAACAATCTAATGTAGTGAGATGGCAGCCGTACTCCGCTTGTCGCTTGGGCTAACCTTCTACAAAAAACCCTCCCCATGGGGATCACCCTGCACACGAAGTTAAGACTCCCTATGAGCAACTGGAGCCCCCTCAACGTCACCTTTCTGGCTCTCCTGACCGTGTCTAACAACTGCCTTAGATTCCGCAGCTTGTCGCCGGGCAGCCTGCATTCCCCACGTTCCGAATCAAGCTCGAGCCCCAAGAAGCTAAGGCACGTGGTAGGGCCCACCGTCTTATCCTCTGCCAAAGGCACTCCGAAAGCATGTGCCACCCGCTGGAACACCCTCAGGACCTGTGCGCACCGTTCGGAGTCCTGAGGGCCGACGCACAGAAATTTGTGCGCACCACCATATTCCCTGCGCACCACCATATTCCCTGCGCACCACCAATTCCAGGAAAGTACTAAACCTTTCGAAGTTGGCACATGAGATGGAACAGCCCATAGGCAGACACAAGTCCACAAAAAACTTGCCTTCAAAATGACACCCCAGGAGGTGATGACATTGTGGGTGTATGGGAAGCAGCCAAAACGCCGCCTCCACGTCCACCTTGGCCATCAGCGCCCGCGCCCTGATCTCTGAACCAGCTCGACGGCTTTGTCGAATGACGTATAGGAGTCCGAGCACAGGTCGGCATCGATGTCATCATTTACCGAAGTCCCTTTCGGGTGTGATAAGTGATGGATCAAACGGAACTTGCCTGCCTCCTTCTTAGGGACCACCCCCCAGAGGTGAGACCCGCAAGTCCGCCAATGGCGGGGTGGAAAACGGCACCGCCATCCTCCCCAATTGAACTTCCTTGGCCAATTTCTCCCGCACTATCCCCGGATGTTCCCTAACCGACTTAAGATTCACGCATAGTGTACCCGGCCCCGTAGCATTGAAGGGGATTTTAAAACCCTCCGCAAAGCCCTTCCATAGGAATTCTGCAGGTACCTGATCAGCGTATTGCCTTAGCCACGGCAACATCGCGCCTACCTTCACCGGCGACACCCCCAGCGGGACACCCCCGCCGAGCTGCAGGAGCCACTCCCGGGCTCAACCTCTGAGGTGGTCTCGTCCTCCGCGCCAGTCTCCTCTCCGGTCCCTCCGCATGGGTTGCAGCTGAACCGAGCTGTTCATGGAGCCATGCCAGTCCCCTGTGGAAGAAAAAAGAACTTCGCTGACCCATCACAAGTAACAGGTTAGTGAAATTTTGATTAAACCCCTCTATAAAATTGCCGATATTTACACTGCCTTTTACTGCTCCCCCACTTTGCCCTGCCCTAAACCCACCCCTCAATCCTTTTCACCTGCCCACTTCCTGTCCTTGTCAAGGCCCACTCCCCTGCTTCACTGTTCCGTGGGCTCCAGAAACAAAAAGGACATTGCCCATTCTAAATGACATAGCCATTTCTTGCCAGAAAGAAAAAGCCTCCATTTCTACTGGAAATCCTTTTCACAATAAATCCTATAAAAAATAAAGCAGTTCAAGGGAGATTGCATATTAGGGAGGCTAAAGAGTAAAGGGAAGGGGGGCTAAAGAGTGGATGAGAGGGGGCCAAAGAGTGCACAGAAGGTGAGGAAGACTAAATAAAAGCAGAGGGAACAGGATGGGAGGAGGGGGAAATAAGTACGCAGGAGGGGAGGGGGGCTAGAGAAATCACAGATGGGGCTAAAAAAAAGCACACAACGGGGGCTAAGTTGGGCATAGGTGGGGAGGGGAGCTAAAGAAGGTACAGCTACAACGGGGGAGGGGGACAAAAGAAGGGTACCGGGGGGTGGGGGGAGGTCAAAAGAAGGGCACACAAGGGGAGGGGGGCAAAAGAAGAGTGCAAACAGACACACAGAGGAGCTGGGGGGGAAGGCACACAGAGGGACTGGTGACACAAAGAGACATACAAAGACATACAAAGACATACAAAGAGGCTGGGGCTCAAAGAGAAGGGCTAAAGGTGGGACAAAGACATGCCAAGGGGCTGGAGGGGATGAGGCACATAAAAGGGCTGTGAGGACAAACACACACACAGAAGGGCTGGGAGGAAGAGACACACAGAGGGGAAGGGGAAAAAGAGATGCACAAAGGGGTTGGGGAGAAACAGTAACAGCTCATAAAGCAGCATATATACTTTATATAAATATCAGTTGTATATGTTCTAACATTGGGAGCTG
This sequence comes from Pelobates fuscus, assembly GCF_036172605.1. Lineage (NCBI taxonomy): Eukaryota > Metazoa > Chordata > Amphibia > Anura > Pelobatidae > Pelobates > Pelobates fuscus. Next base: position 292,783,886 of record NC_086317.1, on the reverse strand, counting down.
TGAAGTCAAAGGAACACTCCAAGCACCATAGCCACTACAGCTCTATAACTATTGTGTGACTTCTTAACTGCGGCCTGCCAGTCACCATGCCAGCCTCCACTACTAATAACAAACAGCCAGAAGTTCATGAGCAGAAACTTACATAGCTAATTGGCTAACAGTGTCAGCCAGGGCCACAATAGGACAAAGATCCAGCATTTACAGGCAGAGCAGCTCAAAGGTAAGGGAAGGGACCAGGTAGGAGTTTGTTAGGTCATCATCAATGACACGCAAAACCTGTAAAGGGGTCATAAGTGCAGCACATGCACAACGTCCTTCTGAAGAGCTCTAACATTGGAGAAAATGCCCTGTGTTTGTTTAGCACAGCACACGCAAATTTCATTACATAAAAATCCAAAAGACAGGGTGTGCCAAGGACAGAAAATAATGGAACCAAGTGTTATTGAAATCTCAAAAAAATAAATAAATTAAAAGCAGAACGAATACACAATAAAACCTAATAATGCCCCTATACAGTAAAAAAATATATATAAAAAATGGGGTACCAGATAAATACAAAACAGTCCCAAAATTGTAGTCCTGTAGTCCTTCTGATCACAAATATCCATGTAATATTTCTGGTGGAGTTTAAACCAGCCCCAGATAAATCAGCATTCAGTGGTTTACATCTCCACTTATATGTAGCTTGGGTGTCTTTCCATAGTAGAGTTGTAGTGAAGGGTACAATATAAAACAAAGAAAAAACAAACAAACAATAGTGCCCTCTATTTGTATAGGTATAAGAGTAATGATTGGAAATGTGCTCACAATTTAACGAGCAGACAGACCTCTCTATGGAATAGGCGTGAGTGGTATATTCCCTATCTATGATTCTTTGATAGAGGTCTGCAGGTATCTCTAGTATTAAAAAAACAAATGCCAGAGGAATGGTAATACAAAATGTGATAAAGTATGTGGCAAAAACTCAAAATTGATGTAGTTACTGTAGTGTCTGTATGTGTGTGGATATGAGTGTGTACGTATTGGAACACTTACCCAGCTGAGGAAGCCGAAAGGAGCTCGGCGAAACGCATCCTGGGGACTCTATACATCACCTTTATGCCCTTATTTAGAATTTTATATAGTTTAGAACACACAATATAGAGAGCGCAAGATAAAGATAATATAGTGAACTTTCTAGGACAATGCCCAAAACCCAGTTGTCCACAAGATTAAATGGAAAAAGCTGCTAAATACAAATAAAAACCTTCCCAAGTTTTAAAACATCCTATAGAACAAAAATTAAAACAAATCATGTATCAGCGCTTAGTGAATTTACCCCTATTTTTAACATAGGGTTCAACACAGAAAATATCTATTAATAAAGAGTTTTCATTCCAGTCTTATTAGAGGGCACTTTTAAAAGTCCGCAGGGATAAGTTGCTGTAACAGTAGTATGTCAAATCTGTGTCTTTGTACATATCCAAACAATAAAATGTTGTGAAGCTTATCTCTAAGTTTCACAGTAAAAGCAAAGTTCAAACAGAGTGTCAATGGAAGGATTTGAATGTTACCGCTCCGTGGATACTGCTTATTCAGAACCGGTCCTGTGCACAAAGATCGGTCCTCTCCAGGAGCGCCGGCTTCCAGATACTGCTGTGATCGTTGCAAAATTCAAAAGTCCCGCCAAAAAACACGATCTACGCGTTTCGCTCGTTAGATTGAGCTTTTTCAAGATTTCAAGATTGTATATCTATTTGTTTTGATTTTGATTTTTGTTGATCTTATGTGATTTTCTAATTGGCCATTAGAATTTTAACTTGAGATCATTCAATAAAAAGTGTTTTTTAAATATATATTGGACTATTGATTCCTGCTAATAGGAGTGTAGTCCTGAACTACACAACGTGCTGAAAACGAGCCTATTTATGACTCCATTCTTGAGTATAACATACTATTACTATATGTAAGACTGTTGGCTTCAGGCAATATTGCACCATCTATATGCTTTGTTTAAGCCCTAGCTGACATCGTGCAAAACCACCTAATTTGAAGAAGGGGAAGATCGCCTTTATGGACCTGTGAGTGTTTTATCCCTGATCTTGGTGGATAGTTTAGGAGAATGTGAGTGGTTTCTTTATATACACTTATAAGAGTTGGAACATATAACAGTGTCATACTATGAGAGTTTAATTTCATTTTTAAGTATTTCTCAGCAAGAATATACCAACACTACTGTGTCCATTTTGGAGGAACACTCCTTCCGTTTTTGAACGATAAATTTGCATGTGGTCCTACACCTTTTTGTATTTGATGAGTGTGTATGTGTTGGGAGGAAATGGAGGCTGTATTGTATGTGAAGAAAGTAAGGGGTATAGGGGCTGGTGTGTGGGATCAGGAATGTATTGTGTGTCTTTGTGGGTGGAATATTGGCTGTAGTGTGGAGGAATGGGGCAGTAGTGTGTGTTTTGGGTGGAAAATATGTAGTGTGTATGGGGGAGGAAGGAATAGGAGTTGCAGTATGGGGAATGGAGACTACAGCATGGAGGGAATATGAGCTGCAGTATTAAGAGGGATTGAGAATCTTTGATCTCCATGCTGGCTCTGGTGCTCTCTTTTTGGCCTCAGTCCATGGCCTTTGGGGCCCTCCAGGCATTTGCCCATTTTCCCCATAGGCCATTCTGAGCCTGGTGTCAGCCTATTGCTCTCAGTCAATTAACTATTCCTTATTTCATGGTTTGGTGAGAGCTTTTACACATTTTCCATGTCTTGAAATGTATTTATTTTTGCAAAGGTCTCATGCCCACTTGTATGGTTATGCCATGAGGTATTAGCAAGGGAGATATACTTACCTGATACTCTCCCTCCTCAGAACTGCCAACTTTCCCTTCATCTGTTTTGTCTACTCTGGCACCTTTTTTCTGCTAGAAGAAATGTGATTTGAAATATTTTTGAGAGGATTGCAAAACAGGAGCCCAAAGAGGAGGTTGGCATAGGAGGAAGCACTTTTTGCTTCCATCAAAGTCTTGCATCCTCATTAAACCTAAAGAAAGTAGTCTTAGTAATATTCAACATTGTTGGCCTACAGAAGTTTTGAAAATAATTTAAAGGGTTACTCCAACAAAAAAAAACTTTGATTTACTAAAACACTGTTTATGGATGGAGTAAGCTTTGGTGACATTCCTCAAAAGAAAAAAACAAGAAAGAAAGCAAAAAAACAAATTCATATCCCACGCCGAAGCCATGCTTTCCCGGCAGCTGATTTTCCTCTAGTGACATTACTCTCACTCACTGCAGAGAGAGGTACATGCAGGGAACAGTCTAACGGGAGGACATGGGCAGCACAAAGAGAACGGCTGGGCAACCATTGTCATCTGTCCCCACCATGCTATGTTTGTATATCTCTGTATGTGCAATGTTTCACACTGAAACACTGTACATAAAGACTCCAAGAACCATAGCCACTTCAAATAACAGTAGTCATGGTGATTGGAGTAACCCTTTAAGTTAGATAGAAGAGGTCAATTACCTGACACCTGTCGGCCTTCATTATATGCACATGCCTTGAAGGTGGATTTTCTGGTTACACTGAGCATTTATTATAATTTTGCACTTCACTGTCACATCCTGTTAATGGCTGTGGATCATTTCTGGTTTTGGCTTCTGGTATCCAGTACTCTTTTTACAATTCTTGTTTAGTTTTTCTTGTTTTTTCTGGTTTTCTATTCCATGTCTGGTTTTCTTTATGCTGGGTTTTCTGGGTTCATTCCTTTATTCCGTTCCTGGAATTCCCAGTCTCCTGGATTCCTTTATATGTTTGTTTTATGTTGCCACACCCGTTCCTTTTCCATGAATCCTTTTGTTTCAGTTGTTTCCTGCAGGCAGTTGCTACAAGTCCTCTGCCCTTTTCTTGCAGGTAAGTCCTGTGTGTGTTTTATTATTGTTTATTTAGTCATGCATATCTAGGTAGATAGGACCCACCTTAATTGGAGGATTTTGACGCAGTTGGTGGGCTGCATACATCTTGGCCATTTATGTATGTCTCAATCTCCAATGTTTTACATATATAGTACTTAGTTATGTCTCCTCTTGTTTTGCCTTGCATATCTTGTCTTATTTTATTTTGTCTTGTATTCCCAGTTCATGTACAGTCCTGCCCTGCCCTGTTCTTGTTTTCCTCATGTCTTGTGTACATGTTCTGGGTTCTTCTTTCTGTCCTGCTCCGGTTCTGGGTTCTCCTAGTTTTGTCTTATTTTCTTGTTTGGTGTCTATTCTAGTCTTACCTTGTTTCTGTACTGGATACATATCTGCTGCAGAGCCTCCCTATTCAGATCCTGGGAGGTCTGCATATTGTCATCTGGCACCTGGGATCCGCAGAAGCTGCATCAGGGCCCTGGTATGTGGCCGCACAAACACTGGTGCTCAACACCAGGGGGCGTGTGGTTACCCTGCACCAGGCCCTGATAATCCATTTCCACACAGTGACTCCTAATATCAAGATCAGGCATACTGGGTCCCGGTCACCAGACTTTATGTGTGGGGTATGCAATATTTTAATAAGAAATAAAGAATGCGCTTATTATCATGTGAAGGATTTGTGTTGAGATAATCTTTGACTGGTTCTATTAAATAGTTTGACCCATAAGTCATAGCCTAATGCATGCTTTGATAGTTGATTGTTGGCCTGCTTTCTGTCGTGCATATATTAATTGACATTTCAGCCCCTGTACTTAGATCCTGCTTTTTTTAGCAGCATGTCAGCAGGCTCTCAGCAGGCTCTTCCAGTGTTGACAGTCACTTTAAACATAATAAATGGTGACTGTTGCCCTAAACCCACACCTGTTCTTAACCTACCAACACTGGTTATAGGCAATTGTTAAATACTCTGGAACAATGTGCAATAGTTTCCAACTTGGCCTGAATAATACTCTAGAGATAAAATACACTGTGATGTTGGCTACATCAAAACACTAAAACTTAGAACTATCCTTATTGAGTGCAGCTAAGAGTCTAAAGTGTATAACTGCAATACATATTATGAATTACTTTATGTCTTGGCTAAACATTCCGGCTTTTTTTCATATTCAGCAAATCATTTTGCCTTGTACTTCTGGCAGTCCTTTCTGTTTGCTTTGAAACTGTGGTAACAGTAAAGATAATGCACTTAGCAGAAATTTATATACATGTATACTATATATATATAAATATATTTTTTATATATTGTGGGGTTTTTCTATGTCCTATCTCTCACTTGCTTTAAAGGGACACTGTAGGCACTGTATCTGATTCAGCTTATTAAACTGGTTACAGTGTCTGGAATTCACAGGTGCAATCAATGCATTCAACATCAAACAGTTTTTTATGTTTTTATGTTTTAATGATAAGCGAGAGTCCCCAGCAGCCCTTCCCCTCTGTGCTGCTTTGGCTAATGAGGAAGTATATATACATCTAGAACACCTGGGTGATTCCCAAAACATCAGAGGCATGGTCCACCTCCATAGTGAGTGTATCCAGCGTCAATAGGGCAGCCACGATGCTTTTAGAAATTAGATGCCCATACACACGCCGACTATGTGTGGAAACTCCCATGTCAACGGACACTCTGGAGGCTCTGTCCACCCGTTATGTGTGTCTGACAGCATCCCCATAGCTACCGGAGAACACCAAACCCACTGGATGAAAGCAAATAGCTAAAACTACCAGTTACTACAGACTGCATTTACATTTGGATGAGGCCAGGATGAAATACCTTGATGTTCAAGAAACTGGAATAACGGATAAAGCATTGTTTAGAACAGTTTTTCCTATGAAATTCCATACAGCCAGCACAGCCTTTAAATCTTAGATTGATCGAAACTGGAATATCCTGCAAAGGGATGCCACTCTTCCTGGAATTGTGCAACAGAAACCCATGATCTGCTACAGACGTAACAAAAACTTAAAAGATCTTCTGGTCCATACAGACCCTATACACTGCTATAAGTCTACAAAGCTGAATGTGGTGAACCTGGGCTGTGTCCGTTGTCTGGGCTGTGTGACGTGTGGGCATAATATACCATCCAAGATTTTTTGTCACCCCCATACGGGAAAATCCTATAAAATAGGATGCAATGTCCATTTTACATAATTGAGTCTCATGCCTTCATTATACACGCTGTTAATATTATTAATAGGTTTTAAGCTTCAGTCTATACCATGCGTACACCTAGTGTATTTTATATTTTTTTTTTGGTCTTGTTTTTTAATAAGCTCAGCACGAGACTTGCATATCTCACAATAAGCAAAAGTGAGCTTATATATGATAAATAGTAATATGCATACTCATAAGGCTAATGCGTTCACACTGCTATTGTCTCAAACTTCAGTTTATCAAGAGCGTAAATAGCTTGAATTTATTTTTTTTTTTTTATTTTTTTTATACTTCATAATTGCTAAGCGATAATTATACTTACTTAAAAACGCGCAGTTAATCGACTATATGCATCTTATAACTAGATCTGTTCTATGCATGTCTAGCCTAGCGTGTTTTATCACAAAAACGATGTTTAAGAGCTTGCTATCTTCATATAATATAAAAAATGTGCCATCTACACTGCCACACTGTGAAATGTTATGGAAATGCTTGTAGAAGCTGTTGTGGCTCTACACGCTTGTTGTCAATCTATGCACAAGAAAAATAAAGAATTTAAAAATTAAAAAAAAATTAAAAAATGGGACCTTATACTTGTCACATGTCATGGTGAATTTGATGTTGGAATCTAATGAATTCAGTTGATTAAAAACTGTGTCTAATTGGGCTCTCGTGCCACCCCAACATATGAACACGTAATCTATTAATCTTTTCCATGTTAAACATTTAATATACAATGGAGTTGTGTATGCATAAAGTTCTTCTGGACGGTTCATGTATATGTTGGCATATGTTGGGGCGACAAGTGTTAAGGGCAAGTTCATCAAGTGTTAAGGGTAAAGGTGTAAAATAGTATTAGCAATAAGCCATAAAGTCCTCAGTCCCGTGGACTAAATGTTATGGTATATATAATTTAAGACCATGGATATAGCCTATGTCCTATGTGTCACCTCCCTGACAAATGACCCAGGAGTTCTTAATATTTTACCATCTCAGATAGTGTGCACAAAAATGATTAATAACATGTATATTAAAATAGCTCACTATGAGGACTGCAAGTGCAAAGAGCAGATGTTCATCTAATAAGTCACATGACTGGCACGATATAAGATAAAAACTGTTTGATTTTATTCAGGCACTTGCATGTATTTGAGAGCTCCACAAGTGGTGCTTTCTTTTTGTAAATCCTCATGAAAGAAATATTAAATAATGTGACAAATTGCTGCATTCTGCTAGATATAAACCACTTTCATGAGTCAAGAGAACAGAAACAAAGATTTCAATAATGTTAAGCTGCGAAGGACGGAAATTCCACAAGAACGCAATTAGAATTCAATTACTATGTGTTTGGAAATTCTGCAAATTTCTCCAGATGTATCTGGGAATAAATGTTTAAAGATATACAGGACCGATTATGCATGTTTTGAGCTTATATTACAGAACCAACAAAATTGGCAAAGATCATCAAATTATTTTATATTGTGATAATATAGCCTATATTCTTGGGATTGTTTTCCACATCCACATATAATTTAAAACCATACAATGTGTAACATATATGGCAGTTGCTCATATATCACCATGATTGATGGATTTTTAATGTGACACCCTTCTATCAACTGGAAAGGTACAATATGTATTTTATGCTTGTCAGCAGTAGAAAAATGTGTACAAATACAAATAACAAGGCACTGCAGAAATGCAAAAAATTTGTTCTGGTTTTACATACCCTATAGGTGCATTGCTGGGGGGGGGGGGGAGTGGGGGGGGTGTTGACAGGGTCTGGAACCCCAAGAGGAGTCCAGAAAAGCCCCATTTAATTATTAGCCAAGTAATACTTAGAGAGAAATAGCACCTCCAATTATATAAATTGTGACAGTGCCACTTTATGCATCATATTTGGAGTTAATTATACAGCACATTGAACGGGTATTACTGTGAATATATGGCTTTAATTCAATGTGGTGATGGGTTATTACAGTACCAAAGAAGCAAGAAATCAGGGAGGGGGGGGGGGGGGAGAGAGAGAGAGAGAAAGAGAGAGAGAGGAAAAAGAAAGAAAGATAAAAAGGGAGATTGAGGGTAGACCAGCTAAGAAAATAGAAGGGGACAGGGGTCTCTATTTTGCAGATATGACTCTATCCAGTGGGTCCAACGTTGGCAGACATACCCTGCAAGTATGTAGTCATTTTGTCCATAGTAAGTTACTGTAACCCACTGGGGTCGTGTTCAGGCCTGCAGAAACAACTCTCCCTTACAAGTATGATCCACAGAGATCCTGAGGGTGAGAATAGGATTCTGTCGGGTCAGGGATAGCATGGGAGCTTTGATAAAATAACAGAAAATCCAAGGCAAAGGTATCCGAAGAAGGGTTGGTCAGAAATCAGAGTCAGACGGTCCAGAGGTCAGAGCAGGCGACAATCAGCAAAATTCAGACAGCAAGAACAGGAAACACAGGGAAACAAATGCTAGGGGTTATGTGGCATGCAAAAAAAACAACCCAGCGCTAACTGAAAGGTGTGCTTTACTTATAAAAGAGTTGCTCAATCCCATAAGTTGGTCTCCCCTGTAGAAGGGGATACCTGAGGTCAATATGACTGACTGTGGGACTCAGCCCCACCTTGAATGCATCATTGTCCTGGATCTGCCTCTCAGCTACCCCCCCATCGTCCAACCTCTGATCTGCAGATCAGTCTCCTCATGCAGCAGCTGCCATCTTGGAATGCCGGAACAATCATTGTGAGCTCCCTGACCATTAATCAAGGATCTGAGGGTGCCGACTGCAGTGCAGCAGCCACCGGCACTATGACCGCTGTGGACTGACCTCCAGGGCATCGTTGGTGCCCAGGGTCATGTGAGTACCGTCGGCGAATGTGACTGTTACGGAGATAGAGGATTTCCAGTTTTTAGTGATGCATAGTCTATTGGCCATACATTTGCAAAACAATTGCTTATTAGGTGATAATGAGAGGTCTAGAATTGGCTATGGGTGATTAAGCAAAGATGTCTTGGAGTTAGGGGCAAGGTCAACTTCAAGAGCCACACCAACTTCCGACCAATAGCTATGCCCAAAGTGGTTCCATGAGTGGACACGTCAACCACATGTGATGGTAGGAGCCAGCGCTCCACAACTTCAAAAGTACAAGGAAGAATGAGATGAATGTATGTGCTGTAACATAGTAGGGGACACATACCATCTGGACAAAGGTATAGGAGTTTTCTCTCAGCAGCAGTGTCATATTATCAATAGGAAATAAGTGTATATGAGAGCGTAATATGAAAATTTCAGAATCTGGCATCTAGTGAATGTCCTTAAAAAACATTTGAGGAATAGGCTTCATTCCTAGAAAGAAATCCGAAACTTTAAAGAGATCCTTAGCGACCCACCAATGAAAATGCTGAAGAGACTTTGCTGTCTGATAGGCCAATAAGCCCACAATTGGTAGCATACTAGTACCATGGCAGGACAGCTTATCTCAGTATCTACAAGACTGGCAAAGTACAAGAGAGTGGGAAAGCCTACTAGAAATCATCTGAGGAAGTGGAGTGATCATGGGATACTATAGAATATAATGAGGATAATAAAGGCATGCCAAGTCATGTTCCAATTGCACTTTATGAGGGGAATTAAATATATAGTGCAAGTAAGTGCGCATAGCCTTATAGTTATAGTAAAAATGGGGTAGGCTCAGACCTCCAGACAGTTTGAGCTTATATAAAAGCAACTTATTCTCATTATGTAATATGAAGGTATATATTTGTGTCTGTAAGGCATCAATGTATTTATTTACAATAGGCAATGTAAAAGAGAAAAAAAATGTGAAGCAGGTTAATTTTCACAGAAGAAAAAAAACTGTTTTATTGCTACGTATAAACTAAGAATTGCTTTTCCAAGCATTATTCACAGCTTCCAATCTGCTTGCTCAGGCACTGAAATCTAAAACAGTGGCAAGTAACTTATTTTCCTCAATTAGTCATATGAAAAATTAATTGCCTGACTTTTAAATATAGATTATTCTTAAGCTCTAAAAAGCCCCAAAAGTGGAAAGGATTTATAATAGATTGGGTATAGCGAGCTGAGCATTAGTGAGGTAAAGAAGGATATCATCTCCGACCATGAGTCCTGTAATGTCCATTGCATGGAGTATATGCATGGAGTATAGAGGCAGCTAAAGGTTCCACAGCAAAAGCAAACAAAAGAAGTGAAAGTGGACAACCCTGCCGTCTGCCATTCAGAATGGGAAATTCCTTGGATATAACTATTCAGAGAATAAAAGCAAATACTTTTTGATATATTGTTTGCACCCTATGCCCAGCATTCCTGGCATTGCCAGAATAAATGGAGCTAATAGCATCATCCATAGAGCTATGTGAGCATGCTACAGTGCATGACCTGTAGTATAGAAGGAATGTCCAATTGCACTGATTGGCTTAGACTTACAATAAGTCAATCACTATGTCCTAGAGTGGCAAAATAACCCCAATATTTTAAAGCTATATTTCTACTTCGTGTAGGCTGGCTAGGCATTATGTAAAATATTGTTTAGCAACAAAGTGGTTGTCAAGGGATGCAATCATCGTGAGAGAGAAGTAGATTAGAACTAACAATTTACAGATTACAAGATTTAATTCATTTACATTTTTATTCTTTTTAAAAGCATCAGGAAATTGTATATGCTTATTAATAAAATATGTCACCAGGAAGAATACATAGACATTTCTTTCATTTTCAAGTATGTCCCAGACAACACATAGAAATAAAATGTTACACAGGTTATTTCACATATTCAGAACTCTATAGGAGAACATTTCTTGGGTTGACCTCCTTTTTATGTGATTAATGGTAAGCAAGAAGCAGGGAGCAGAATAATGGAAATACTCATATTTGTATAACTCTTTTCTGTTTGATTGCTTCGAGAATAAGGACTCTGATAGATTGATTGCTTGGAGAATGAGACTTCACAATCGGCACCACACAGGATAACTATGTATTATTCATTCTGTTTTACAGGATTAAAAATTCAACTCTAACAGACAAATTAAGCATACCCTAGTGGAAAATAAATGCCAATAATTCCATAGAAACCTAAGTGATTTTCAAAGCAAACTATGTTTCCTCATGTTGCTAATGAGGTTTTCTATAGAACATAAACAAGCAGACTTCAACCAGAACTGTTCACAGGTTACAGTCTAGTCAGTATGATTAGTTAACTGGGGCCATACGAGACAAAGAAAATGTTAAATAAGACATAAAGCAAATCATGTAAAGTGTACAAGGTTCATTTTAAAAATTCATTATAAAAAATATTTGAACAAACAAAGAAAAAAATTGCACAAGTAAAAAGTAACATTTTCTGGATTGATTTTTCAAACAAGAGCAGTATGTCCTTCAAGGAGATTATGGAATGTCAGATCTCAGAAAATTAATATACAGTTGTAATCATAATTATTTAACCCCCATTAAAGATCAGGTTTATTGTCAACGTTTACAGACTTTTAGCTGTTTGTAATGAACAAATCAAACAAAAGCTCAACACAACTCTCCAAATTCAAGTAAAAATGCAACTTGTAATGACGTCTCTAGTCTCAAATTATTTACCCCTCCTTTGCAAGCATCTTTAGTATTTAGTAGGAGGGCCGGTCTGTACTTCCTGGCCAAGTTCTCGCTCCTTCTACTATATTAGAGCGTTGCCATGGGATACAGCAGCAATGCTCTAATACTGTTCCTGGCGCTGGCCGGAAGGCCCTGCATTTCCCACGGGACCACCAGGGAACAAGGTAAGGTAAAGGAAGGGGGGAAACCCTTAGTTTTTTTGTTTAATTAAAAATATATATTAATCCACTACATCCTTTAACCCCCACTAGTGTGCCTATTCCCCACCATTGTCCCTAACTCCCCACTACTGCCCCTATCTCCCTCATTACTGCCTCTATCTCTCCCACTACTGCCACTAACACCCACTACTGCCCCTATTCTCCCCCCCCTACTATAGCCCCTATCTGTCAGGGTGGCGGTCCGATGCCCGGGACCCAGACACTTTCCGGGCGGCGGTGCAGGACCGGGACCCAGTATGCCTGATGTTCAGAGTAGGAGTCACTGTGTGGAGGTGGATTAGCAGGGTCTGGTGCAGGGTAACCGCACGCCCCCTGGTGTTGAGCACCAGCGATTGTGCAGCCACATACCTAAACCCTGAATCAGCTTCAGCAGATACCAGGAACTAGGAGCATGGGAATTAGCAGACCTCCCAGGAGCTGAATAGGGAGGCTCTGCAGCAAGATTGTATCCAGTACTAGAAACAAGGCAAGACTAGAGATAGGCACCAAACATGAAAACAAGACAGCACTAATAGAACCCAGAACCAGAGAAGGATAGTAAGCTAAACCCAGAACATATACACAAGACATGAGGAAAACATGAAAATAACATGGGCATGACTGGACAGGACTGTACATGGACTGGGTATACAAACTAAAACAAGACAAGTTAACATAGGCAAAACAAGAGGAGAAATAACTAAGTACTACATGAAAATAACATGGGCATATGGAAATTATGGGGTTTAGTCACACTATATGATCATACATTGCATAAGCCTGCCAACAATGCCAATGTACCCCATATCTTGCAGGTCCTACACTGCCTAATGTATGCTAAAACAACCAAAAGACATATATAGCACTTACCTGCAAGAAAGGGCAGAAGCCTTGAGGAGCTGCCTGCAGGAACACTGAAACAGAGTGAATGATGGAAAACAAACAAGTGTGGCAACATAAAACAAACATTTAAATGAAACCTGGAGACTGGGAATCCCAGGGATGGATTACAGGAATGAACACAGAAATCCCAGCATAAAGAAAACCAGACATAGAATAGAAAACCAAAAACCAAGAAAAACTAAACAAGAATTGTAACAAGAGTACTGGATACTAGAAGCCAAGGCCAGACATCTCCACAGAACAGAGCAGGACGTGACTATCCCCTAGTACTGCTCCAAACCCCCCACTACAGGTCCTAACATCCCCACTACTGCTTGTAATCTCTTACTACTGTCCCTAACCCCATAACCATCACTACAGGTCCCAATGTCCCACTACAGGTCCCAACATCCCACTACAGGTCCCAACCTACTACTTCAGCCTCTAACCCCCTACTATTGTCCCTAACTCACACTAGTGCCCCTAACCCACACTAGTGCCCATAACCCCCTACTACAAGTCTTCACCCCCTCATCAGCTTCTAACCCCCTATCCCCACAACTGCTAACTCCCTTCTACTGTCTTTTTATCCAGCTACAGCCCTTATCCCGCACTACTGCCCCCATGCATCCATTACAGCCTCTATCCCCACTATAGGTCTTATCATCTACTACTGCCCCAAACACCCACTACCACCCTTAACCCTGACAGCTGCCTTTAAACCCTCACTACTGCACCCAAACCCCATCCTCCACTTCTTCCCACATGTATTTCCCACACAGCACACATTGTCACACACAACATTCACAGCAGCACAAACTCATTACTCACAGCTACTCACACTGCTACACATAACACTCACAGCTACCCAAACACAGCCACTCACAGCTATACACACATTACACACAGTCAGCCTTATACATCACGCACAGAAAGCCACAACACGCCTCATACATAACTACAACACTTAGAGCCACCCTACACAAAACACACACAGTTCTCCTCTGAATCATTCAGATGTTCCTTGGTAAACTTAAGACGGGCCTGTACATGTGTGTCAGGATTACAGTATGATCCAGCACGTAGAATTGTGTAATACAGAGAATTGATAGGTAACATATACCCGACCTTAGAATGGCCGGACTAATGTACCAAAGAATAGTCAGGAATAGCCGAGGTCAAGAGACACAGAAAGAGACACAACGATAAGGAAAAGCCAGGGGTCAGGGATGCCAGAAAACAGTGAAGTCAAAATCAATACCAAAGTCAAATAACCAGAAAAAACAGAATCAATAACGCGCTTTCTGACAACCACAAGGGAAACCACGACAGGGCACTGAGCAAGAGAAGAACTGGGCCTAAATACCCCGCATGTGGATACGATTGGTTGTAATCGGCCTTTGACCCCAAAGGCAGTTACCAGGTTCCTATTTGCATGATTGCTGCTCAGCACAAACCCTCCTGTGGATTGATTGCTGCTCGGCACAACTTTTCCTGTCAGGACAGTAATTTTGCTTGGCACAACTTTTCCTGTCAGAACAGTAAATGCCATTAATCACATTTTTATGTGCGGAATATGTGACAATGTGCTTTCTTGAGCAGGGGGACCTTGCGGGCGCTGCAGGATTGTAGTAGTGTGTTTCCAATTGTTTTCTTGGTGACTATGGTCCCTGCTGCCTTGAGATCATTAACAAGATCTTCCCGTGTAGTTCTGGGCTGATTCCTCACCGTTCTCATGATCATTGAAACTCCATGAAGTGAGATCTTGTAGACTGACAGTTATTTTGTGTTTCTTCCATTTGCGCATAATCGCACCAACTGTTGTCACCTTCTCACCAAGCTGCTTGGCGGTGGTCTTGTAGCCCATTCCAGCCTTGGGTAGGTCTGCAACCCTGCCCCTGACATCCTTGGACAGCTCTTTGGTCTAGGCCATGGTGGAGAGTTTGGAATCTGATTGATTGATTGATTGATTGTGTGGATAGGTGTCTTTTATACAGGTAACAAGCTGAGATTAGGAGCACTCCCTTTAGGAGAATGCTCATAATCTCAGCTCGTTACCTGTATAAAAGACACCTGGGAGCCAGAAATCTTGCTGTTGATAGGGGATCAAATACTTATTTCACTCATTGACATGCAAATCAATTTACAACTTTTTTTACATATGTTTTTCAAGATTTTTTGTTCGTTATTCGGTCGCTCACTGTTAAAATACACCTACCATTCAAATTATAGACTGATCATTTCTTTGTCAGTGGGCAAACGCTCAAAATCAGCAGGGGATCAAATTATTTTTTCGCTCACTGTACCACTGATCCACTGGGCCGAAAAGTTCCAGTTGTGTTTTATCACTCCACAGAACAGAATCCAAAACTTTCTGTGGCTTATTTATATGATTTTAAGCATATTTTAGCTGACTTTTCTTGTGCTTTTGGGTCATTAGTGTAGTATGTCTTGGAGTTTTAGCATGGAAACATTCTGTGTTTAGTACACGTCTTACTGTGCTCACTGAAACTTTAGTGCCTGTTGCCATCAAGTCTTGCTGCAGGTCTTTTCAGTCACTCAAGGGTTTATCACAAAGTGCCCTCTCAGAAATCTTGTTGCAGCCATTGATAGCTTTTTTTTCTGCCCCATCCAGGTAGTGTTCCTTCAACTTCCTTAAACTTTAAACCTCTGAACTATGCTTCCAGTGGTGTCTCTAGGAACATTCAGGGCCTTCGCTGTCTTTTTGTATCCTGTTCCTTGTTTGTGAAGGGTGATGTTCTCTTCTCTGAACTTTGTTTACCATTCGTATAACTTGTCGATACTTCTAACATGCTGTCAAAGTGTCACTCAACAAACCCGTTGCCAGTTCAGGTATTTCAAGTTTTCCAGCTCAAGCACAAGTCAGATGAAGCCCTTGATTAGTTGCATCAGGTGTGCTTGAGACAACATATGTTTTGCATATGTGTGCTGTTTTTAGTTATTCTATTCAGGGGTTGAATAATTATAAGTTGCAATTTTAGTTGAACTTGGGGAACCACTTGAAACATCCATTGTGCTGAGCTATTTGAATTGCTTTTGTTTGATTTGTACATTGCAAACAATTGAATGTCTGTAATTTTTGCAATAAACCTGATTTTCAAAATGGGTTAAATAATTCTGATTACAACTGTACATAATATAATAAGGCAAATGAATATATATTTGTTACCTTCATATATTGAAGCATAAATAAAATGTGCATGAATGAATACGAGTTGTAAATATACAATTATTAATAGATGACACATTTTTAACAAGGAAGCTTTGTCTCATTTCTTTTGTGTGAAGTACTGGCATATCCCAGTGAACAATAGTGTTTTTGTATCTAGTGAGATTGTATGTCACATGTATCAGTATAATTGTGCATCTTTCCAATTTACAAGTCAATGTCAAAATGTCAAATGACAGTAGCCAAATTTTGCCATTGCTGATGTGAGGGGCAGATTGTGTCATTTGGCTTTTCCAGTATAGCTTTATTTTCTTATAGGATCTAACCTCTTTCTAATGAAATGATTTAAAATGTGTTAAATCATGTGTAAAATATTTGTAGTCAGTATTGAAAGGAGTTTGGAAGAAAGGATGGGATACAATCTCAAGTATTTATCATGCTCCAACAGACCTTTTACCCCTTAATGACCAAACTTCTGGAATAAAAGGGAATCATGACGTGTCACACACGTCATGTGTCCTTAAGGGGTTAAAGAAGTCCTGACTCCTGCATTGTCATGGCAAGGATGTTAACATCTACTGTCATCACACAACTGTATCAGAAATTAGAACCATTCCCAGATGGGCAAATGTTGCTGCTTGTATGAAAGTATACTGAAAAGTCATCAAGATGATGTTCCTTTTATAAAAGCAGCTTTTCAAGTCTCCATTAGGAATCAAATCAGGATATATATTTTTGATCATCCATGGGTGCCTTGGGTGAAAGAGCTATTTGAAATCCTCCATGTGGGAACAGTGATTTATATTATTTAGAAGGCAGGAGTCCCACTCCCTGCAAAAACTGAGGTAACTCCTCCAGTATCATCTCTTCTGATATATTTTGTATGCACAAGTTATGTCTTCAGCTTTAGTTTTCCTAGTATGGAGGTCTGTACGGACTTTCTGCAGGCTTTTGAGTAGGACTAAGAGTCAATGTGCATAGAATATAGGCCGTTAAGATCTTCTTCAACCACAACCACAAGTGCAGTTACCACCTCTTTCATGACAGATACTTGGAACATGGTTTAATCTCTCTCAAGGGATGTCAGCCTTGTTGGACAATGTATGGTGATGTTCAACCGATGACACATCATGGAGACCACCAAGAGATAAAAGGGCTAATGCACCTCCTACTCAGATTATTAATATTTTGAACCTGAAAATCAGGGATCATGAATCGGTGCCATCTTTATTTGCTCAGGCTGCGCAGCTTATTTAAGCATAGCCCTGATATTTTGAGATCCAGAGTATGGGTTCTCTTTCAAATTTTTAAACATCTATCCATGACAGTTAAAAGCAGTAATGAAACCAAATGTGATTGCAAGGTGTTATAGAAGCAGCAAAATAGTCATGGAGGTTTGCAAATCTTTCAGAACTGAAGAAAATGGCAACTGTTCAGGTCATTTGCAGGCTTCACCTCACTCATTTGGGCATTTTGCCACTAATGCCAATGTCAAGAGTAGTCTCTTCTCGTCTTTGTGTAGGTGGTGCAACTCAGAAAATCCTAATAATGTGTTTCACTAAATCTCCATTTTACAGCCATGTTGTACATAGGGTTACACTTTTTAGGGGGGGGGGAGGGGTTAAAGGAGGGGCTGCAATCACTAAATCACAATATACTTAGCACACAAACAATCAACACTTGCTTTTATGGTTTCTAAATTTGGATTTGTACTTGCTTTGCTTTCCAAGTGTATTTTGGAGCCTCGTGATTATTGCACTAATTAAACATAGATATTTTAGAAAAATCAGACACTTTCCATAGTATTTTACATGTTAAAATTGCATATTCTTTATCTCAGAACTTTTTTTTCATATCTCAGAACTTTTCTTCAGCATTTTGCACCTGCTTTGACAACATTTAATTTTTATGTTTTTTTAGGTTTTAAAGAATGTCAAGCAGTAAATGTATGCACTGCTCAGTTATCGACAACTTAGATATCAAGTTATACCAGCAGTTTTGGACTAATAAAACCTGGGCCACTAGTTTCCTGTAAGGACTGTGTTGAGAAACATTCAGTCAAATATTCCTTGCCAATTTAAGTTTCACACAGATTTGTAGAAAAATCTACAAATCCACTATGCTTGTGGTTTGGTTTCTTTAGGCCTTAAATTGCATAACTACTACTAATTCTAGAGAAATTTCACTTTCGTAAATAACCCTTCTCATCTAAAGATAAATCCCATGGATCTGCAGCCACTGCAGACTACAACTCCTATTTTAATAGAGAGAATAAAATAGTTTTTTTCTAATAACAGCTGAATAGTGAGTTTGCTCACCTGTAACATAAATTATCACACTTTGCAGCCTTACATTTTCTCATGTTCAACTATATGCCAGACACATTTCATGTATGGGCTTTACAACTCAAGTAGAATTGAGTGGTCATTAGCGGTACGTCTTGTGTTTCGTGACCTTTTAATTGGCAGAGACTTTAAGCAGCTGCCTGTGAGCACCATGCAACTCATGTATTATATATCAACTTTCTAAAACGTTCGTTAACATATCTCTCTCCCTAATGAAAGATATTTAAGATCTGCATGCAATGTGTTTAAAGATGGATTTACTAAAAAAGAAACAATAGTTTAATTTTATATATGCAAGTGACATATGGTGACAGTAGCTTTATCTCATCAAGAATTTGTAAACAATAGATAATAACACATGGAAAATTAGGTGATAACAAAACATAGTATAATAGTGCAAATATAGACAAAGCTGTCAGAGACTAATAAAAGACTGCAGAAGGAGAAACGTGATGAAATTGTAGAAATTTGTAGAGCTAAACTATCATAATGTAAGATAAATACCAATGCACTACACTTATCACCTGATGCCACTACTTCCCTAAGTAGGCACCATATCAGTTCCACAATCTCTGAAACCTTTGCCAGTGTTTTTGATGCCAGACAGTGTAGCTCTGTCCTAATGTATTTATGTCATTGTATATATTTATGATTACAGGTTTATTGATCTTGACTTGCTTTGACTATTTTCAATGACCTTCCCTTGACCTTGGCTAGTTTATCACTTGTGTGTACCTCTATAGACCTTGAATGTGGGTTGGTTCTTGACATTCCTAATCCTTGCATTGTACACATTAAGCTCAACCACTCCAAGGATTGGTAATACATATATCTTATATACTGTTCCTCTGTGTGGCTTTATTCTGCTCGTTGGGTTATACCTATTCTGACACAAAATATATGAGGGTGGTCTAGAGACCTCTGCTGCTTTTTGCAAATTCTGTTCCAATGTTTGATGTTAAGTACCTTTACATTGCAAACTGGAATTAAGCAGTACGGGTCCATGCATAGCTTCCATGCATTGTGGCTGCCAAGCAATTTCACACTGGTGGGAGCAGAGGAAAAAAATATGGGCACCAGTTATATAGCCTAGTCTCAACCACTAGATCACCAGGTAATAGTACAATAGGTTGAAGGTTCTGAGCTTGGCCAGTTAAAATGTGACTAGGATAATAATTTAGTGTCACTTACAAAGTGTTCAATCAGCTCCAATACGGTTGTTTTTTAAGAAATAAATATGAATCCTGACGTCGAAATGTCAGTAAAGATGGTGGAGTTTTCAGTAATCCATGTTGACCATTGCATGAGGTACCTAATGTTCTGAATGAGCTGTCGTCAGCTGCAGAATGTAAGCCATGCCAGCTCTAGACATTGCGCTTTCACCATTTCAACATAGGTGAATATATTTTACATAAATTCAATGTGAATGACAAAAGACACAATTATATTTCTTTGGACTTTTATATTAAACGCTGATTACTGGAAAGTTAACCTTATGAATAGAAACTTCTGCCAGTTACTTCCAAGGTGGGACATGAAAGTCACACGTTGGTTGATTATACTAGTAGAGGTTAGTATACATTCAGTAAATCTTGGCACAAGACTGTGTTTTATGTAGCATGTGTTCCCAGTGCTGACCTTTTCTTCTTGTAGTGAATTTACTGGCATTTTTCTGAAAAAAAAATATCTTCTTGAGTGTATAACAGATATAGCTCTAAGCACTCACAGAGCATTAATATATCTACATGCAGTTAAATAGTAGTTATTCATGTGTTTATTATAAGATCTTAAAGATATAATGCCTCTTGATGAAAATCATCTCCCAAAATACACTAAGATGTTTATCTTATATCTTAACTGTAACTTGTTATTTGACAGACTATCCTGTTAACTGATTATGTTGTACTGGTCTGTGTACACCTATTGTGAATAAAGTCACACTTTTGTCATCTGCTGCTACATATCTACTGACATTATTGCTAGAGATTTTAAGAAATATCTAAATCCAGGAGTATCCACTTCTATTTACTTTATGTGATCTTTTCTCTTTGTTACTTACAATGGAAAGTATGCATGTGCTTTCTGCTTTTGTTTTTAAAGTGAATCTGCCATGACAAGTTCAACTAAACGTATAACAGCTCTTACAGTAATGAACGTTTCATTTATTAGAAATATAAATGATGTATCCAATCACATTAAGATCTGTTATGATTGTGCATATCTCCTGTTTAGAACTGCTATTCTCAGAGGTCCATATTTATTACATTACTGTAACACTGGTGCTCTGGTTCTGCCTTTCTCTTGCCCTTCTCTATTAAGATTGGCTCTGCTTGGGGATACCAAACTGAAAGAGCAATTTTGTCAGCATGCTTACATCATATAAGCAACAGTGATTGACATCAGCCATTCCATTCATCTACTGCTCTAGCTAGAGGTATAAATAGTACTGTGATGGAGAGCATTAAAACTGTTTGTATGAGGGTTCTCCTGTTCTCCTCTGCCACTCAGTTGGTAGTATAGACTTCTATCTTATCAAAATGGGTCTGTAAGAAGAGTTGATTGACTGGAGAAGGTAAGGACTAGAAATTGTCCTATTTTGTTTACAAATACACACAGGGGACTTTCTTACTTCCAGTTTTGTCCCGACTAGTGTGTGGGACAAGTACCGTATATACTCGAGTATAAGCCGAGTTTTTCAGCACATTTTTTGTGCTGAAAAACTCCAACTCGGCTTATACTCGAGTCAGTGTCTGTATTATGGCAATTTGCATTGCCATAATACAGACTGGGGGCTGTGGGGGCTGCAGAGCGTTTACTTACCTCTCCTGTAGCTCCTGTCAGCTCCCTCCGCCTCCGCGCCGGTCCGTTCAGCACCTCTGTCAGCTCCCAGTGTAAGTCTCGCGATAGACGCGGGGTCATAGTGCGGCCGCGAGAATTACACTGGGACTTACACCTTACACTGGGAGCTGCACGGACCGGTGCGGTGGAGGAGGGAGCTGACAGGAGCTGCAGGAGAGGTAAGTAACAGCTCTGCCAGCCCCCTCCTACACAGTGCCCTTCCACTGGACCACCAGGGAGTGAGAGCCCCCCTCCCTACCATGTATCAAGCAGGGAGGGGGGACGAAAAAAAATTAAATAATACAATAAAATAAAAAATAATAATAAAAAATAATAAAATAAAAAATAATAATAATAAAAAAAAAATAATAATAATTTTAAAAAATTTTAATAAAATTGCCCACCCCCCACCAAGGCTCTGCAACACACACACACACACACACACTGCACTCATACACACACACACTGCAATCATACACACACACTGCACTCATACACACACTGCACTCATACACATACGCTGCACTCATAAACACACGCTGCACTCATACACACACACAGCACTCATACACACACACACTGCACTCATACACACACACTGCACTCATACACACATGCTGTACTCATACACACACGCTGCACTCATACACACACGCTGCACTCATACACACACACTGCACTCATACACACATGCTGCACTCATACACACACTGCACTCATACACACATACTGCACTCATACACACACGCTGTACTCATACACACACGCTGCACTCATACACACGCTGCATTCATACATACACACACTGCATTCATTATATACACACACTGTAAATAAATATTCAATTAATATAATTTTATAGGATCTAATTTTATTTAGAAATTTACCAGTAGCTGCTGCATTTCCCACCCTAGTCTTATACTCGAGTCAATAAGTTTTCCCAGTTTTTTGGGGTAAAATTAGGGGCCTCGGCTTATATTCGGGTCGGCTTATACTCGAGTATATACGGTATTTTATTCTTGCTCCTACAATAATATTTCAGATGCTGTTTAAAATAGTGCAAAACAATGGACAAATACATTAAAAAATAAATTGTTTTTATTTGCCTAATTACAGTAAACATTTCCTAAGTATTCTTCCCAGTTTTTAAATACATTTTAAACTGTTCATTTAAAATTAAATAAATAACTTGGTTGTAAAATTGGTAATTATTCATCTTTATGACTTTATAATCCCCAGGATCTAGCGAGCCAAAGATTCTAAAAATATATTTCTGGGTAATTCTCATTTTAGTATAGAACTCTGATAGTTAGAATGCAATCTAGCTTCTAAAAGATTGCCCTGCTTTCTGCTTGTTAACGAAACCCTAGAGAAAATAGGCATTCTCCATCTTATAAAACAAACAATAAAACTAAGGATGAGAGCAGGCTGGATCAAGTCCAAAATTAACCATTTTTTCTACTTGTTTCAAAAGTTGCCAGCTATCACGACCAAGTTCTAGCTGCTAAGTAAGACCCTGGTTCCAACATATAGGACTAGCAGGATCAACCAGAAGACAGGAGTTTGGTTTAATTGATTATACACTGAAAACAGGCCAAGGCAATTTTTTTTTAGTTTTTTGTTTGGGGGGAGGGAGGGCAGGCAGCGAGAGTTTATAGCTTAGGATTTAAGTGACATATGTCTAATCATCATTTTGTTCTTTACCATTGTTTTGAAAAGTGTTACCTAGCAATGCTTGTTACTGCTTATGAAAAACTGATGGTGATGTCACAGTTCAAGGAGTTGGCAATTAAGCACCTGGTGTCAATCAATTTAAAAACTGAATTCATTTTACAGTACTATTGAATTGCATTCCAGTAATTTCCTTCACTGTGTGAATTCTAAAGAACGAATTGTCAAATCAAAAGAACAAATGCCTTATTTCAATTTATAATTTGGTTTCATGTTTCCATAATTGTATATGGAGACATTGAGACAATAGGGACACCTTTTTTTTTTTACTTACAGAAGAGAGAAAATAGATGGGAATATTAAGAAACGAAAATGTTAATGCCATTATTTCACTTAGTCAAGTACTAACAAATACCAATAACAAATACTAACTCATAGTAGTTCCTATCAATGAATAAAATGAGTACTCAAGAAAGAAATGACTTTTTTTTGATGTTCCAAAAATATGAATCAAAATAAGAAAATGTGAAATTCGGAATGCAAGGATTTCATATATAGCAGGCAATGTGGATTATGAAGAAGGATTATGTATAAAGGGGACAGTGTCTATATTGAAGAAGTTTGGAGTATGCCTACTTACTGCTGTTAGATGGACCTGTGGTCATTAGCTTTTGTTGTGATGTATTGTTAAAATGCATGTGTAGTTGCATCTTGTAAATGATACCTCTTTGATACTGTATGGGGTGGGGCCTGCAAATTCCCAAGGTCCAGAGACACATGGTCTGCTGTTTTTATGTGTTGTTGTTGTTCTCCTCTTGTCAAGCTTAATACTCCCCAACACGCAAACCAGAGAACAATAAAGGCGTACACAGGTAGACGTATTACCGGACCTTAAAGTGGCCGGACTTAACGTAGCAATGAGAGATAAGAATAGTCAAACATGCCAAGGTCAGAAATACAGAGATACGGGAAAGCGAATAGACAGAGCCAAGGTCAGGGAGAAACGAGAATAACCAATAAACAAGCCGAAGTCCTGAACCTAAAGAAAAGACAACTACTCAGAACGCACTCTCGGGCTATAATAAACCACGACAGGGCAAGGAAGTGATGTCAGAAGGAGGTTAATATAGGGCAAGGTTAATACTGATAGGCAGGGACAGAATAGAGGGAGGTATAAATAGATAGTAGCAATTGGCTACTATCTCTTTAAGATTAGAATACACACTACCCCTGCCGGTTACCTTGTGCGCTTGGAGGATTGGAGCTCCACTACACTGTACAAAATTATCTGCTCCTGTACATTGGGGGTCACACATTTAAGCTAATGTTCTATATGTATATGTATGCTCTGATTTCCTTTTACCAATTCACACTTTTCTTATTTGGAATTTAACATTGTGCTTGAGTTATTATTAGGTGATGTAACAAAAGATTTGCCATTTGTGTATTAATTTCATTCAGATCTTATTCGAAAACAAGCTTTAAAAGAGCATAAATACTTTATGACCTTAAACGTTGTCATGTTAAAGCAAAACAAAAAAAAAGAAACAGGCAATGATACTAACCATCAACCACCAAACATACAGCCCTGCGTGGCAAGGGCTGTATGCGCATTCAGGTTTCCTCATGGGAAAGCATTGTATTCAATGTTTCATATGGGCTTCTGTGTCACGTTAGCTAGTCTTACTCGGTCATACTGACAGGCACTAGAGGTGGATTTAACTCCGATAAAAACTGTTCAAAAAAACTCCATTATGTTACATTGCATGGATAAAAGAACATGGTCACTGCAACAAGATCACTTCATTGAGATGAAGTGGTCTTGTTGACTATACTACCTTTTAGGTTTTCTATAATTGATTGCACAAACATGTAAGATAGCTGAAATATACTTGCAAATGAAAAAATGTCATGTGTGTCCAGCCCTACAGATGATCTACAAGCGATATTGTAGCCCCATGTAGCCAAAGCACAGCTTAAGCGGAACAGGGCCTTGACAGGGGTTAGGAGGCGGGCCGAGGAGGAACAGACAGGACAGGTGGGTTATGGGATATGTGGGATTGGCTATTTAAGGGAGGAGCCATTTTGTGAGGTTCACTTCTAATTTCCTACCCGGTTTAGTTTGTGTGCATCCCGGTGCTCTCTATACTTTCTGGGTAGGGTTTCTCTCTTTGTCTCCTCTGCAGGGCCATGGATATCGTGGAGAAGCTTCTGGAGGGGATCAGGACAGCGGCGCGGCAACAAGGAGCGGATTGGGTGCAGGCCCAGCTGGGCCCGGTCCTTGCTGCGGCGGCAGGACAGGAGGCCGGAGACTCGCGCCCGGCGAGGGCCAGGAGGCCCCCGAGGCGTTTGAGCCCGGGAGGAGAACCGGAGGTCGGTGGCACGGGAGTGCAGGAGACAGCCAGTGGAAGTCGCAGCAGGCCCAGGAGCTGCCTGGTCGAGGCTCTGCCTCCCAGTGTGCGGCCGGGGCTTCGGCGTGGTGAGTCGAGACGGGCGGCTGCCCTGGACATCGCTGCACCACCCCCTAACACGGATGGGGCCGTGCGCGGAGCAGGATCCAAAATGGCGGCCGGACGGCCTGGTGCGGGGCCTGGCGGGGCGGGGTCTCGGCCCAGGAGGGCACCCCCATCGGCCTTGGCAGTGGACTGCAGCACGCGGACTGGGACGGCCCACGACGGGCCCAACGTACAGCAGGCAAGTGCAGGTGCCCCTTCCGGGGGTCCCCTTGGCGTGGTGGGCAGGCGAGGAGTGAGGCCCGATTCCAGGGAGCGGGCGGACGGGGGGGCGGGTAGGCGAGCGGCCCAAGGGGAGCAGGGGTCGGGCGGAGGGCCCCTGGGGGGGTGCGGGATGCCGCAAAGGGGTCTCGCGGAGTGCAGACTGGGCGGGCTTCCGTGGGGGAGGGTGGGGGGTCCCTCGGTAGTTCGCTTGCGGGGCGGAAGGTAGTGCCTGCGGGTTCGGTGGTTGTTAGGAGGGTGGTAGAGGGTAAGGGGAAAGGAAAGGCTCCGAGGTCCGGTCGGTCGGGGATAGCTGTCGCGGGGAGCGGGGTGTCGCCGTCCGCGTCCGTGGAGGGCCCCGGGGGAGGTGTCCCTGGTCTGGGTTCCGTAGGAGCAGGGGTAGGTCGGGCTGCAGCGGGGTTGGGGCGCGGGGCGGGAAGCGGGGAGGGCGGGTCTAGTTCGGAGTCGGGTAGTGCTAGCCCCTCGCCGGTTAGGGCCCCCAGGACACGCAGACGGAGGCCCCGGCGCAGGCGCGCAACGTCAGGGAGTTCGGCAGGGTCCGGGTCCCCCAGGTTGCATCGACGGGGGTTGGCATCCAAAGGCGACGGTAGGAGTCGTAGTCCACGTGGCAGGGCTCTCAGGGCCTTTGGGGCGCGACGGCGGGAGGATTCCCGGCGGGAGGCTTTGGCGGTTGGCAGGCGCTCCCCGGTTCGGGGCGGGAAGGTGGTGGGGGAACAGTACGCCTTGCCCAGGACTTCTTTTCCTCTTTCCAGGTCCCGGAGTCGCTCCTCATCTGAGTTTTCCAGGCACCGGGTGGGATCCCTGGTTGGCGGGTCATCGGCGGATGGCGTTCATCCTGGACGGGCAGTGACGGACTGCGCAGCCCCGGGTATCATCGGATCCAGGGGCTTGGCCGGTGAGTCTACTGAATCGCTACAGTCCAGTGCACTAGTACAAACACTGCAGTCACTACTCCACTCACTGGGGGCGGGGGGTGGCACACAAGGTAGCGTAGGGCAGGTGTGGACGCAGGGGGGAGGTGAGTCGGGGTCCGGTCTAGGGACCCCGGCGGCAGTTGCGGGCGGGGAAGCGGTGTCGGCTTCCAGCGCGGGTGAGGCGGGAAGCGAACGGGCGGAGTTGACGGGTGGGGTGACGGAAGCGGCGAGGCAACATGCGTATGTGTCCTTCGCGGGCCCGCTGGGGGTGCACCTCAAGCAGGAGGTGAAAGATAAAATCTGGAAAGGGGAATTTTGCGAGATCTTCTCGCTTCTTCCCTTGGAGGACTTTCTTGACCTCAAGGAGGAGGACAAGAAGGACGAAAAGAAAGAGGAGGAGGAGAAACGGCGGAGGTATCGCAAGATACCGAAGTCTTTTGGTAACTGGCTAAGGGCATTCTGTATCCTGGCCAGCGTAATCGGGGAAAAATCGCCGGGCTCCTGCTCGTCCCTGTTTTGCTACTTGGACGGCATATGGGAGGCATACCGCACCTATGGCGGATTGGCATGGTGGCGGTATGATGAGCAGTTCCGGCAGCGGCTGGCGGCGAATCCGGGCATGCGGTGGGACCAGATGGACCTGCCTCTCTGGATGAAGCTCATGATGGCGCAGAAGGCGCAGCCCTTTCAGCACGCGGCTGGCGCTAAGGGTCAGTCCTCCTCGTCGGCCGCCTCGCAGAAGGGCTTATGCTGGCTCTTTAATGAGGGCCAGTGCAAGTGGGGCGCAGCTTGCCGCTTCAAGCACGAGTGCTCGGGCTGCGGTGGGGCTCATGGGCTCCAACGTTGTTTCAAGAAAGGAAAGTCCGGGGGGACGGGAGCCTCTGCCGCGGTTGGCGGCGGAGGGTCTCCCACTACCTCGGGGGCTAACCCCAGTGAAACTAGACGCGATGGAGCCCTGGCTAAACCGCTACGGTAACAGGGCAGACGCGGAGCTGCTTAGGGCGGGGTTTGGGCAAGGGTTTGTCATTCCTTTTCGGGAGAGGGGTGGCACTGCGTGCCCTCATAATCTCAAGTCAGTGGTGGAGTTTCCAGAGGTGGTTCGGGAGAAGCTGGACAAGGAGGTGCGGTTGGGTAGGATGGCGGGGCCTTTCTTGGCCCCGCCGCTGGAGGGCCTTCGGGTCTCTCCCCTCGGAGTGGTCCCCAAGAAAGAAACAGGGAAGTTTCGGCTCATTCACCATCTTTCCTATCCTAAAGGGGAGTCGGTGAACGACGACATTGACAGGGACCTATGCTCGGTCTCTTACGCATCATTTGACCAGGCGGTCGAGCTGGTGAAGAGAGCCGGGCGTGGTGCGTTGATGGCCAAGGTGGATATCGAGGCTGCTTTTAGGTTGCTTCCGGTGCACCCGGCGTGTCACCACCTGTTAGGGTGCTTCTTTGAGGGGGGCTACTTTGTGGATTTGTGCCTTCCCATGGGGTGTTCCATTTCGTGCTCTTACTTTGAGAAGTTTAGTTCATTTCTCGAGTGGGTGGTGCGGACGGAAGCGGGAGATAAAGCGGTGGTGCACTATCTGGATGATTTCCTGTGTGTGGGGCCGGCCGGATCTCCCGCGTGCCAGCACTTGTTAGGTACTATTCAATGGGTGGCGGGCTGCTTTGGGGTGCCGCTGGCGGCGGATAAAACTGAGGGCCCGACTGAGTGCCTTAGTTTCCTGGGTCTGGAGATAGATTCAGTGCGGGGGGAATGTCGGCTGCCGCTGGCAAAGCTGGAA
Organism: Pelobates fuscus; assembly: GCF_036172605.1. Classification (NCBI taxonomy): domain Eukaryota; kingdom Metazoa; phylum Chordata; class Amphibia; order Anura; family Pelobatidae; genus Pelobates; species Pelobates fuscus. The sequence goes on along the minus strand of NC_086317.1, from coordinate 292,755,616 downwards.
AGGTTGCGCGGCGTGGTGGCAGAGGTGTGTCGGGCACGGAAGGTGACCCTGCGCCGACTGCAGTCACTGGTCGGTATGCTCAATTTCGCCTGTAGGGTGATACCCATGGGTAGGGTGTTTAGCCGCAGCTTATCGGCGGCTACCGCGGGGATTAGGTCCCCTCACCATTTCATACGGGTATCTTCGTCCATGCGGGCGGACTTGGGGGTGTGGGATACCTTCCTCAGGGACTTTAACGGGACGGTGTTCTTTCGGCAAGGGGGCGTGTCGACAGCTGAGCTGGAGCTGTACACCGACGCGTCGGGTAGCGTGGGTTTTGGGGCCTACTTCAGCGGGAGCTGGTGTGCAGAAAAGTGGCCGGAGGCATGGGGGCAGAGCCCCCTCATGCGTAACCTGGCGTTTCTGGAGCTGTTCCCACTGGTGGTGGCGTTGGCGCTGTGGGGGGACCGGTTGAGGGACAGGAAGGTAGTTTTCTTCTCGGACAACATGTCCGTGGTGCACGCGGTTAATAATCAGTCTGCAGCATCGAGGCCGGTGGTGACTCTGCTGCGTCGCTTTGTTTTGTTGTGCATGTCCCTGAATGTGGTCTTTTGCGCGCGCCATGTGCCTGGGTACTTGAACGAGGTGGCTGACGCTCTGTCTCGTTTTCAGTGGTCCCGGTTTCGAACGATGGCCCCGGAGGCCCAGGACAGGGGTCAGCCGTGCCCGATCGAGATGTGGCAGCTAGGAGCGTCCTGCTTGGCGGACTCGTGAAGGCTTCGCTGGCACCGGCCACATGGGCCGAATACAGTAAGGTCTGGAGTTCATGGGAACGTTCCTGGGGCGGGCTGGGCCGAGGGGTACGAGGGGAGCCGCCTCTGGATGCCTTCTTGTGGTTTACCTTTCAATTACTGGCGGGGGGCGCCTCCCCGGCGGTGATTGACAGGAACATGGCTGCAATGGCGTTCTGGTTCAAGCTCCATGGGGGAGCGGACCTTACCAAGGCGTTTATTGTCCGGCAAGCACTCAAAGGGTATCGGAGGGCTCGGAGGGCCCCCGACGCTAGGCGCCCGGTGTCGGTGCATGTGCTGGAAGGGCTTGTTCAGGCGCTGCCCACCATTTGTTTCAATGCATTTGAGGTGTCGCTATTCCGTGTGGCATTTCTTTTGGCTTTCTTTGGGGCGTTCCGCGTCGGGGAGTTGGTGAGCAACACCCGGGCGGCCACGGGGGGCCTACAGGTGTCCGGGGTACGTATACTGGATGGGAAGCTGGTGGTGCACTTGGCTAGGTCCAAGACGGATGTGGAAGGTAAGGGCCGGGACGTTACGCTGGGGGCCCTGCCGGGCTCGGCACTGTGCCCAGTAGCTGCGGTGTCGGAGTATTTGGATCAGAGGCCCGCGGTTGGCGGGTCCCTGTTGGTCCACGCGGATGGCTCGTCGCTCTCTCGCTTCCAATTTCAGAAAGTTTTCAGTCTGGGTCTGGGTCGGATGGGATTGGATGCCGGCACATACGGTACCCACTCCTTTCGTATTGGGGCGGCCACGGAGGCCACACGTCTAGGTTTGGGGGATGAGGTAGTCAAGCGGATTGGGAGATGGGAATCTGTTAGGTTCCGCTCATATGTACGCTTGGGTTTGTTGGAACACTAAGGGGCATTGGGGCGGCCTGGGGGGTATGGGTGGTTTTTATCCTGTGTTTTCTTTCTTCCCCAGGCCGGGTCGCTTGGATCGTGGGTCATTCCTTCATTTTCTGGGCTGGACGGAGGGCTGCAGCTCGAGCTCAAGGCCAGCAGCTGGGCTTTCCGGAGGACCAGCTCGTAGTGCGCTGGTGGGGGTATCGGGGCTTCTGCTGGGGGGACGTCTGCAGGGCAATATTTGGTATGGTCGCAGGCGGGGCGCGGCCGGATATGCTAGTTTTACATGCAGGCGGTAATGACCTGGGCCTCACCCCGCAGCGGAGGCTGGTAAAATGGATGAAGCAGGATCTTAACCGGTTGGTTGATCTGCTTCCCGGGGTGATGCTGGTATGGTCTGAGATTGTTCCGAGGCGGCGGTGGCGTTACGCCCGGGACCCGGTAGCCATTGACAGATGCAGGGGTAAGGTGAACAGCCTGATGGCGAGTTTTGTCAGGAAACTGGGGGGAGTGGTGGTAAGGCACCAGGAACTGGAGGAGGGGTTGGATGGGTATTACCGCTCGGACGGTGTACACCTTTCGGCAGTGGGTTACGACCTGCTGAACTTGGGTCTGCAGGAAGGGATGCAGAGGGCGTTCCTTCTTCGGGGTGGCGGAGCTCAGACAGCTTAAGGGGTCAAGGTCTGAGCTTGTGGCGGGATAGGGAGCTGAGAGAGAGGACATAGGCTCCCTATGAGGAACGTGAGGAACATGGAAAAAATTGGAATTATGGTCAATGGTGGTTTCGAGTCCTGGAGGTGGCTCAGAACCTGGTGGGGCAGGGGTATCCGGGTATACCCCTGCCATGGTTACTTATGGTTGGCACTTGTTCGGTTCAAGTTGGCGAGGTTGGAAAATGTCGTTATATATTTGTATTTGTTATGTTGGGGGTCATTGCCCTCTATTAAAAAGAAGGATACGGATGAGAGGGGCGGAAGGTGGGGGCAATGACCCATGTTTATATGTTAACTTATTTAAAGCAATATTATCGTTATATATTATATAAATTATTTAATAAAGCTGTGGACAAATTTTCCCATATACCAGGTGTCAGTGTGTTATTGGGTTAGGTATGTGGGGTTTTTTTTGTCCAAGGTTCCGCCAGCCCATATGGCGACTATACACCGGTCATGTAGCCCCATGTAGCCAAAGCACAGCTTAAGCGGAACAGGGCCTTGACAGGGGTTAGGAGGCGGGCCCAGGAGGAACAGACAGGACAGGTGGGTTATTGGATATGTGGGATTGGCTATTTAAGGGAGGAGCCATTTTGTGAGGTTCACTTCTAATTTCCTACCCGGTTTAGTTTGTCCCGCCCACCCTCCCTATATATTTATGTTTAGATAAGAGTTTCCCGTTTTTTCACAGCGGCGGGATAGGGAGCTGAGAGAGAGGACATAGGCTCCCTATGAGGAACGTGAGGAACATGGAAAAAATTGGAATTATGGTCAATGGTGGTTTCGAGTCCTGGAGGTGGCTCAGAACCTGGTGGGGCAGGGGTATCCGGGTATACCCCTGCCATGGTTACTTATGGTTGGCACTTGTTCGGTTCAAGTTGGCGAGGTTGTAAAATGTCGTTATATATTTGTATTTGTTATGTTGGGGGTCATTGCCCTCTATTAAAAAGAAGGATACGGATGAGAGGGGCGGAAGGTGGGGGCAATGACCCATGTTTATATGTTAACTTATTTAAAGCAATATTATCGTTATATATTATATAAATTATTTAATAAAGCTGTGGACAAATTTTCCCATATACCAGGTGTCAGTGTGTTATTGGGTTAGGTATGTGGGGGGTTTTTTGTCCAAGGTTCCGCCAGCCCATATGGCGACTATACACCGGTCAATATTTTGTCCATGAAAAGCTTTCTAATATATGGCTTTTTGTTGAGAATCACGTCATCATCTTTTTCCCCATGGTACTTCAAATATATTATATAGCATGATGTGTTCTTACAGACATACCTCAAAAAATACATACCACTTTATAAAGACCCTGATCTACAACATTTGAGCTGTTTTGAGCTAAATGTAAAATTAACTAAATAATTTATTTAACTTATTAAGGCTTTAGGCAAGTGTTACTCTAGAATAGTTCAAAAGTATTTAATAAACAGACTGTCTGCTTGTAACTGTCACCTGTTTATCTAATTTAACATAATGTTCTAGGACTGAAAGACTATGAACAAAGTGTATTCAATCACTCCCCCTTCAACTTTTTATTTATAAAGAGGTATACAAGATAGAAAACCCCAAACATTCATTACCCCCTTGAAATGAAGCTAAAATAGATATTTCATTTCTTAAAGTTCACCAATATTAATAAATTAAACTAGTTTGCTTAATGTTAATGGAAACACTTAGTTAAAAAAAATGTTTAACTAAGAGAAAGGGAGTAATGTTTTCAATCATTGTAGATTAAGTGCTAGAGATTGTTTGACATTTACTTATTTATAAAAAAAATGTGTGTAGTTTGATTCCCTGTTGTTATGTTAGATATATTTTCCTTCTTGATCTTAAGAGAATAATTTATATTTTTTTTAACAAAAAGTTAGGTTTTTCTAATCACATTATCACATATTAAAATGTCATGTATTTATTTTGTTAGAAAAAGTAGTGAAATAATGAAGTCTTTATTTAATTTAAAACATATTTTTGAAAATCTGTAATCGCTTGTGTTCTCCTGGACAATAAAGGCAAAAAAATTACATAAACCTCAAAAAATATGTGGTTACATTCAAAAATATAACATGTAAAAAAAAAAGCCAGAAATATAAAAAATATTCCAGATATGAAAAATAAATAAATATATCAACAATATCAAAAATGTTCTCCTCAACTCAGTTTGCATTTAAGAAAGGCTGCTGTGTCAGCCAAAACATTATTGTCATTCCATTTTAAATGCTACTTAATAAGATATGGTGTGTCTCTTCATTTACCTGGCAAGGAGATATCACAATAACTAAGTTGTGAAATGGGCATGATCTACGGCTTTATAGGCAGTGCCCAGACATTAGCTATGCAATCTTAGGTGGGCAGAATCAAATAAGATCACTGGAATGAATAGTGTCATGTATTCATGATACAGAGCATCTGCAGATAATTGACGCAATAACATCAGGACATCCTGTGAGTTTCCCTCCAACACCACCTCCACCAGATACATAGCGCTTGGAAGGTATGACTGTTTTAGTGTTTTTCGGTCAATAAGATTCTGTATGTAGGCCCATTGGAATTGTCAGCACCAGGTCCAATGGGCTCTTAATCCGACCCTGAATAACATGTAGATGTAATCCAGCTGAAATTACACATGGATAACTAAAAATTGATCTGACATAGGGGTGAATCCAAGATTCTGTATATCACAAACAAACTCCTGTGCACTCTGAGTCAAGATAGTGAGCATACTTTATTGAAGCAATGTTTCGGCTCAGCTATAGAGCCTTTATAAAGCATAACCAAATAAATAATACCACACACATGTATAGTCAGACAAAAACAATTAAAAAAAACTATTAAAATAATTGGTAACACTTACTGTACAATTCAAGACAGCTGGTGGGCTCAGAGTGTAGACAATAACGGCGTGCAGTGTAATGACATCATATCCGCTACAAACCAGATGCCGAAGCATAGTGATAATAAAAACAAAAACATAACTTAATACTCCAAACGGGGTGCTAGACAGTGCTCAGTGTACCACTGTAATAAACCCAAAATGTGTTTTGCAAGAAAGATAATAAAGAAAAATGGACCACTGTGCCTATACAAAGGTTTCTGATTACATCACATCCGCTGGCCCAAAAAGGAAGTGGCTTTTTTTAAGGGTTAACACAGAACACACGTATGAATGCTGTCTCAGAAAACAAAATGGTTGACACAGTCCTAAATTCTACAGTGAGTGTCTATTTTAACACTGCCACCATCAAGACACTTTAGAAATTGGGTGCCCTGGTCCCCCAGGTAAATTAATAATAAAAACCCACCAAATATACTAAGCACAATATCTTAGCCATTGCAAACCACTACTTTGTCTCTTCAGGTAATGTGATTCTTTACCAGACAAAGGCAGAACTTAAAGGGATATTTATTATGAGCAAAAAATAGTCACAGTGCATACAAAAATATAGATGACAATCAAAATTATTTACACCAACAACAGATAAAAACAAAAGGGAAACAATAACCAAAAGTCCTTATCACTTACTCAGCTCTTCAAAGTAAATACCTCTGCCCTAGGGGATCTCTGGTAGGATGGTGACTCACTTAGAATTATATTCTGCCCCTCAAGCAAGTACAATGTACCCTTCAGGATCATTAGAGATATACCCTGTGGATTACCATGCCTCACCCAGAGATGGAGTTAAGATGTTTCTATAGAGACACTAAGTGACCACCCCCTTGTGTCTAGACCCACATCAATCCAAATGGAAACATTTGGTTCTATCTTCTCTTATGTACATGCAACAGAAATAATAATTGCACCTACAAATTGGTTATTATTTTTCCATTCCATAGATATGTCACACACCCTACTTGCGACCAAATATAGCAGACATCACTACCCCTTCCCTTATGTTTAAGTAATGCCAAACATGTTTGAGCTTGTTTAAAAGATGGCGCTTGCTACATTCCAAAAATAACAAAAATTAGGCTTAATTATTATTCTGTGGATAAACATTAATGTGTTTTCTTTTGGATATGATACTGTAACAAGGCATATGGCCATTGACATATCAAATTGACTCATCAATTAGGAAGTACAGGCTATATGGCTGAAGCCAGACATTCAGGCTTTTCAAGTGTAGAATCTCACACCTTGCAGAGCCTGTGATTAATTCACAGATCCATCCATATGGTAAAACCCTTTTCATATTCCTATGCAATTTACATTACCCATTCTGTCATCTGACCTTTCATACAATCAAATAAACCCCTTGTGACATTGACAATATTCCATCACTACCAGGCAGGCACTACACAAATTACATTAAAGGATACTATTCAATAGTGCAATAACGAGTTGTGGTGGGTTTAACACAATTTGGCTGTATGGTGGAACTGAATCCCTATAATTGTTTACATTTTTATTTTAGGAAGCCTTATAAAAGTTAAAACTGTATTTGTATGTGTGCACTGTTCCATTATCTGTATTATATATAAATGTTGGTCTCTACGGCAGCACAATTCCTGTAAAATGTATGTTTCAGGTGTGCCCCCATTTCCCCTTTTGTCTTTATGAGGTAATGTGTCTTTAAACTGCAATAAATGTGTTTAGATATTGGTCTTGTGTAAATATTATACATTTTCTTGCTCTAAATCCCATTTTATTTTCCTAAATTGTTATTAGCAAGTTACCAAAAAAAACCCCACTCACACCCCTAAAATTAAAATGCCCCTCTTTCTCCATTTGAAAGGTTGGGAGATATGTGATTACCATTGTGTGTGTATGTGATCATTTATCTATATTTTTTGTGTATACTTGAGACCTTTGTGTATTTGCATGATTTCATAAAGGAACGTGCTAAGCACCATATCCACTGCAGACCAATATAGTAGTTATGGTGTCTGTTGTGCCTTGGTGCCCTTGCAGAGTAAGTAGCAAAACAGTTTAAGAATGCCAGTGCAGGGCCATGCTCTTAGACAAAGAGCTCTCAGCTTATACTCTGAGCTAATGAGTTGACCTTAGCTTACTGGAGCTAACAGAAGCACCTTACAGGAGCCTCTGGCAGCACGGAAGGCAGTAATGGATACCCAGGTAAGTAGGTTGTTGTGGATTTGTTGCTTGGAGTGTTCCTTTGAAGAGAACCTGCCATCAATGGAATTATTACTTTTGTGCAAAAAAAACCCACAGGTGGCATTTCTATTAGATCTGGGAACATGTAGAATTAAAAAAAGGAACAACTACAGGGATTCTAAAGTGTTGCTTCACCTAAAGCCCTACAAAACCTTAAATCAGCACTGCAGACCTCCAGCATGCTTATTGAGCATAGGTCCCTAGAAGCCAGTGTCATAAAATAGACCAAGTGTCTATGGTTTGGACTTTGGGAATATGTTGCAAAAAGCAGTATGCTGCACAATAAGTTAAAAAAAAGATATAGTGTGAGTTATACATTAGTGCTCTTAGACATATGCCTTCATATCACCTGCTCATTGTTAGGTAAGTATATCTTGAATAACCTCCCATTCATAATGTATTGCTATTGCAGTAACAACTTACAGAGAGTTAAATTACAGCATACTGCATGCAGATGTTAATAGATTGCTGTGTGCAATATATTCCATAAAAAAAGTTTTTTGTTTTTTTTTATCTTATAGGTTGCCATAGAGCTTGGGTCCTCAAACTCCGGCCCCCCAGATGTTGCTGAACTACAACTCCCATGATTCTCTGGCTATCTATATAATTCAAAGAAAAGAGTTGTAGTTCAGCAACATCTGGGGGGGGGGGGGGGCGGAGTTTGAGGACCCATGCCATAGAGCATAAATTATCATCTTACACACAAACCCTGTCACCGATTGAAACTTTATTCCAGAATCAAGCAAAGGTCACATTTCAGTAGCCTAGAATAAATTGCATACTGATATATTACTCTACCCACAGAAGCTTTCACTAATGTAGTGCATTATTTGTGGTAAAGAAAACCAGACAAATAACATGAATAAGATAGACAGATACACATATAAATATATATGGTTTATATACAAATATATAAACAATGACAAGCTCTTGTACTGCTAAAATGAAACACTAATAGAGAAAATTTGGTGTAAATGATCGATTCAACTTGAATTCGCTAATCTCATAATTACTAAAGCCAATTTCCAGCAAGTGGGACTACATACACTGGAAGCAATGGTGCCTCTCCTACTAGGGAGGTTACCCCATACACTTAATTTGCACAAATTAAATTGAACAAATTGAAGCCTTCTTTAGTCAAATTTGTTCCTTTTTCAATCCTAAAAAAATCTTTTTTTACATAATGTAAAATTCTTCCCATGCTTTCCATTTCAGTCACAGTGAAATGGAGTGTTAGAAACCAACCAATCAGAATGCTCTGCCTGGCAAGTCTTGGCCGTAAATGGCCATTGACCAGCCATTTCATAATTATCATTATACCACCCAATGCCCACAGGTGGGTAATGTGGTCACCCATCATAATTTACAGCCACTATCCTGAGGTAGCATCTGGGCAGGCAGAAATACAAACAATATTCTAGCTCATTCTGAGCCATATTCCAAAAACCAGACATTGTTAAAATAAATGTAAATATTGTCCAAATTCTGCAGTCTAAATGTCCCTATATTGATCAGGATGTTTTTTGAAAATCCAGACAGGCCTCCTGACTTTAATAAATAACCCTGGCTATGTGAACATAAAGAAAGCACACAAAATAAAACGAAAAACAGGAAGGTGAACTAAGACATATAAGTGAGAGGTAAGGTAGTGAGTAAAGAAGAAAGTGAATAAAAGAGGGAGGTGCAACCAAGGGAATTAAAGAGAAAGGAGTACACACAGTATGCAATAGGAGATAAAGGAGTGCATTCAATGAGGAATGAGTGATAACTAAGGGTTTTCCCACAATAAGAAAAAGCAAATTATTGGTTGTATACAATGAGAAGTAAGAGATGGGAGGGGTGCACAAGGTGATGAGTGAGAAATTAGTAGTGAACTTGTAGTGCCATTTTTTACTTAACCCCCCTTCCCAATAAATTGAATAGATCATATATCACAAAGATTCATGATGTATTCATTGTAAAATTTAGAGATATCACTCACAATGCCACGGTTCCAGCATCACCATTTCCCCATATTTGTGGGTGTTACACCACATGCTCCCTTTTTTTCATCTGCCTAGCTTGGGGACACTTACCCAAGCAGGGCGAGCCTATTCTGAAACTCCAACACACTGGCTATGTCGCCAGCATGCCAGTGTTTGAACGGAGTGGCACAAGTCCTATGTTCCCTAGCCTGCGCTAACAGCCGCAGCGCATGCACTATGGTTGCTATGCTTGTGAGAGCAGAAAGGCCTTTTACGAGAGTTTTTTTTGCTCTGCCTTGTCAGTCAAATCATTGGCATAGCATCTATGAGAATTGGGGAAAATACCTTTATTTAAATCGGTTGTTCTCCCATATTATACATTTGCTAGCAAAACTGCTACCACAATGTATAGAGGACATCGTAATCGTATGCTCTTTAAAATAAGCATAAGTTGTAAGTAACTGCATTAGAGAAGCACTGAGAGATATGAGACTGTACAAAGCTATGAGTAGCAGAGAAGAGGGCCAATGCGGGGGACAATGAGAAGTAGTAGTGCAAATAACCAACATACAGGGTTATTTACTACAGTGAGAATTGTTGGGAATTCAAAGTGAATTCAAAGCTGACTTAAATCATAGCTGACTTGGAGAATTTTTCCAATTTTGCAATTTTGGCATTAAATCTGAAATTCATTTTGAATTCATTTTAACTTCCTGACAATTTTCACTGTAGTGAATAACCCTCACTGGACGCTTTATAAAAACAGCCTCTGCTTTCTCTATCCTTGAAATAAATAGAAAAGTAGTTGTGACAGAAAAAGCTAATACGATTTATTCATATGAAAATCTCATAATGATGAATTATTCAAGTGACAATCTCTTATTGACAACTGGATAAATCACTAATAATTGAAAAGAAGAATGCGCACATTCAAATGTGAATATGTGTGCCCTTTATATATTCATTCTGTAAACAACAGGTTTTCTTGATTGGATATCTGGTTTTGAGTTGTATAAGTTGTCAACTATCATAACTCAACTTTTAGTAAATAGACCAATAGCTAAAAAGTATCTTATGCCTAGACCCCGGGACATACTCCAAGAACAAGATACAAGTTAAATGTACCTTCTCTGGTTAAATACTTTGATATTTTTAGTCTCTTGCTTTCCTACTTAGAGAATACCTCCGCGTTGACTTTTTAACCAGGGACCAAACATAGTTTTAAAGTAGATTTCCTTTTTTCTTTATTCAAAAAAGTTTATTGACTTGCTTTTGCTTGTTAAACGCTAAATCTACTTCACAGGAATCATTTATATGGAAAGCTTGGACAAGACGTCTGCTAATGTGTGTCAACGTTTCAAAGATTTTATGTTTGTGTGGTTTTTTTTTTCTTTCTTTTTGTATAAAACCATCTGTAGATGAATGTGCAAAATTATTTTTTCCATAGTATAATTTTCAAATATGCAAAATAAGAGATTTATGAGTCCATAAGAGTCTCTGCTGATCGTTTGTACAATTAGTATTCAAAACGTTATATTTATGCATGTTAATTATAGGTTCACATAATGTTTATAGCTGCAATAAGTAAGTAAATATCATTGAAATATAATCTGTATCAGTATTATTTTCTCATATTTAATTAAATATTTTCATTTTATTTTTTTGCTTCATATACACATTACCTTAGTAAAGCCTGACATTAACAGCATTTCTGAGTAGGTGTTTGAGAAACTCTTGAAATATAGTTTATTGCAGCTTTTATATGAAGGTGAACATCCAGCAACATTTTCCATTCTAACGTGTAAGAGCTCTGCCAATAAAATAATGGTATTTGAGTTACCAGGAAAATATAACAGGGTGATTTTGGATTACCCCAATTTAGGAAAAATTAAATGTATTTACTGTATGAAAAACAACCCTAAATCAAGGTGTCTGTCACAGTATGGATCAATATCTATGAAAACCAAATAAATAGACAAATTCAGTGACTGAACTACAGCTGGTGCAGTGTCTCACACGCTGAGGGAGCCAATCAGGTGCCCATGCATGTGTCTTCAGGTTAAAACATTGAAGCGCACAACCTGGCCCCTCTCATATCGGTAGCCCATGAGGAAGTGTGTGCCTGTCATAAGGAGGAGAAGGCAGAGAGGAGGGGGGTGCAAACAGCGTACAGCCTCTGACTCCCAACAGTTTCAGCCAGCAGAAGCAATTTCCTGCAAGCAAAAGGTAGGAAACTGGAGGGTGGCTAAAATTTCTCTCTGTGTGTTTCTGTGTGTCTACATGTATGTCAGAGTGTGTGTCCTGTGTATCTGCATGTGTGTCTGTGTATTTGCATGTGTCAGTGTGTATACATATGTATATGTGTGTATTTTTATTAGTGTGTGTGGTAGTGTGTGTATATATCTGCATATTTCTCATAATATAACAGCACTACATACAAACACAACCCTGCATTTGAATGTCAATACTACATTCAAACACACCCCTGCATCCAAACTTTAACACTACATATCAAATACCTCTGTTTTAAAACACCAACATTATACACAAACATTATATATAAATACAGCCCTGTATTCAAAAACTAACACTACACACACCTGCATAACTGCTTTCAAATGCCAACACTACATACAAACACACATACTACATAAAAAAAATATTCCTACATTTAAACACACAAACACCGATTGTTGCTAAATACAACTCTGCAAATGGTAGATCCCCAGCTGGCAAAGCATTGTGGCAATTGTACGACGGATGGGGCTCTACCTTTTGGCCACTTTTGCAATAGCAAAAAACTTCTTGCAGCAGGGTCCTTTCTACAATAATTTTGCCACTGTGCAGATTGCATGTTCCTCCATTTTGGATCTTTTTTCAGAATTACTCCTCATTAATGTGACATTTTGTGTTTTACATCCATTGTAGCAGCCCTTGGCATCAATAAAGGGAGAAGAGAGCTTCTGATGGGTGCAGCATTTTATTAATTTACATCTGGAGTGTGCAGGAATGTTCTGAACGCCACCAGCATCGTATCATGAGCTCCGTGAAAACTATAAAGTAACATGAAATAAAAATAATGTAATTTGGAGTTCAATTGCCTACATATACACAGTGAAACTTTATCAAATCATCTCAAGAAATATAACTCATATGTACAGAAATCAGTACTCCAGTACTTCATATGCAACATCAAAGAATATACAAACATATCTTTAAGTTAACTGCATGAACACAATTAATGCTTAAATACATGTTTTACAAGACATACACATTTACACAGCATACCTCGCTCTGCTGCCTATGGTGCAAAATAGCAATTTGGAAAGTATTGGTATTGCCCACCTTCACACGAGGCGCTGTTAGCTTGTTTAATACATGTGGGATGTGTCACAGAGAGCTTTCTCATGTAGCAGGTGGAAAGGTTATCCATCTGCTCTCTTTAGTTATTGTGATATTAAGGCATGGAGTACCGTGGCTGGAGAGAGGGAGGTGACGGGAAAGGAAGGATTTCACTGTAACAGCAGCAGACAGAGAGTAACAGGAGGAGACTGAATGGAGCACATGACTGGTTACACTGCTGCTCCCAGTTATTGTGTTAGTCTGGGAGGGCGGGTCTGTCCATCTATTGCTCCACTGTGTGCTCATTAATAACACACTCTAAGAGACTGCATGTTCATACAAACGCTATAAACCCTGGGTTGCTGTCACCCACTACCAGCTGGCACAGGTTACATAGGGAATTGTAGTCTAGGTAAGCTGGAGAGTCAAGGCTGACAGCTTGTGAGTACAACACTTGCCAGTAACTGAAATGGCACAACTTGCAGAGAGTAACTATCTGCTGGACGGTGGGCGGGGAAGTTTGACACGCTTCAAGTGACGTCACGTTGAGCAACAAATCAATTAATTTACATCCAAGTTGTAAATAACAATGGAAGATGCTTGCACAGGAATATCGTCAGGAGAGGCATACTCTGAGATCCAGTGTGTGCTCCTGTCTGTGGAATGAGACTCTATGCATTGTATGTAAATAAACACTGTAGGATCAAGAGCACCAAGTCATGGTACCAAGACTGCTGAATGAAGGTCAAGCAAAAGATGACCCAGAAGGCTGCTACACCAGGTTATTGCCCAGCCAACCCATACATTATGAGGACCATCCACACCTGCACTCCTGAGTAAAGAACTTGTGACAAACTGGCTACAGGTTTCACCCTCCTTCTCCAGAAAACATTTACATGAACCACTTCAGATGACGGGCACCACCAAAGCTGCAAGGGAGACCACAAACTCCAACAGTGACCCATCTACCATCTCCATCAATGACCCCACCACAGAAATGTTGGCCTCCTGCTTCCTAACCTGTGCATTATGGCATATACAGTTATGGACTCTCACCCTAGCCGTGGTCACATTAAGGGCAGACGTAAAGTCACAATATTTGAGTCAATAAAAGACGTGCCATTCAAGAGGGTAGCATCTAGGATTATACAGGGAAGAAAACAGCTGTGTGAATTTCAGCTCATGCAAACCAGGAGAGGAAGCTATTCGCCAGGCTGAATGGTGAGAATGAAATATTTTCCTGTTCAGGTTGCGTGGCTGTGTGGAGTGTTTGGTCTGCACGACCTGAAGAGGGGAGCAGTGTGGCTGCACAAAGTGACAGAACCTCCTGGGAGAATAGATCCACAAGGCATTAAATACCAGGCTTGCCTGGGTGACGCAGATGAAAGGAATGGACCAACCAGAAAGCATGGACATCAAAATGAGGAATCCAACTACATTCCTAGGTACTATACCCCTTTCAATGGACATTGCAGATGGACCCTAAAGAATCTAGAGTCAAGGATAGCTTCAATCTCATTTTCTTTAAATTCTTCAACACAAATAGGATTCACAGGAGCATGAGGCCCAGTAAAACAATTACTGTCAAAAGGTTTCAACAGGGAGGTATGAAAAACATTAGACATACACATAAATCCAAAACAGGGTTAACTCTATGAAGGACTCGGAAAGGGCCAAAAAGACAAGGAGCAAATTTCATGGAAGGTACTCATGAATATTACACGTAGAAAGCCAGACCTTATCCCCTACCACATAGGAAAAAGCTGTGTGACATTGCCTTTCAGCATGCCACTCATGTCACTGAGAAGCAAAAACCATGAGATGCTGTGCCTGCTCACAAGTATTATGTAAACCAGTCATATGCTCATTCAGAGCTGGCATTCCCTGTGAGGAGAATACAGTCGGTGAACAATAGGATGCAGGACATAGATTACCTAGAAAGGACTATATCCTGTGGATCTCTGAGCAGCATTATTGCGAGCAAATTCAAAGGTGAGTTTTTTAATGAGTCTAAAATGAGCCATCTTGGAAAATCAGTCAATAACCATAAGAATAACTATGTGTCCATTGGAAGGGGGAAAACCAACAATAAAATCAATAGAAATACTAAACCAAGGATTAGAAGGTATAGGTAATGGCTGGAGTAGACCACATGGTACTTTGTGTACAACCTTATTTGCTGCAGAACCATCCCATGCTTGAACATATTCTCTAATGTCCACTTTAAGAGAGGGCCACCAGAGGTCATGAGAAATAATAGCAGGTTTTTGCTAATACCAGGATGTCCTGCAGACTTGCTCTAATGAAATAATGACATAACTTGTTTTCTGACTTGTGGTGTCATATATAACCTGTATTTTGGGTTATTCTCAGGAGATTTGTCCTGTTTACCTTTGATATGTTTTAACAAGGAAGATGAGAAAGAAAGAAAAGCCATAGCTATAATTCTTTCTGGAGGGATGGTAAAACTTTTCTCAATCTTTTCTTCTTCAACAAAATCAAATTATCTAGACAAAGCATGTAATATTTCTCTCAGATCTCTTTCAGATTGCATGGCCGTGTGGAGCATTCAGCCTGATGAGGTGAGCAGCGTGGGCACCTGGAGCAGGTGAGCTTGTGACAGGTACTCCTGTGTTATAACCACTAAAGTATAGTGTTTCTGATGCTTGGAGTAGCCCATTAATTTTTTAACTCATGTGCTGGCCTTTCCCTTTACTTTTATTGCTGTTTGCATTAATATTTAAATTTAATGTAACATGGCTAACATATAGCTAAGAATCTTCTATTGGGACCTTTGCAGTTATGAACTTTATTAAGTCTGTTTTCACCAAGCAGAGGCAAGTTTTAAATTTTAAGAGGGTGCGGCACCCAGTATATTTACTCTATTAGTAGTGGTTACTGGCTCCAGCTGTTCCCATGATACATTATGGGAGAACTTAACAGTGACATCAGCTGGTAATTTCCAAGCATTATTAGTGAGTTTTGCAGATTGGACATAGCGGACCCTCGCTAATGTAATAACAGTCACTTTAGTAACAACATGGGAAATGAACCCTAGGCTGGAAAACAAAAGTTGAATGTGCCATTTTAATCTACACTGGACAAAATTATAAACACAACACTTTTTGCTCCTATTGTTCATAAGACTTTTTCTATGTACACAAAAGGCATATTACTCTCAATTATTGTTCATAAATCTGTCTAAATCTGTGTTAGTGAGCACTTCTCCTTTGCCGAGATAATCCATCCACCTCACAGGTGTGGCATATCAAGATGCTGATTAGACAACATGATTATTGCACAGGTGTGCCTTAGGCTGGCCACAATAAAAGACCACACTAAAATGTGCAGTTTTATCACACAGCACAATGCCACAGATGTCGCAAGTTTTGAGGGAGCGTGCATTTGGCATGCTGACTGCAGGAATGTCCACCAGAGCTGTTGCCCGTGAATTGAATGTTCATTTCTCTACCATAAGCCATCTCCAAAGGCATTTCAGAGAATTTGGCAGTACATCTAACCAGCCCCACAACCGCAGACCACGTGTAACCACACCAGCCCAGGACCTCCACATCAAGCCCCTGCACCTCCAAGAACATCTGAGACCAGCCAACCGGACAGCTGCTGCAACAATCGGTTTGTATAACCAAAAAATTTGTGCACAAACTGTCTCAGGGAAGCTTATCTGCTTTCTCGTCATCCTCATCGGGGTCTCGACCTGACTGCAGTTCGTCATCGTAACCGACTTGAGTGGGCAGATGCTCACATTCGATGGTGTCTGGAACTTTGGAGAGGTGTTCTCTTCATGGATGAATCACGGTTTTCACTGTGCAGGGCAGATGGCAAACAGCGTGTATGGCGTTGTGTGGATGAGTGGATTGCTGATGTCAACGTTGTGGATCAAGTGGCCCATAGTGGCGGTGGGGTTATGATATGGGCAGGCGTATGTTATGGACAACGAACACAGGTGCATTTTATTGATGGCATTTTGAATGCACAGAGATACTGTGACGCAATCCAGAGGCCCATTGTTGTGCCATTCATCCACGACCATCACCTCATGTTGCAGTATGATAATGCACGGCCCCATGTTGCAAGGATCTGTACACAATTTCTGGAAGTTGAAAACATCCCAGTTCTTGCATTGCCACCATACTCAACGGACATGTCACACATTGAGCATTTTCGGGGTGCTCTGGATCGGCGTATACGACAGCGTGTTCCAGGTCCTGCCAATATCCAGCAACTTCACATAGTCATTCAAGAGGAGTGGACCAACATTCCACAGGCCACAACCAACAACCTGGTTAACTCTTTGCGAAGGAAATGTGTTGCACTGTGTGAGGCAAATGGTAGTCACACCAGATAGTCACTGGTTTTCGATGCCCGCGGACCCTCCACAATACAGTAAAACTGCACATTTGAGAGTGGCCTTTTATTGTGGCCAACCTAAGGCACACCTGTGCAATAATCATGCTGTCTAATCAGTATCTTGATATGCCACACCTGTGAGGTGGATGAATTCTCGGCAAAGGAGAAGTGCCCCCTAACACAAATTTAGACAGATTTGTGAACAATATTTGAGAAAATAGGCCTTTTGTGTATGTATAAAAAATCTTAGATCTTTGAGTTCTGCTCAACAAAGTTGTTGCATTTATAATTTTGTTTAGTGTATATTATCAAGGTGGCCATCAATGCGCCACAAGTCACTGTATAATGAATATACTATTTCAACTTTCATGGTGAGTTTTTGAATTAAAACTTTAGATTTGTGTTCCTTTAGCCTAGATGGATTGTCGTATTGCTGTTGTCTTGGGAGTGGTAGAATTCATTTTGGGTATTATTTCATTTTAAACTTGTCTTGTAATTGACACATAAATCACGTTGCACCCAACATACAAAATCAGTTTTTAAGCATTTCCTTGTCTCAGACGAAATGTTCAAGCTGGGCACTACTGCTGATGATCCAGTTACACCCTGAATGTTCTTAATTTCTGTCTAGCCATATGACAGGGAAGGATGTGATATACACGTGTCTAATAAACAGGACCTTTACTAATTTAATTTCTGTCTGTGTGATGTAATTCATAGTGGATCCTCCATTTCAATAAGATATGTGGTGTCAACACAGCTTCAGTATCACAAAAACACATACAAATTAGTATATTCCTGGAATTTACAAATCTCTGACAAAACATTACTCCTGTTACCCCCTTTTTTGGGGGGGGGGGTGGTTTCTCAAAAAGAGGCATCTGCTGTCTGAATGCATGATTTAAAATAACCCTTTGTATTAGGCAATGTGACGTTATGAGGTTATATGTATATACATCCAGTATTCCTGTACTCCAGCAATTCACAACAAAACCTTGTGCTTGTCAGCAAAAAAAAAAAAAAATCAGTATATAGATAGCACTCTAAGGCAAAAGTAGTTTAAAACTTAACTTTTATTTGCTCCAATAAAATAGCCAATGTTTCAGTCATAACAGCAACACTTTCACCTGGACCAGGTCACCTAAATAGCATACCACATTGTATTAGAGTTTTTTGTAGTTTACTTGATGAGATGTGAGTTTATTGCTATTTAAGGCAAATATTTATCTTATTAAAGAAACACTCCAGACCCCAAAGCACTTTAACTTCCTGAAGTGATTTTACGTGTTCTCTTTCTTTCCATTTTACAAAAAGTGCAAATTTCAATGGAAATTGGCACTTTTATTAATTAGATTTGTCACACCCCTCTAGCTGTCAGTTAGATAGTCAGTACTTTAAATTTCTTTTGTTAGGCTCAGTGGAGCTAAACTCAAGGGGAAGCAATTCTCAAGAGCATTTGCCTTGAAAAGACTCCTCGTTGAGCTGCATTGGGAACTCTCTGATTGGACAGCCACAGAAAGTCTGGGCTGGTTTAGAAGGGAAGGGAGAAGGCTGCAGACAGCTACTTTTATGCATAATTAAATAAAATAAATAATAAATGCATAATGATGTGCATGCAGTGATTTTTTATTTTTTTATTTTTGGGGGGCTGTGGAGTGTCCCTTAAATTCCATGTGCAGAACTAAACCCGCTGTTCACTCATTAGCAAGCCAAAACCTTGCTTCTTAACAAATGAAGTCAAACAAAAATCATAAATCTTTTAACAAAATAAATATATATCAAAGAGAGTATAATAATTAAGATATGTTAACATAGGAAGAAGGAAGTAAGGGGTGCTCTAAACAGCACTACATATCCTCACTTTGCAAACACTACTGGAATTCACAAGCAACTACTGACTCACTCTCATATGCATTTTCCAGCTATCTCTGCTGATTATGAATGAAGAAGGAGGGGGTTATACCATAAACAACGGACAATGTCCATTTAAAATGATTGAATTCCGACTGCAGTGGCAATTGTCATATTTACTAAAATCCAGATACAGAATTTATGTCCGGATTAAAATTAGTGCTTTTGTATTCGAATCCTATAGAAAGTATAAGGTTTATTTATTTATTTATTTATTTTATTTTACAAAAATATAAATACAATACAGAAAAAAGACAAATAAAAAAAATGAATAATAATAAATACATAAAAGAAGGAAATACATAATTGTACAACAATCATACAAAACAATACTATACAAAATAATAATTTACATAAAACGGTAAGTTGCTCCTTCCTAGCCCTTCCAGCCTCGGTATATACTAGCGCAGTATATTTTCTTTTATAACAAAGGAAACGTCAAGATATTGCCAAGAAATGAAAGAAGAGAGACAAAAGAAGAAAGAAGCAAAAAAATGATTTCCTTCTCAGAGTTTTCCTTCCCTCATCCTTCCCCTTTCTCTCCACATTTTCTTCTTTCCTTTTTCTCTCTTTCTCTTACTCTACAAGTGATAACTTGATCATTCAATTTTTCATATCAACGTTTTTTTTCTTAAAATTCCTATTTAACCCTTCTTCCATTGTCAGCTGAAGGCTAAGCTGTGCTTTTGCAGTTTTCTAGTTTGGGAGAATACTTCTCCAGGCTTTAGCTATTGAGATTTTGGCCGCTACCAGTGCTTGTATAAAATAAAATATCATAAATTTGAGTTAAAATTGTTCAGGTTTAAATGTAGCAGTACCACTTCAGGAGAAAAAGGTAGGTTAATACCCGTTA
Source organism: Pelobates fuscus (assembly GCF_036172605.1). Taxonomy (NCBI): domain Eukaryota; kingdom Metazoa; phylum Chordata; class Amphibia; order Anura; family Pelobatidae; genus Pelobates; species Pelobates fuscus. Next base: position 292,735,730 of record NC_086317.1, on the reverse strand, counting down.
ACAGTTTAATCTGGCCGAAAATCTTCCGCCAAAAACCCTACAATGGGCGACAACTTAACCAAATATGGAGGAAATCTCCTTTTTCTAAATTGCATCTCCAACACGAGTCAGATAGACTCTGATTCATTTTTATAAGTCGACTAGGAAAATGTAATTCCGTTAAGCTTAAACAGTTGCTAGTTTTAGAAACTGTTGTCCAAGACAGTTTCCAATCTTGTAAAGGGATCTTTTAATTTAGGTCCTTTTCCCATTTTGCCAAAGCAGAAAAAAATAAGATCTGCATCAGAGTATTTCAGTAACGAGTTACATTTGTTTACCAGATTATCTTTTCCCTATAATAATTTTCCCAGAATGATAAGGAATTCAAAATTTTCTTTAGGTAGAATTTTATTCAAAACGGTTTTGACTCTCATATAATTGTATTGTTCTGTCCCTGGCAGGCCAAATTTAGTACATATTTGTTTAACCGGTTTAATACTAGGCCCCATCATTACATCCTCAATTCTTTTTATGTCTGCGTTGCTCCATTTATTCAGATTTAAATCTTGAAAAATTATAATAGAGGATTGGGATCGGCAAGGCACTAATAATACGACTTCTGAGTTCTGTTTCCCTTTATTTTTTGCCAGATTTTAAGAATACATTTTATTACTAAGCTGCCGGAGCTGGATTGAGATGTGAGCATATAACTATCTTTAAATGGCAAAATAAAGGTACTTGAAACAACAAGTGCCAAATACACACACCACTCCCTGTGTACCAATGGTACCAATACAAAATGGCCAAAAATAATTAAGAATACTTATACATGTGCAGATCTATGCAGATAATATTCTATGTAGTAGGTTCCTACAATAACACAAAAGGATAGTACATAGTATAGATTGTATATACAAATAAATGAGTAAAGAAGTAATTGGATACACTCACGAATTCCAGAGCCGTGCCAGGCTCTGTATATAATGCCCAAAGGTGCCTCAAAAGGCTATGTGGAGGATCTTGAATGGTGTCCCCCAAAATCAGGAAAAAGCAGCAATGGTGATGTTAAAAGTAAACAAATTTATTACAAATAAAAGTTAAAAAAATAACTGTGCAGGTCCCATATGGTGACACACAAGCTCACAGCTATGCAGACGCGTTTCAACTCAGTCCGAGTTTTCATCAGTGCATAAAGATCATCCAGCTGCTGTTCCTTTTGAATTTGCCGCTTCTATGACTGCCGGTCACGTGGGCGGAAGTTCGGCTGACCGGTGTCTGATTTCACTTCTGGTATTTTCGGCGCTAGATCCATCAGTTTAGTTTGATTCAGTTAATTTGCCCAATTGAAGCCAAAGGCTCCATGTTGTAAATGGGCACCTATAGTAACTTGTAAAGTGCAATTCCTCATAGTGTCAAATGGTATAGTAATATATACATCTATAGGAAAGATAACAATAATCATGCATATATCTCCCAGAGGTTTAAGGTTTTTTTTTTTTTTTTTTTAAATTCTTTATTTTATTTGCGCATGGAATGACAGCAAGCGTGCAGCGCCACGACAGCTGCTGCAAGCGGATTCATATACATTTCAAATCGTGACAGGTTAAACAGCGCAGTTTTTGTTTTTTATGAAGATAACAAACTATATAAGACAGACTAGAGCTATTAAAACTATTAACACTATTAAAACATATAGTGACATTCAAGCTAGGTCTTATGAGATTGTCTTGGCACATTTGGTGTTGTCAACAGTTTAAAACAATATATATGCAATGACAAACATGAAATTGGTCAAGTGTTACTAGTTATGTGAACAGGCTAGATCATTTTCTAGAGTAACATGCAAGCTGGGGTTAAGGTATATCGCTTCAAGAATATAGGGACATAGTTGATCTAACTGTGCTAGCAATAAAACATTTAAAAAAAAAAAAAAAAAAATTATTAAAAAAAAGAAATCAGGCAGTAGTCGCTGAACAGCTGGTGCATTGCAAAACATAAGTTAGGGTACTGTTAGAGATTAGTCGCTTATTGTGTTTAACTGTGTTTGGTCTATCTGTGCTAACGATAGAAAGACTATATTGTCAATATATTGTTACAAGTGATCGAATGCAGGTGGGCTTCAGGTGTTGAGTGTTAAGTTGCATCTTGCTGTGAGATGTGGGATCAGTGCAGGAGGCAGGCATTTAACCCCATGGCAGCGTGATGGCTGTTATGCCTGCCGGGTGCCCATAGCAGTTCAGCCAATACCTATCGGGTGTTGGGTACAGTCCAGGTGCGTGTAACAGTTCAGGTCTCCAATTCCGCGGGTCAAGAGCTGTGGGTGGTCTCCACCGTTGCTTCCCAGACTCCTGTGATTGCCTCCGGTGACGGGTGGATTCCGTCGGCGGCGTGTCAGCGTTCCTGCTCCCCTAGCTGTTGTGCGGATCAGTGACTCTGATGTGGAGGCAAAGTCCTTCTGGAGGCTGGTTACGGCTGAGTAGCGCCATAGGCGGGTGATGCGCCGATATGCCTTCCTTGCGACTTCTGCCGACGGCCGTGTATAAGTCCGTCGGGTGTGTTTCCTTTTTAATTTGTGTAGTAGCGTGCTGTGGGGAGGTGATCTCCGAACCCGGCGGTGCTCGGGCTGATGATGTCGGGTAAGCGATGTGCGGCTTTGAGGCCTGGGCTGAGCCCTCTTTGCCCCCTGCTGTCGCACTCTGGTTGGTGGCTTGGCTGTGCGTTTTAGTGCCGGGCCATGTGCAGGTAAGTTGGTGGGCATTTGGGCGGCCTGTATTGTTGTTCGGGGCTGTGTCGTTAAGGCCTGCCATCTCGTCCAGAAACGGTCGAAGGCCGCTGCTATGTTGTCCGTGTTAGTCAGCCGCAGTTGTTGAGTCTGGGCGGGTTGTAGCCCTAGGGCCTGGTCGGCATCCGCCATCTTGGCCTCCGGCTGTGGGTTGGTAGCTATAACGGAGGCTTGTTGGATCCCGTGGCCCTGTAGGGATTGGACCGGGATGACCCCCGCCGGTCCATAGGGGGGGGAATGCGGGCTCCTGGTCGCCGAGGTAGTTGGTTGTGGCGGCAGGAGAGCGGCCGTCTCTCCCGCACTCGCCATGTGAGTAGGCCCCGGACGCCAGATCTGTGAGTGCTGCCAGTAATGGCGCTTGTGGGGTATCATTTTGTTCCGCTTTATGTCCCCGGTCTATTGCTGGCCTTCGTGGCCCGATTAGTCGCTTTTAAATCCGTGGATTTATAGTTTTAATGTAGCTTAATGCAGGAGCTCTGGGGTCACACGTCTTCACTGCTCTGCGGCCAGGCCCCGCCCCCGGTTTAAGGTTTTTTAAGAAACCTACCTTTGATCCGGACGATGATGGATTCATTTGGAATTCAACATTGGAATCCTTTTCTGCCCGTATGATTTCCATCATCGTCCAACAAAGGAAACGCAATCTTGTGAAATTAGACAGGGAAATCAATGAGACTAAAGAAAAACTTCAACCTATGTTAGGCACTGAGGAAGTCACTACCTCTCTTAAAAAAGTCCAAGTGAACATATATAAACAGGAAGAAGAGGTTGTTTCCATCAAAAATTAAAAATAAATTAGGGACAAGCATGACTATGCCTATGATAGAGTTCGCTCATTTGCCAAACATAAAAGAAATCGCCCCAGAAATTATAATTCTGGGACGCAACCTAATAGACATATAAGGAATTATAATGGAGATACTCAAAAGGTAAATGAAAATTCATACCAAAGAGTATAATAAATCAGGCTTTAGAAGCTCCCCAAAAATTAGCGGTTCAAATAGAACACAGTTTTCCAAACGAGACCAGCAATATACCCCTAATTATGGGAGTAAGTACAGACCCCTAATGGATGACACAACAGTTGATAATATAAATTATACCGTTAAAAATAAAGCCAAACTCAATGTTGGAACTTTTCAACACCCATCCCACTCTTTTTTAGTACAGGACCAACCCCCCCGCCCACAGAGGTCAAAGAGACCCTGGGATCAGGGAGAAGGGATGCTGAGCAGGAAGAATTTTGGACTTTGAAAAAAAGAGGGGAAAACCATCATTAGGTATTTTTAACCTCTCAAATAAAATCCTAACGAACAAGTAATTAGAAGTCCTAAATAAGGGCCTGAAATTTGCACCAACTAGTACCAATAAACCTTTTAACACCTTCATAGATATCCATAAATTTATCCGAAAACTTTGCTTAAAGAAACACTTTAAAAAATCCCCCGCTAATGAATTGAGAGAAATTAGCAATGATAATTTTGTACATACAAATTTAACAGATAAATCTCAATTTTTTCCAAAAAATCATATTAGCAGAGAAATAAGAGTGTTTGAGAAATTAGTAACAAAAGATGTGAGACAAATATCTAAGAGAAAGAAAAGTAATCTTAATTACCCTCAAATTAAAGCTCTTAGGGATCTCCAACAAGATCATAATATTGTTATTAAGCCAGCAGATAAGGGTGGGGGCATCGTTATATTGAATGTTGCGCACTATATGGAAGAAGTATACAGACAGTTGAACGATGCCTCCACCTATGTCAAACTAAAGGCCGATCCTACTTCGGAAATAAGAAAGAAATATACATTATTATTAACTAAGGGAATGGAAGATGGGATCCTCAATAAACATGAGTACAAATATTTAAATATATCGGTATGTTGCATACCAGTAGTGATGTCCCGAACTGTTCGCTGGCGAATAGTTCCTGGCGAACATCGCTTGTTGGCGTTCGCCACGGATGGCGAACACATGCGCTGTTCGGTCTGCCCCCTATTCATCATCATTGAGTAAACTTTGACCCTGGCCTGTACCTCACAGTCAGCAGACGCATTCCAGTCATTCAGCAGCAGACCCTCCCTCCCAGACCCTCCCACCTCCTGGACAGCATCCATTTTACATTCATTGTGAAGCTGCATTCTTAGTGAGAGTAGGGATAGTGTAGCTGCTGCTGATTTGATAGGGAAATTGATAGCTAGGCTAGTGTGTTCAGTGTCCACTACAGTCCTGAAGGACCCATCTGAGCTCTGCTGTAAGGACAGCACCCCCAAAAAGCCCTTTTTAGGGCTAGAACATCAGTCTGCTTTTTTTTTTCTGTGTAATGTAATTGCAGTTGCCTGCCTGCCTGCCAGCCAGCCTGTGTGTCAGGCTCACAGCATATACTGTGCCCACTTGCCCAGTGCCACCACTCACTCACTGGTGTCACAATAGCTTGCATTTAAACAAAAAAAAAACCTTTTTTAATGTAGTATAATAGCAGTCAGTTTCCTTCACTAGTGTGCGTTTCAGGGCCTGCCCAGGGCCACCACTCACTCACTGGCAGGCCCTGAAACGCACACTAGTGAAGGAAACTGACTGCTATTATATTACAGTCCAAAAAGGTTTTTTTTTGGTTAAATGCAAGCTATTGTGACACCAGATATGAGTGGTGGCACTGGGCAAGTGGGCACAGTATACGCTGTGAGCCTGACACACACGCTGGCAGACAACTAACTGCTATTCAATCTATTACAGTCAAATATATATATATATTTTTAAATGTACACTACTGTTACACCAGATATGAGTTGCACTGGTGTGACACCGTGCCCTGGCAGGCCCTGAAACGCACACTAGTGAATCTATTACAGTCAAAATTGTATTTTTTTTTAAAAAATGTACACTACTGTTACACCAGATATGAATTGCACTGGTGTGACACTGTGCACTGGCAGACCGTGAAACGCACACTAGTGAAGGAAACTGACTGCTATTATATTACAGTCCAAAAAGTTTTTTTTTTGTTAAATGCAAGCTATTGTGACACCAGTGAGTGAGTGGTGGCACTGGGCAGGCCCTGAAACGCACACTAGTGAAGGAAACTGACTTCCTTCACTAGTGTGCGTTTCAGGGCCTGCCAGGGCACATTTAAAAAAAACAAAATTTTTGACTGTAATAGATTGAATAGCAGTTAGTTGTCTGCCAGCGTGTGTGTCAGGCTCGCAGCCTATACTGTGCCCACTTGCCCAGTGCCACCACTCATATCTGGTGTCACAATAACTTGCATTTAACAAAAACAAAACTTTTTTGACTCTAATATAATAGCAGTCAGTTTCCTTCACTAGTGTGCGTTTCAGGGCCTGCCCAGTGCCACAACTCACTCATATCTGGTGTCCCAATAGCTTGCATTTAAAAAAAACTAAACTTTTTGGACTGTAATATAATAGCAGTCAGTTTCCTTCACAAGTGTGCGTGTCAGGGCCTGCCAGGGCACAGTGTCACACCAGTGCCACTCATATCTGTTGTCACAGTAGCTTGCACGCATAGTACCACTAATCGAAAAAAAAATGACAGGCAGAGGCAGGCCACCCCGCAGGGGCCGCCGTGGTTGTGGTTTTGTGATTCCCTTTGGCCCTAGAATAATGCCCAGTGTTCAGAGGCCACGTACCCTGAACTTGAAAAGTTCTGAGGACATAGTTGACTGGCCAACACAGGACACCCAATCTTCTACAGCTTCCGCTCGGAACCTCGACGCACCATCCTCCTCCAGCTTAGCTTCGGGCACCTCTCAAGTTACCACTCGCCCGCCTGCCGCCACCACCAACACTAGCACCACAGCCGCTTCACTTGGTATGTCAGAGGAGTTATTTACACATCAGTTGGAAGAAATGAGTGATGCGCAACCATTATTGCCAGAGGATGTAGATAACAGGGATATGTCTCAGTCAGGCAGCCTTACACACGTACGGTGTGATGATGATGATGTTGTACCCACTGCTGCTTCCTTTGCTGAGTTGTCAGATACAAGTGAAGCGGTTGATGATGACGATGCGTCCGTGGATGTCACGTGGGTGCCCGCTAGAAAAGAAGAAGAACGGGGGAAAGTTCAGATTGGGAGACAGATAGGAGGAGGAGGAGACGAGTTGGAAGCAGGGGGAGGTCTTTGCAAGGAGCTAGTGGCACAGTCAGACAGCATGCATCGGCACCCGGGGTAAGCCAGACAGCACGCCAATCAACGCATGCTGTTGCCACCACCAGAATACCGTCGTTGCAGCGCTCAGCAGTGTGGCATTTTTTTTGTGTGTCTGCCTCTGACAACAGCAATGCCATTTGCAACCTGTGCCAAAAGAAACTGAGTCATGGGAAGTCCAACACCCACCTAGGTACAACTGCTTTGCGAAGGCACATGATCGCACATCACAAACACCTAAGGGATCAACACATGAGTACAAGCAGCACACAAACTCAAAGCCTCAATCCTCCTCCTGGTCCAGCATCTTCAGCCACATTAACCACTGCTGTCCTCCTTGCCCCCTCTCAACCATCCGCCCCTCCATCTCTCGCCTTGAGCAGTTCCTGCTCATCTGCCCACAGTCAGGTGTCTGTCAAGGACATGTTTGAGCGTAAGAAGCCAATGTCACAAAGTCACCCCCTTGCCCGGCGTCTTACAGCTGGCTTGACTGAACTCTTAGCCCGCCAGCTTTTACCATACAAGCTGGTGGAGTCTGAGGCGTTCAAAAATTTTTTAGCTATTGGGACACCGAAGTGGAAGGTACCCGGCCGAAATTTCTTTGCACAAAAGGCAATCCCCAACCTGTACTCGATTGTGCAAAAGGAAGTAATGGCATGTCTGGCACACAGTGTTGGGGCAAGGGTCCATCTGACCACTGATACCTGGTCTGCAAAGCATGGTCAGGGCAGGTATATCACCTACACTGCGCATTGGGTAAACCTGCTGACGGCTGCCAAGCATGGAATGTGTGGCTCTGCAGAGGAGTTGGTGACACCGCCACAACTTGCAGGCAGGCCTGCTGCCACCTCCTCTACTCCTCCTACTCCATCCTCTTCCATAACCTCCTCGGCTGAGTCCTCTTCTGCTGCTGCGTCTTGCTCCACATCAATGGCACCCCCCCAGCTCCCCAGGTACTGTTCCACATCCCGGATACAGCAGTGTCACGCCATCTTGGGGTTGACTTGCCTGAAAGCAGAGAGTCACACCGGACCAGCACTCCTGTCCGCCCTGAACGCACAGGTGGATCAGTGGCTGACTCCGCACCATCTGGAGATCGGCAAAGTGGTTTGTGACAACAGAAGAAATTTGTTGGCGGCATTGCATTTGGGCAATTTGACACATGTGCTGTGCATGGCACATGTGTGTAATCTGATCGTACAACGCTTTGTGCATAAGTACCCAGGCTTACAGGACGTCCTTAAGCAGGCCAGGAAGGTGTGTGGCCATTTCAGGCGTTCCTACACAGCCATGGCGCACTTTTCCGATATCCAGCGGCGAAACAACATGCCAGTGAGGCGCTTGATTTGCGACAGCCCGACACGTTGGAATTCAACACTCCTAATGTTCGACCGCCTGCTCCAACAAGAAAAAGCCGTTAACGAGTATTTGTATGACCGGGGTGCTAGGACAGCCTCTGCGGAGCTGGGAATTTTTTTGCCATGTTATTGGACGCTCATGCGCAATGTCTGTAGGCTCATGCGTCCTTTTGAGGAGGTGACAAACCTAGTCAGTCGCACCGAAGGCACCATCAGCGACATCATACCATTTGTTTTTTCCTGGAGCATGCCCTGCGAAGAGTGCTGGATCAGGCCGTAGATGAGCGTGAAGAGGAAGAGTTGTGGTCACCATCACCACGAGAAACAGCCTTATCAGCATCGCTTGCTGGACCTGCGGCAACGCTGGAAGAGGATTGTGAGGAAGAGGAGTCAGAGGAGGAATGTGGCTTTGAGGAGGAGGAGGAAGACCAACCACAACAGGCATCCCAGGGTGCTCGTTGTTACCTAACTGGTACCCGTGGTGTTGTACGTGGCTGGGGGGAAGAACATACCTTCAGAGAGATCACTGAGGACGAGGAACAGGACATAAGTAGCTCGGCATCCAACCTTGTGCAAATGGGGTCTTTCATGCTGTCGTGCCTGTTGAGGGACCCTCGTATAAAAAAGCTGAATGAGAACGACCTGTACTGGGTGTCCACGCTACTAGACCCCTGGTATAAGCAGAAAGTGCCTGAAATGTTACCGAATTACGGCAAGTCGGAAAGGATGCAGCAGTTCCAAAATCAATTAAAAAGTATGCTTTACACAGCGTATAAGGGTGATGTCACAGCACAACGGGAATCTAACAGGGGAAGAGGTGAAAATAAAATTAAAATAAAAATACCGCACTCAAAATATAGTATCAAAAGTAAATCGATAATCAAGTATGATTTAGTATGCAAAAAATAATTTATTAGAATATATATTTGTAATCAAAAAATAGATATATGTACACATAAAGTTCTGATGATCTCAATCATTGTTTGAAAATTCATCCGCTGCACTAAGTACTCATACGCTTGATGTAAGAGATATAGTCTAGAAATCAATCCTTTGAAATTCATTAATTGAAAATTACTGTGATAGTGCAGAAACTGCCTCAAAATTCATATATTTACACACACCAAGTTCTGCATAGTGGTCAATCCTAAATCAAATTCATAAATATGTCATTCATTTGACATCACTATGAAAATGCAGAAACTGTCTCAAAGCTCATATATATACACACAATATTCTTGCACAAAGGTTAGTTCTTAATCAAATTCATTAGTATGACACTGTTCACCCCACATCTAAAGCTATGCATAGCAATCTGTTAGTGCACAGTCCTGATGGATCCAAATCCTTGCAAGGATCAATGTATAAAATAAACAGAAAAAAAGAGAGAGAGTAAAAACGTGAAAAATTATGAAAAAAGAAAAAATTATGAAAAAATGAAAAAATGAAAAAAATGAAAATAAGTCCTTGACAAAGTCACTTTAAATGTATGTAGTATTACTATGGATGGATCTCACCGCTTTATCTGTTATAATGCAGACTCTCAGTTATTTGTTGTATCTTGTAGGCCGTCCTTATAAGCTCTGATGGTATAAAGGTTTCTTTATGAAGTAATTAGACAAGTTGCAGGAAGTTAGAGGTGTTCGTCAAACGGGAAGGACTCCAAACGGCTGGATGGAGTGTCAAAACAAATGATTTGTGTTCCTCGGGCTGCGCGCTCGGGATATGTGGTCCCCTCAATGGCCCTGAAGAGGTGAAAGTAATCCTCCTCCTCCCACGACCACGCCGGCAAGGACAGGACGCTATACAGACGTGTTGTTGATGGAGGACATGCGGAGCTTTTTAAGTCCTACGCATCGCCACAGTCCTTCGGGGTCCACCCTCAGAGAACGACTCGACCGACAGGTAGCAGACTACCTCGCCTTAACTGCAGATATCGACATTCTGAGGAGCGATGAACCCCTTGACTACTGGGTGTGCAGGCTTGACCTGTGGCCTGAGCTATCCCAATTTGCAATAGAACTTCTGGCCTGCCCCGCTTCAAGTGTCCTGTCTGAAAGGACCTTCAGTGCAGCAGGAGGTATTGTCACTGAGAAGAGAAGTCGCCTAGGTCAAAAAAGTCTAGATTACCTCACTTTATTAAGATGAATGAGGGATGGGACTGACAGTGGGCGATACATTTGACTAAAAAGGACTGATGAGGGGGACTACTTAAGACACCACTCCTATCTGGTGGCACATTAGATTGCACGCGCAGTGTCCCAAATTTGAAGTAGGAGGACCGACCAAGCATCTTTTTCCATCTCCCGCTTCCTAAAATCGATGCCTTATATACACGTCCCCTGATAGGGGACGTAACAAGGATTAAACTGATAAGAATAGTACTACTTAACACACCACTCCTATCTGGTGGCACATTAGATTGCACGCGCAGTGCCCCAAATTTGAAGTAGGAGGACCGACCAAGCATGTTTTTCCATCTCCCGCTTCCTAAAATCGATGCCTTATATACACGTCCCCTGATAGTGGACGTAAAAGGGATTAAACTGATAGGAATAGTACTACTTAACACACCACTCCTATCTGGTGGCACATTAGATTGCACGCGCAGTGCCCCAAATTTGAAGTAGGAGGACCGACCAAGCATGTTTTCCCATCTCCCGCTTCCTAAAATCGATGCCTTATATACACGTCCCCTGATAGGGGACGTAACAGGGATTAAACTGATAGGAATAGTACTACTTAACACACCTTATAATAACGCAGAGAGAGGCAACGCAGAGATAGGAGTCTGAAGAAGAGGAGTCAGAGGAGGAAGGTGGCTTTGAGGAGGTGGAAGACCAAACACAGTAGGCGTCCCAGGGGGCTTGTTGTCACCTTTCGGGGACCCTTGGTGTTGTACGTGGCTGGGAGGAGGAAGAGACCTTCAATGACATCAGTGGGGACAAGGGGACATGGCTAGCTTGGTATCCAACCTTGTGCAAATGGGGAGTTTGCGGTTGTGCAAATGGACTGTTTGCGGTTGTTTGCAGTGCGTTAAACAGGGAGTTTGGTCTGTCACTGTGAAGCGGGCGTAACCCTTACACTACCTGATCGATACAACATCATACCTGATGTTTTAAAGCAGGTTATTCCAAACAATTTAGGAATGTTAGGTGATGTATGCCCTTTATGGATTGAAACCAGACTCTGCATCAACTATGTAATTTTCCATGGGAGTTTTGCCATGGATCCCCCTCCGGCATGCCGTAGTCCAGGTGTTAGTCCCCTTGAAACAACTTTTCCATCACTATTGTGGCCAGAAAGAGTCCCTGTAAGGCTTTAAAAAAAATGGGCCTGCCCATTGAAGTCTATGGCGGTTCGCCCGGTTTGCCCGTTCGCGAACATTTGCGGAAGTTCGCGTTCGCCGTTCGCGAACCGAAAATTTTATGTTCGCGACATCACTACATACCAGTTCTTTACATCCTCCCAAAAATCCATAAGGATACAAAGAAACCCCCCGGAAGGCCCATAGTCTCCGGGATTGGCTCCCTACTGAGTAGGTTATCTGAATATATAGACAGACAACTCCAGCCTCTGGTGACATCACAACCTACTTATCTTAGGGATTCTACACAGTTATTAAAGATTTTACAGAATATCCAATGGGAAGAAGACTACCATTTAGTTACATGTAATGTGTCTAGCTTATACACTATTATCTCACATGAGCTAGGCTGTGAAGCCATTAAACATTTTTTGACACAGAGTAATACGTTTATTGATAGCCAGATGAATTTCATTATAGAAAGCATTTGTTTAATTCTTTCTAAAAACTTTTTTTGGTTTGATGGTTCTTTTTTCCTACAGTTAGTCGGTATTGCGATGGGGACCAGATTCGCTTCTAGTTATGCCAATTTGTTCATGTCCCATTGGGAGGGTACTTTCCTCCCAGGACGGGACGACGGGGGAGCAGGTCTGGTCCTCTATCGTAGGTATATCGACGATATTTTTTTCATATGGAAGGGGTCCAGAACCTCTCTGGATATTTTTTTGGAAGGTCTTAATAACAATCACAGAGATATTGTTTTGACCAGCCAAATCAGCCAAACGTCGGTCCAGTTTTTGGACCTAGAGATTTATATTTCAAATAATCATATTTCCACTAGAACCTTCTTCCAACCGGTGGACGTTAATGTGTACATTGACACCATGAGTTGTCATTACGATCCGTGGTTGCGCAATGTGCCCAAAAGTCAATTCAACCGTATCTTTAAGAACTGTAGTGACACCATGGAATATGAAGAACAGGCAGGACGACTTAAAAACTTTTTTGTGGAAAATAAATATGATCCGACTATTCTAGATAATCAGATTCAGGAGACTAAACAACAAAATAGAGAGTCCCTATTAGAATATAAAAATAGGCAAGTAGCCAAACAGACAGAGGAACCCCCTTTTGATTTTGGATTACAATGGTGATGCCAATCACATAAAATCTATCATCCATAAATATTGGCATATTTTGAGAACTGATGAAGGTCTTAATGACATCATCAGTGAAAAGCCAAAAATTGTATATAGGGGCACAAAGAATCTTCAAATCCTATTAGTTAAAAACCATATAAAAACTCATGTCACCCCTCCCTAACACACTCGAGACAATCGAGCAGTACCACTTTAGGAAATGATCCTGCAAGCATTAACCTACGAAAAAGCTTTTTAAAATAGAAACGTTAGTTTGTTTAGCGTGTAACTTAAGCATGAACTGCAACATGTACTAATGTCACAGGCGTACAGAAAAGATTGCATCCTATAATAACCACAGTTCATTCCTCATGTTTATACCCTGTCTGCTAAAAATGTTTTTTTGTGGTCAGCATGTTTGCTCCCTAATCAATTGTCTAATGTACAGACATACCTGTCTAGCTTAAACTCCATGTGTTACTATGTTTTGATATCTCTACCTTAATGAAAGGAAAAAGTGCTGTCTAATATGACGTGACCTATATATACGATACCTCTTTAAATGCCTATATCTTGTCATTGCCTAATCGTGTATATCCACATGCACTACAAAAATAAAGAATTTATAAAAAAAAAATAATGTCACCAACACCAATGTTTTTAGTGAAAAGCACGGTTTTTACCCGTGTAAAATGTGCACAGCCTGTAAAAGAACAAAATTTAAAAAAGATACACATACTAAATTCATTTCTAATATATCAAAAAAGGAATATAAAATCAATTCTATCCTCACATGTCATTCTAGTAATGTGATATACCTCCTCTGGTGCCCTTGTGGACTACAGTATGTGGGAATGACTGCGAGGACCTTAAAAACTTGCATACTGGAACACTTGGGCAATATACAGAGGGGGTATGCTAAACACAGTGTCGCTACACATTTTTCACAATGTCACAATAGTGACCCTTCCTATGTTAGTTTTATTGCTATTGCCCAAAAGAAAAAGGATTGGAGGGGCGAAGATAATTTTAAAGAACTTTGCAAATTTGAAAGCAGGTGGATATTTTAGTTAAACACTCTATCCCCCAATGGTTTAAATTTAGATTTTGAGCTGGCTCATTTTTTATAGTTTTTTTATAGGATTTTATATAAGATTTGTGTACCCCTTTAAATATATATACTATGCATTTTTAGTACCAGCTCATTACATATATATTTTATATACTTTCATATTTTAATTTTGCCCTCTTTGATCAACCAATCCTATTCATATGGGCTGTATCTACATATTGTAAATGTGATATAACATTTTTTTTTTTATGACATTATGTATTATTAATTTTCATGTCTCCTAGGATTTATTAGGCGCGGGAGGGGGGATGACGTAGGACGTGGGACGGAGGCACGCCGCGTCTCGCGGGTTTTTTTCCTTGGCCGGAAGATGGGAGACACTGAGCAGAGCGGGGCGTTGTGAGGGAAGACGCCTGATTTGCTTTCCGCTGCGGTTGGCGGTACTGGGCGATGCGGTGTTGCTGAGCGGTTGCTGAGCGGTCGAGAGAGAAGACAGGTCCCAAACGCTTATTTTTCTAAGTGGAAAACTAATTCCGTCCGCCCAGTGACTGCTGGAAAAGAGTGATGGGAGTGATGGGAGTGACCCCCCAGGACACTTAAACGGAGAAGTGGATAAGTATACCGGCTGGTTTGCTATATATATATGCTACATGTATGCTATATCCACGTATTAGCTAACAGAGCTTATATATCACCCAGTCACTCAGTCACTAAGTGTACATTAAGGTCCATATTCAGGTTTTATACCCTATTACGTATTACAATTTACTATTATTGCACTACTATCGCAGTAATTGATATCCTTATCTTCATTTAATCATTTACTAAGAACTATTAAGATTTAAAGGAACATAAAACAAACAAAAAAAATATATAAAAAAAAATATATAAAAAAAAAAAAAAAAAACAGAGAAAGAAATAGAACGCTAATAGAAAGAGAAAGTGAAAGAGAAGGGAAAGAGAGGAGGGGTAAATGGCCTCAAAAAAAAACTCAGAAGGTAAACAGAATTTAAAAAGAACTGCTAAAAAACAAGAACCAGCTATAGAAAGGAGGACTTCAGGTTTTTTCTCTCCCCAATTAAACAAGGGGAGTAGTACTAAATCTATACAAGAAGAATCAATACCTATATTGGACCCCAAAGAGACTGAGATAGACAAAACTTTGTCAGATAGCTCATGGGAAGAAAATGTATCTATCACTGCCGGTTATTTATCCAAATGCCTGGAGATCCAATTTGAGAAAATAAAAGAAGAAATAAAACTGCAGTCTAGAGAAATAAAAAATGAGATTCTAAATATAGGAAGAAGAGTGGTATTGTTAGAAGAGAAGACGGACCAAATAAATATACAACAAAAAAACAATACGGATAATATAAATAAATTGGATGAAACTCTAGAGACCCTGAAAAAGAAGATTACGGATTTAGAAGATAGATCTAGAAGACAAAACCTCCGAATTAGGGGGATCCCGGAGACTGTTGTAAATGCAAATCTAGAAGACTATTGTGTAGAGTTTTTTTTGTTTCTGGGGGTTAATTTAGATAACGGTACAAGCGGCATTGAAAGATGTCATAGAATTTATAAACCTGGTAACGTACCAGAACAAGCCCCGAGAGACACAATTATTTGCCTACAATCATTCCGTTTCAAGACGCAAATTATGAAGGCAATGACAACAAAAGACCTGAAGGGGTCAATCTTCCATCAAATTAAGATTTTTCAAGATCTCTCATACCAGACCAGACTTCAAAGGAAATTTTTTACCAATCAGACAGAGGTCCTTAGAAAAAATGCAATTAAATATGCCTGGGGATTTCCGACACGCATAAACCTAACACATAATAACCAAAGACTGACCTTTGATAAACCGCAGAAATTAGAACAATGGCTACAAGAAGGGAATTTAAAATAAGTCATTGCACAAGGTATTTTTTTTTTTTTCCTCGCACATATATAACACAACATAAAACAAATAAATTAGGATTAAAGCTACACTAGAGGCCATAGAAATGTAAAGAGTGGTCCCACACTATTAAGCTAAATCTCTCCTGAAAACTAAGAAAAATGGGGGAAAGAAGTGATAAAGGGAAGAAAAGAGAAGGGAAAAGAGGGAGAAAAAAGGGGGAGAAAAAAAAAAGGGGAAAAAACTAAAATAGATAAAAGAACAGGAGTGTTTATACTAACCACAATAATAATAAGTAAATACACGATATATTAGAGGTAATTTGATAGAAAGATTATGACACAAAATAAAGGTAATACCTTGGACTTAAAGGTATATTAAAATATAAAATACACTAAATACACTAAAAACAATTTTTTGGGTTTAATTAAAAGGCTATTTAGATCAAATAAAGGGAGAAAGAAAGAAAAAAAAAAACTAATGAAATGGGAATAAATATCAGAAGTAACTTTATAGAAATATTTTGATATAAAATAAATGCAAATAAATGTAATATTTGAGAAACAAAGATATATTAAAATTTTAAACTTACACTAAAATTTAACGAAAGAGCTATTTTGGCAAAACAAGAAACAAAAAAATAAGAAAAAAAAAAGTATGAAATGGGAATAATTATTTTTTTTTTTTTTTTCCCCTTCTGGTATTATTTTTATCCACTACACCCGTCCGGCCAAGGAGAAACTCTAGCTCGCAGATCTCGACACTTTTTCTTTTCTGCGAGCATAGAGTATGGGGACATTTTCGACGTCACTGATTAGAGAGTCGGTGTCGTTTTTGGATTGTTGTTTTCTCTCCCTATGTTTTTGGCAGGGCTTCCCCCCGAAGGTTATGGGAGGCCTAGGTAGGGAGGAACACAAGGGAGGGAATAGATACATAGTTTTTTGCCTAGTAAAAGGCAGACATTGTACGTTTTATGTTGTGTTTTATATGTTTGTTAGTACAGATGGTGAACTTATCAGTCCTCGAAGGAAAAGAAATAGGATACATAAAATAAAATGAGGCTAGCGACGATTAATGCACAGGGGATAAACTCACAATTTAAAAGATATACAATCCTTGAGTTTCTCAAAAAAGAACAAATCCAGATTGCAGCCCTACAGGAAACCCACTGGAGAACGCAAGATAAAAACAATCTTAAATCTAAATTTTTTCCTACTATAATTAGTGCCTCTATGAGTCAAAAAAAGAAAAGAGGAGTAGCCTTCTTATTTTCTAGGAATATATCATTAAAAATTATATACCAAGAAATTGATTTGGAAGGCAGATACATTATATTAGTAGCAGAAATTAATAATCAAAAATATACGTTAGTGAACATATACGCACCAAATCAATCACAAATTGCATTTATTAAAAAAGTGCTTAATAAAACTGAACGCGTGAAAATGGGCCGAGTTATGGTTATGGGAGATTTTAACTGCGTACCCGAGATTGAGATAGACCGAAGTTCTAAAACAAAAACCAGTAACTATGGAAACTTGAAGATGACTGCTAAAATTTTTTCAGAATTAATTAAACAAGCCCAACTTTTAGATTATTGGAGGATATTTCATACGAAGGAAAAGGATTTTTCCTGTTTCTCAAAAGCTTTCTGCTCATATTCTAGAATTGATCTCTTTTTGGGGGACAGAAACTTAGCGAGCCAAATTAAAAAGGTTTTTATAATAGCCACTACATGGTCAGATCATAATCCGGTCATCCTAGATATAAAAGAACAACATCAAAGAACAAGAGCTGACTGGAAAATGAAAGACTGGTTACTTAAAAATGAAGACAATCTTAAACAAATCAAAGATACAACAGATTATTTTTTCAAAGAAAACAGAAACAAAGATGTCTCTCCAGCAATGACTTGGTGTGCTTATAAATCAGTAATAAGGGGCCTTTTTATAAGCTTAGCAGCAAAAGAGAATAAATTAAATTAAAAAAAGGCAAATTTAGCTGAATTGTACATAAAACTAGACAATCTACTTGAACAAAATAAAAATAAACCATCTCGGAGTATTACTAATGAAATTATAGACACTGAAAAATTAATTAATGAACACCTTATGACAAAGGCTAATAATGCGTTGCATTACTTAAAACAGAAATGGTACTACACCGGAAATAGAGCAGAAAAACTAATGACGAACAGAATAAAAAAAGAAAAATCGAAAAGAATCATCACCAAAATTATTGATAATGGAGAGACTATCTTGAGACCTGAAAAAATAGTGCGACGGGAGACATGTTACATATCTGGTGGAGCTGTCCCTTGATAATAGAATTTTGGAAAATGTTTATAGGCAAAATCCAAGAAATAATCGATACTAAAATACCCTTGTCTCCAGAATTATTTATACTACACTTAAATCTTAGCCAATATAATATGGATTTTCAATACTTTCTTACTCATGCGCTAATAGCGGCAAAGATCTCTATAGCTAGAAGATGGAGAACTAATAGTATACCAAATTGGGAAACCATAAAAAATCAGTTAATCTTTCAGCTAAAAATGGAAAGCGGCTTAAATATAAATCTAAAAAAAAAAAAAAAGATGGATATAGATATATGGCTAAATAAGCTGTGCGCATTCTAATTTGATAAAGAAAATAGGAGAAAAAGAAAAGGGAAGGGAAAGGGGGAAAAAAAATGAAAAGAAAGGAAAAAGAAAAGAAAAGAAAATAAGAATAAATGTTAAGATAATCAGCTAGTTACTCTAATTATTACTATGGGAACATTACTGAGGACCTTTGTCACCATCTATATGTTTGTATTGTACTGTCTTTATGTTTTTTGTTTTTGATAATGTGAAATATTAATGATGACTTAGTACCATAGTCCGAACTATATGAACGGCAGCAGAAAATCATCGGCAGGTACTGTCTGAAATAAAAAAAAAAAAAAAAAAAAAAAAAAAAAATTTCATGTCTCCTATTATTCCCCTCTTGTAGGGGATCTACAGAGAAGATATATGCATGATTGTTGTTATCTTTCCTATAGATGTATATATTACTATGCCATTTTACACTATGAGGAATTGTTTATTTATATGCACTTTACAAGTTACTATAGGTGCCCATTTTCAACATGGAGCCTTTGGCTTCAATTGGGCAAATTAACTGAATTAAACTAAACTGATGGAATTAGCGCCGAAAATACCGGAAGTGACATCAGACGCCGGTCTGCTGAACTTTCGCCCACGTGACCGCTAGTCATAGAAGCGGTGAATTCAAAAGGAACAGCAGCTGAATGATCTTTATGCACTGATGAAAACTCGGACTGAGTTGAAACGTGTCTGCATAGCTGTGAGCTTGTGTGTCACCATATGGGACCTGCACAGTTATTTTTTTTAACTTTTATTTGTAATAAATTTGTTTACTTTTAACATCACCATTGCTGCTTTTTCCTGATTTTGGGGGACACCATTCAAGATCCTCCACATAGCCTTTTGAGGCACCTTTGGGCATTATATACAGAGCCTGGCACGGCTCTGGAATTCGTGAGTGTATCCAATTACTTCTATACTCATTTATTTCTATATACAGTCTATACTATGTACTATCCTTTTGTGTTATTGTAGGAACCTACTACATAGAATATTATCTGCATAGATCTGCACATGTATAAGTATTCTTAATTATTTTTTGCCATTTTTTATTGGTACCATTGGTACACAGGGAGTGGTGTGTGTATTTGGCACTTGTTGTGTTCAAGTACCTTTATTTTACCATTTGACTTTAGGGTGTTGGGGAACACCTTTCTCACTCCATTACTGTGTTTATATTGTCTATTTTGTTTACTGTGTAAGCGCCATTCACTCATTTCCTTCTTGTATAACTATCTTTAGTCCTCAAAAAAAGCATTGCTAAATCTTTGCAGTAACTAAGTTTATCTTCCACAGCATACCACCTTTCTTGTTTGGACACAGACATTTGCGAAATAATGCTGTGGAAAAGAACGCTAGCTTTATGGTATTGATGGATTACAGGAAGACCTACTCCTACCTGGCATTTGCAGATAGAAAGGTATTTGCTTGCCATTCTAGTTTTTTCCCTTGCCATATGAACTTAGCAAGAATGCTGAATCATTGTAAGCCAACTGTCTGGGATACTCAAAGGGATCATTCTAAACAAGTACAGCCACTTTGGCAAAGTATTAGATTTGATAATGTAGATTCGACCCAATCAAGAAAATTCTAAGAACTTCCACTCCTTTAGTAATCTATTCATTTTAGTAAATAATAGGAGGAAATTAATTTCCATAATTATTTTTGGATCTGCACAAATGTTAATTCCTAGATAACTGAATGAAGTTTCAACCCAGACAAAATCAAACCTCTTTTTGATCTCATTATTTTCTTATTTGGTGATATTGCTAGCCAGATATATTGATTTATTTATGTTCATTTTGTACCCCGAGACGGTTGAAAATTTCCCAATGACTTGTGTTAGTTGTAATAATGATTGTAGGGGATTCTGTTCAGTCAAGATAACATTGTCTGTATATAAATTAATTTTAATGTTTTCTTGGTTGGGGTCGAAAACCTATTTTATCGTTTTGCCTTATGGGTAAAGCCCTAGGTTCTAGTGACATGATGTAAGTAAGAGGGACAAGGGGCACCCTTGTCTAATCCCATTGGCTAGGGAGAACCAATCTGATGTAAAGCCATTTCTCAATAATTCTGACAGATGGGGAAGTGAAAAGAACTTTGATATGGTTTAGAAATCTCCTGTATAGCCCGAATGCCCTCAGAGTTTGAATCAGGAACTCCCAGTTGATCAAATGCTTTTTCAGCATCAAGAGACAAGGTCAACAAGGGAGTCCCTGAATTCTGAACATAATTCAGAATATCAACGAGTCTTCTAATATTATGAGTAGAATATCTGCCCGGGATAAAACCTACTTGGTCACGATTTATTAAATCATGTATAGTTTTTTTTTTAACCGTTCTACTATTGACCCCTTAAGGACACATGACGTGTGTGACATGTCATGATTCCCTTTTATTCCAGAAGTTTGGTCCTTAAGGGGTTAAAGGGGAGTAGAGTTTGATATCTATATTTAAAAAGAGAAATTGGACAATAATTCTTGATGTTTTCTGTATTTTTGTTCTGTTTAGGGATTGGCACTATGTTTGCTTGTAATAATTCCCTTGGAATTGTGTTAGATGTTCCAAAAGAATTAAAAGCTTCAATCAAATCTGTTTTGATATTATCTTTTAATATTTTGTAGAAAAGGTTATTGAACCCGTCTGGGCCTGGCGTCTTATCCATCTTAAGCTTGCTGATCCAAAATAACAGTTCATTTTCTTTAAATGGTTTGTTTAATTCAAGCAATGGAATATTTGAGATTTTAGGTATTTTATTTTGCTTAGAAATTCATCGATGTCTGCTTTATTAGATTGGTTAGGAATATTATATAAATCATAGTAGAATTTTTAAAGGCTTCTCCTATTTTCTCTTGTCTGGAATTTCTTCTTTATCTACACATTTGGTGATAACCCTTTTGGCCTTTTCTTTTTTTAAATGGTTTTTCTTTTTTTAAATGGTTTTTTAAGTATCAGCTCTATTTCCCATGTAATACCATCTCATTTTCAAGTAAAATAGTGCTTTGTTGGCTCTTGCCATCAGTTGATCATTTATTAATGTTTCTACTTCTGATATTTTATTAGTTATACTATAGGAAGGATTATTTTTATTTTGAGAGAGTAAACTGTCTAAAGTAATATAAAGATCAGATAGAATAACAACGTATTTTCTTTAGTTTATTTTCTTTAGCTGTTAGATTTATAAGGTGACCTCACATGACAATTTGAATGCACACCAAGTTATTGGTGGTGATACTTAATTTTTTCTGTTTTCTTGGAAATAATAATCTGTCAGATCCTTGATTTGTTTAAGATTATTTTCATTTTTAATACCCAGTCATTCAACCTGTATTCTGGTTTAGGACTCTCAAATAGCTCTTTAATTTCTAGTATGACCGGGTTGTGATCTGACCAATTTGTTGCTGTAATGAAAATCTTTTTGATCTGTTTGTGTAGGATTCTGTCCCCCAAAACTATCGTGTGGTATCATATATTATTCACTCTTAATTGGAAGAGAGGAGAGAAAAAAAAAAAACAGTGCAATATTGGATTATTAGTCTAGTCAATTGCTCTTTTTTAAGGTAAAAACTAAAACACAAACAGTGCTATTACAATACATTTTTACTATTTCTTTTACCAATATTATCTAATTTTAGTGTATAACATCTAGCATTAATTCTTTATAATCTTCCCTTTTTGTAATACAGCCTATAACTCTCAGTAGGTACCTATAAGCACCACCTAAGCTTTTGTGACTTTCTATTACACTCTTTGTTAGTGCCTTATTTTAGTAAATTAGTGACTGTGTGTATCTGTGCTGCTAGGGGAGAATAACCCAGAGGAAAAAAAAAAAAGAAAAAACCCCAAGTAAGTTATACTCTGATATTTTATACAAGATTTTTGTTCTTGCATCCATTGTTTTAGTGTCTGCGGTTTGTCAAAAGTCAGCTTTTGGTTGTCATAAGTTAAATTTATATGTGTAGGGGAACCCCAAGCATATTTAATTACATTTTTTTCTAAGTGCTGCTGTCTGTATAGCAAAGGATTTTCTCTGAAGTCCAGTATGGAATGAAAGGTCCTGAAAAATCTTTATTTGTTGATACAATGAGTCCTTTCAAGTCCTTCGTTGAGATGGCCCTAATAGTTTGGGTCTTTACATGGAATGAGTGGAGACAGATTATGACTTCTCTTGGATACTAGTCAGGAACATTGCTGGCCATCATTGCTCTATGCCATCTCTCCATTAAGTTCCTCTCTTTGTTTGGGCTATTCCCCAGAAACTTGCATAGCTCTTTACAGTAGTCTTCCAACTTTGAATATATAATATTTTCTTGGATCCCCCTAATTCTGAGGTTGTTACTTAGGGATCCATCTTCTAGATCTCCAATTTTGGCTTTTAGTCTTTTCATTTCTTCCTCCATAGTATTTGTTTTGTTGCAGTTATTTTGTAATTGCAGAATGATGTGTTCTGTTTTTTGTTCTAACAGTTTGAATTTTCCACTGATGTTTTGTAAATCTTTTTTGATTTCTGTGCAGTGTAAATTTATCTCTTCTTTAGTTTTTTTCAAATTAAGCTTCAAAACACTTAGCCAGATAGTCAGCAGTGACTATTCCAGGAGTTATCTAATAAAGTTTTGTCTACACCAGCCTCTTTAGTAGTAAATAACTTTTCATGCCCCAGTTTGGGATTTACTCCTTTATCTGGCTGTGGAGAGAAAATTTTTGAAACTCTTCTGTCTGTTGTGATCACTTGTTTTTTTTTAAAACTTTGTTTCGTTTTCTTAATTTTTGAAGCAATGGTTGAGAGATTGAAATATTACTTAAACTTTAAGTGTTTGTTGGCTTTATCCAACAATTACGGATCCTGTGTAATAAGCAAGGGGGGCAGATTCACTAAAGTCTTTTTGGGGAAATTAAAAAATTTACCTCAAATTTTTAAATCTGATCTCACTCACTCTGCAATTACTATCTGACCACAAAACCTAGATGACTTTTAAAATTTCCCTTTTAAGCTATGGTATCTTATATCAGTGAAAATACTGAAATAGGATGTTGGTCGATTTCAATTTGTGGCATATGTACTTAGCTGCCTCTTGATGCTGCCACTTTCCTTGCAGGGGACATCTTATCACTCTGGCCGATCAAGACTTCCGGTCCATGGTCTGGTTTGCGCTGCTGTTTAGCTCCTGGTGCCGCAACTTCTGACACAGTTCGCCCCACAGAGATACTGCTGCAATTAAGATCTTGATGTGATGCCTCTTAAACTGTCTCCTTTTGCCCCACATAGACACTCTTTACCGCGTCAACCTAAGCAGCACCTCACCTAAGCATGCTTGCATCTGTGTCATCACGTGTCCCCCCCCCCCCATCCAGCACGTTGTAGTTGTTATGGTGCCAGGAGTCTACAGGTGCTCAAAAGTATTGGATTTTGAAGATTTACAAAGCACCTATTTTAAATTGAATAGGGACTGATTGTAATCCGCAGGATGCACGTTCGCAAATTATTGTTCACTTGCTTTAATGCCTCTACTGGCCAGCAGTCAAATACTTCAGATTTTTTTTTTTTAAATCCAGGCCTGGATTTAAAGTATTCAGTCAAGATTTCAGGGATCCAGTGCCATTCAGTCTGACTAAATCTGTACCTAACTCATGTCCATTTAATAACGGTAAATGATGGTTCATTTTATCTATAAAACATCATGTCACAGGTTCTTAAATTAATTCAAATGTGGGGGCGGGGCCTGGCCGCAGAGCAGTGAAGACGTGTGACTCCAGAGCTCCTGCATTAAGCTACACCTAACCTATAAATACACGGATTTAAAAGCGACTAATCGGGCCACGAAGGCCAGCAATAGAACGGGGACATAAAGCGGAACAAAATGATGCCCCACAAGCGCCATTACTGGCAGCACTCACAGATCTGGCGTCCGAGGCCTACTCACATGGCGAGCGCGGGAGAGACGGCCGCTCTCCTGCCGCCACAACCAACTACCTCGGCAACCAGGAGCCCACATCCCCCCCCCTATGGACCGGCGGGGGTCATCCCGGTCCAATCCCTACAGGGCCACGGGTTCCAACAAGCCTCCGTGGTAGCTAGCAACTCACAGCCGGAGGCCAAGATGGCGAATGCCGACCAGGCCCTAGGGCTACAACCCGCCCAGACTCAACAACTGCAGCTGACTAACACGGACAACATAGCAGCTGCCTTCGACCGTTTCTGGACGAGATGGCTGGCCTTAACGACACAGCCCCGAACAGCAATACAGGCCGCCCAAATGTCCGCCAACCTACCTGCACATGGCCCGGCGCTAAAACGCACAGCCAAGCCACCAACCAGAGTGCGACAGCAGGGGGCAAAGAGGGCTCAGTCCGGACCTCAAAGCCGCACATCGCTTACCCGACATCATCAGCCCGAGCACCGCCAGGTTCGGAGATCACCTCCCCACAGCACGCTACTACAAAGGAAACACACCCGACGGACCTATACACGGCCGTCGGCAGAAGTCGCAAGGAAGGCATATCGGCGCATCACCCGCTTATGGCACTACTCAGCCGTAACCAGCCTCCAGAAGGACTTTGCCTCCACGTTCAATGGCGACTCCGAGACACTGATCCGCACAACAGCTAGGGGAGCAGGAACGCTGACACGCCGCCGACGGCATCCCCCCGTCACCCGAGGCACTCACAGGAGTCTGGGAAGCAATGGTGGAGACCACCCACAGCTCTTGACCCGCGGCATTGGAGACCTGGACTGTACCCAACACCCGATGGGTATTGGCTGAACTGCTATGGGCACCCGGCAGGCATAACAGTTTTGCATGCCTGATATGTTGCTTCACGGAGCCCTGCTTTGCTTAATCACTGTCCCATTGCAGCAGTTTTATATATGCGTTGCCAGGCCATTAGAGAGGGGAATGCATTTTATTTATATTATTAACTCGACAAACCAGTGTACTACCACGTTTATATTTATTTTATTATCAGTTTGTCCTTATCCCTCATGTGCTTAACTTTGTTTTGCCTCCTTGTATCTGGATAACTAGCAGGTACAGCACCCACTCAGCCGCAGCACAGATAGCTTGCAACTCATTAATCTCATGAAGACATACCAGCTAGTCAAACAACCACTGGTCTTGTTAATAGTTAAGAGTACACATATGACTCACACCAACGAGCTTCAAGCCACACACCAGCATACCCACTCGGGTCTATATAACACACATTAACCATGTTTTAAGTTCAACAGCATAAATGTGTTCCCGCACGCCTCTCCATGTTTCATTAGTCGCAAGCTCCCGCAGTGTAAGTGAACAGTCTGTGCTCTAGTTTCCTGCTCATAGTCTAGACGGCGACACTCACACACTGCTTACTTAATTTTGTACGAAATGTCGGCACGGAGATATAGCTCAGCTTACGAGTTTATATAAAATGTGCGTAGTAAGGAAAACAGCCTAGAACTTAGACATGTTTATCTGTTTAGAACTTTATTGATACATAGCACTTGAGGGCTTTAACAGACGGATAGCAGGCTATAACTTTTTATTATTTACTTTACTTAAGCAATGTATTATGATAGCTGTAGTATAGCGTGTACCTAACTTGTAAAGTTAACTAAATTTTTTTTTAAGGGGCCTACTGTGTGATACCCAGCGAGTACGTAAACAGGATTGACACGAATATTCACAGTTGAACCCTGCCCAGCATATAACTTAATTTTAATATTAACTTAAGTAACCATACCATTAGCGATGTTTCGCCTAGTTAAAGCGACAAATGTTTAAAGCGACAAATGTTAAAAGCGACAATTGTTTAAAGCGACAAATGTTTAAAGCGACAATGTTAAAGGCGACAAATGTTGAAAGCGACAAATGTTGAAAGCGACAAATGTCAAAAGCGACAAATGTTAAAAGTGAAAACATTTTGAAGCGACAAATGTTTAAAGCGACAAATGTTTAAAGCGATAAATGTTTAAAGCGACCAATGCTTAAGACTAGTTTAAACAATACTCAGGCATACTCACAGTTTAAGATTACTTTTATTAACTGAATACATGAGTAAATAATTATATAAAAATGTGCCTGATAATTAATTGCCCCGCATGTTTTGCGGAGAAAATGCCTGAGGACTGCTTTTTGGGGCACCTCATGCTTGCTTGTAACCCTTTATGCGCACTATAAAAAATAAAGAATTAAAAAAAAAAAAAAAAAAAAAAAAAAAAAAAAAAAATTAATTCAAATGTAAGTATGTAATGTGGAGAGATTTGGACCTTCTGTGCAATGGTAGAAATTCAATTGGAGTCTGGTATCTAACACTCACTCCCACCATCAAGTTGAGTCAATGGAATTGTTTTGTCATTGGGACTTTGTTTATGACAAGTGTGACAGTAGTATGACAGGACCGGGATTAATTAATTTATTGGACTAGATACACGAGTCAGAGGCAAAAACAAAAGATGGATAGATAAGTGCAATCGAGTAAACTCTATGGAAATCGCTATTGGCTACCTGTACAAGGGGTTCTGGCAGACTGATAACAATAACTAACCATGTTATGTGCCAAAAACTGCCAACGGTATGTGAATTTTTCATAGCCTTCTTTATTTGTTTGTTTGTTTAATACCTATAAGTAGGTTTAACATTAAATCTTAGCCATAAAGGCCTGAGTATGACTAGTGCCATTAGATGGTTATATTATATTTATCTTTCAGGATTACAGATAATTGCAATTTTCAATAGAATAAATACATTTCATGGCACACAAAATGTACATTTTCCATTGTTTGTTTTCTTTGCTGTAGGAAGTGCATTTGAACTGAAGAGGATTCTTTATATTACAACTGGAGATAGATATCCTGGAATTCTTTACATATTACTAGAGATTTATAGAAGTATTTTGATTCCATTCCTTCCAACATGCTGTCCATTACCAATTACTCCTCCAGCACGCTTGTTATTTATTGCACTTCTTATTAACATCTGTTACTTGAATAATAAAGTTTTCAATGTGATTCCATTAATGCAAATTTATCTTAAGAAGGGATATTATATATTTGACATGGTAATAGATTTAATGGTACCCAAGGACATTGATTACACCCCATTTAGCAGAGTCAGTATACAACATGATGTCTGTCTTCTGCTTGCACAAAATACTACACTCCCAAGAGAACATAATGCATAGCCCTCGATACTTCCAGAGCTTTCATTTCAATATTATAGAGGAGCGTTACAAACAGCTGAGGGACAGGCAGATGTAAGTGGTGGATTCTGAAATGTATTTTATTGATAATAATTTAAGTAAGCAGAATGACACTTCATAAAGTACTCTCCTACTATATCAGAGTATACGCAGGTAAGTTCAAAGGGGGAGTCAGTGGTGTAAGGTTTATTTCTGGTCAATTGGTACTTGAATTTAATATGTCATTTAACTCAACATTCATAAGGTCATATATTTACTAAACTGTTGAAATTTGTTTAGACTTCAGCGTACAAGTCTTATTATCCTGCAGTCTTGATCAGTCAACTCAGCCTTTAATCCATGTCTTACTTTCTTAGCATCCTTCCATGAATAAAATAAGAACTACTGAGTTGAAGTAATAATGACGGTCAATTCTAAATCCAAAATCCTAGAGCAAAAAAGTCATATGTTTAATTTATATATATTTTAAGATTTTACAAGCAAGATTAGAAAAGAAATTGTTTTCGGATAATAATCCTATGTATGTAACAACACAGGAACTCTCTTTTTAACAAACTCACAATTAATCTAAATTCCTTCATAACTTAGCTCACATTTCAATATCTGTTACTAGCAGCGAACGGTTTAATATTGCTCATTTGAATCTTGGCGGCATCTATGCATCTTTTGACACCTATGCATGCTACCTCGTGTAGCCTTGAGAAAAGGCACTGCATAGTAAAACTGGAATTTCATAGGACAGCTCTTTCCAGAATATATTTTTCTCTTCTGTTTTTTTGGAAGATTCATGTACAGTGAATCACTTCCTTCACTGCCAATCTTGACATTTTCTCTACTATGGAAAAGGAAGGTAATTGTGTATGGCATCCCAGAATGTTATGTCCTCCCATTTCAAGCATCTGGTGTCTGGACTGCTGTGCCTGAATTCCATCACATAATTACTGTACATGCAGTAAGCTGAGCACAAGATTAAGAGGATTGGCATTACAGCATATAAAAACCCATTTTGGTGGATAAAGTAATAAAACAATCAATCCTTGTTTGCATTTTACCTTTCACAATGAGCCATACAATGAAAGCTTTTAAACACCTGGAATCCAGTGTGTATCCAAATGTTCTAAAATAAGGTTTTTAGAAGGTTACTTGGACAAAAGCAACAAAGACATAACTATATAATGTATACCTCATAACAGCACATAAACGAACCTTAAAATAACCTCACTATATAATAACATAAACTAACAGTAATATATGACCATGCAGCTGTTTTTAAATTATTTTAGAATAGCTAATAGCAATTAAAACCAAACATAATATTGCTTTCAATTGCTTTGAGTTGCTACCGTCTAGTTTTTACTGTTTGTAGTAGGCCAGGAAGTGACATTTTTACTTTGGTCATGATTTCATTGTCATTATCAATAATCTTGATTACATAACACACAACATTTGTTATCTAATGATTCAATTATCCTTCTCCTTGCGCAATATAATTCCTTGTGCCTAATGAGCATTTTCCTTGAAATAGTTCAACGATTGTTGTACAAAATTTCCCCTTTCATAGAGAAAGAAACTCTTTGTTCAGCTTGGGTTACGGACTGAAGATGAACCACACAATAAATTATTTCTTCAGTCTACTTTCAAGTACTAATATACTTGGATCTTGGATTGAACAGAGATGGACAGTGGAAAATACAAGGACAGCTCTAATTCTAAACAAGATGTTTAGCAAAAACAACTGTCCCCCTCTGCCCCCAGAAGGGATAAGCTACAGGAGATATAGACACCTTTATACACAATAAGAGAGTCACATAGTCAAGAGTTAAAAATGCTTGTTCTTCTGCTAATATTAGATGAAAGCTATCAATATACTATATGTGTGTAACGTAATTACTATTTACCGCACTCAAGAAGTCTTGTCCCCTGGAAAACATCCACATTCTCTTTGGAACAGTGCTATTATAATAATACATACATTTAATACTATCCCTCATGACCTATAGGGCATGTGACAAACCATATCTGTACCTATGCCTTAGTCTCAAAGCACTAATAAGGCTTGGGTATTGTTTCTAAAAAAGACTAGAGCAATACAGGTCTGAATAGGATAATAGCTGAGAAATTGTATTTACTTTGTACAGCATTTAATACCAATGATATAATCCCCAGGAACCCTGTCAGATTTTAATGGTCTGTAAGAATCTTCTAGTACCGGGTTATTTGCCTATTTATGACACAACAAGGAAACAGAAAATTCTAAATATAGAAAAAGTTCTAAAGACAAGATCGTCATCATCAATCCATAATCTAAAGTTCTTGTTAATGTTTGTATAAAAGTTGACAAGATCTTTCTTGATAACAGCATGTTGATTGATCTTGATAATGATGTTTTAATTACTATTGTTATAATAAGATATATATAGATATATTTTAATCAATGTAGCTATGAAGTATGTACTTTTCATGAATGTCCAAAATTTAACACATGTTCTCACAGCCTTGTGTTCATATATATTCTTTCGACCGGGTTTTTATAGATAATTAGTTAAGGCAGCTCCTAGAACTGTATTGCCTTTAAATGTTACCTCACTAACAGGCTACTATATTTAGGTAACTAAAATTGTCTGACTGTAATTTGAAGGTCCCAAGAGAGTACCCAAATTTCATACTGTCAAATTTTGGATTGAATAAATATACATACTTTCATGTAGTTACATATCCCAGACTTCCTAAAGTATTTATAACTGTAAACAATCATGTCAAGAAAATTCAAAAACAGAAATGTCGGAGACCAAAGGGTTAGAGGTATAGCTAATTATAATGTGATGGCTTGCAGAAAATATAATTACTTAACTGAAATGTAATTGTGACTTTTGTATTATTGAGGTGATTTTACCTTTGTAGATAGGAACACAATGTGACAGAAATCAATTTAAGACTTAATAACAGCTCAATTTGATTTAATATATTTATGTTTCGCCATAGAAACAAAACCACACATATATTAACAAAGGCAATGTTGAAATAGATTACAGTAGCTTTTCATCAGAATGTAACTGATTTTCTCTGAAGATATTTTAATTATTGTTTTTTCAGTTAACATTTTTCAGTCGCCAATTACTACTACTGCTGCACATTGATGGCTAAAGACTTACTGCTAACAAAGAAAAACGCTTACAGTTTGATGTTCAAATGTTAAAACTTAGACATTGGACTCCAGTGGAATTGCCCTATCCATTTCCTTGCCTTTCACAATGTGAAGAATCTTTCTGTAGACCAATCCTTTTTCTTGATAAAATAAAATGTTAAACAAATGTAAAATGCTATATTTGTGAAAAAAAAAATGTGGAGGAACTATCAAATACTGAGCACAGTGGATTACAAAGTTAGCATAAATGGATAACTCAAACTAAGCTGCATGCATTCAATGTTGTTTACCAATTGAATCTATGACTGTAGATAGAGTGACTATGTGTATTAAGTATATTGATTAAAACAGATTTTCAAAATATTTGGCAAAAACACCACATCTAAAAAAGCTATACTTAGCAATCTGCAGTATAAAACTGATGTTTCTCTCAAGATCGTCTATAAGAGAATACAAATGAAAACATATCAGAAACATAGCAAACCTACAATAAAAAGAGCAAACATAGTGTAATCAAATGGCTAAATATGACATATGTAATAGCAAATGAACAACTCACAAATATAAATAAATTAAGTTAAAAGCAGTGCTGAAGTCCACATTGTTCAAATTTAATGTAGGTTTGCTGTATCCCCCTTTGTGTTTTGTTTACTTAGTTATATGACATTCTGTGCATACCTGATAATATAGAATGTCTATAGTGCCTACAAAAGGTCCCATTACATCTAAATATCTTATTCAAATTATATATAAAGATTAATATAATATACATATTTAAATTTGCCAATTAGCGTTCATATTTGTTTTTTGCATTTTTCACACACAAACAAATATAAACGCTAACTTTGGCTACTGGACATACCCCATTTGCAATACATTGGACTGTGTACTTTTGCAAATGGTATGCCATCATGGGGCTAATTCTTATTCCTTGGCTACAAAACAGTCTCAAAGGCAACATAACAACCTTTCAATTTGTATGATCTGAAATATGGAACGTGGTATGTTTGCCCCTGTCACTTTTCAAAACATCATAAAACCTGTACATGTGGTGTATTGTTGTACTCGTGAGACATCACTGAATATAAATATGTGTAATTTATTGCAGTAACAGATAACAGTATATTATGACATTAATATTTAAAAAGCCATGCAGAACTAAAAAGAAAATTAAACAATTATTAATTTCTCACACTTTTTTTAGATTGTATTCATAATCACATTTCATATATGAATATTTGATGTGAAATTAAAGGATCACTATAGGGTCAGGAACACAAACATGTATTCCTGACCCTATAGTGTTAAAACCACCATCTAGCCCCCCTGGGCCCCTTATGCCTCCATAAATATAGCAAAATCTTACTTGTATTCAAGCCTGAAACTGTAACTCTGCATGCTGTTTGCCTAAAAAAAAAAAAAGCAGTCTGCTGACATCATCAGAAGTGGTAGCCTGATCTAATCACAGGATTGGCTGAGACTGACAAGGAGGCAGATCAGGGGCAGAGCCAGCATGATTCAAACACAGCCCTGGCCAATCAGCATCTCCTCATAGAGATGAATTGAATCAATGAATCTCTATGAGGAAATTTCAGTGTCTGCATGCAGAGGGAGGAGATACTGAATGTTTGGATGCATTTTAGGCAGCCATGACCCAGTAAGGATCTCTAACAGCCATCTGAGGAGTGTCCAGTGAAGTTATCACTAGGCTGTAATGTAAACACTGCATTTTCTCTGAAAAGACAGTATTTACAGCAAAAGGCCTGAAGGTAATGATTCTACTCACCAGAACAAATTCAATAAGCTGTCGTTGTTCTGGTGACTATAGTGTCCCTCTAAAGCTTTGCTTCCCCTGAACAAAATGTTATATAATAAGTGTGGGTGCACTTAATATGAAAAAGGTGAATTACAGTTGAACAGACAGATAGCGCAAATTCTAGGTTTTGTTTACGTTTTGATTTGATCAGAACTTGTACAATTGCCTCCGTCCTTAAGGGGTTAAAACTGCAATGTTTTACACTGGATCCACAGCACTTCATTGAGATAAAGTGGCTGAGATAACTTTATTGGTCCTTTAACATGAGGGCTCTATCTATTTCCAGACGAGATATGTGTGGATTCACAAATTAAGATAGAGGTATGAACAAACACATAGTAAAAAATGTTAAAATTGCACTGGTCCCTAGGTAGTCAAAACCAATAATTAAAGGGAAACTCCAGTGGCAGAAAAACGATCTGTTTTTCTGGCACTGGAGGGTCCCTCTCCCTCCCACCCCCCAATCCCCGGTTACTGAAGGGGTGAAAACCCCTTCAGTGACTTACCTGGGACAGCGGCGATGTCCCTCGCCGCTGTCTCCACCTCCGCGATGCTCCTCCTTGTGATTACGTCGGCCGGTGGGCGAGACTAATCTCGCCCACCGGCTGAGGAGACCTAATGCGCATGCGCGGAAATGCCGCGCATGCGCATTACGTCTCCCCATAGGAAACCATTGAAAAATCATTTCAATGCTTTCCTATGGGGTTTTGAGTGACGCTGGAGGTCCTCACACAGCGTGAGGACGTCCAGCGACGCTCTAGCACAGGAAACCTGTGCTAGAAACTAGGAAGTGACCTCTAGTGGCTGTCTAATAGACAGCCACTAGAGGTGGAGTTAACCCTGCAATGTAATTATTGCAGTTTATGAAAAACTGCAATAATTACACTTGCAGGGTTAAGGGTAGTGGGAGTTGGCAGCCAGACCACTCCAATGAGCAGAAGTGGTCTGGGTGCCTACAGTGTCCCTTTAAACTTGGTCCTTATAAGGTTAATAGCTAATGTTATTTGTTATACTTAGCAGGAGTAGTACTTTAATTACAATACTACTGTTGAACAAAGTAACGTCGGAAATAGAGTGCAGGCTTAAGGAAAGTAAACAAGATGTTTTTCAATACAATTTGCGAAAAGTACAAATTGACACTTAGTTAAAAAAACACTTCATGCCATAATGTTGCCAGATCCAGAGGTGTTTATAGCAAGCAACTGGGACTTTGCCAATCATTAACTCCCTGTTACTTCAGCTGGAGGGCTTACCCATTCTTAAAGTATTCAAGAGATATTTTGAATAATTAAAAATAAAAATGATCATACTTGACACAGTCTGTGAGTAGTTACTGTTTGTATCTGGCTGGACATTCTATGCCAAAATATTCTTTCACTTGTATTTTATTTGGGAATTCATGCGCTGGCTAAATATTACAGTTGGGTGTACTATGGGAATGAAACAACGGGGGGAAAGGGCTGCGCTAAAAAATAAGATACAGTAAAATACAGTACAGTGTAAACCAGACCAAATGGTCACAATTTGGTAACAACGGAAAGTGTAAGTCTCTTTGAACCAGGTGAAAAAATAGTCTGTAGAAAAATATATATTTGAAGAGAGTCTTTGCAGATAAAAAAAGTATACAATGTAAAAAATGGTAAAAAAATGAATAAAAAATGAATAAAAGATGAATAAAAAATTAGTCTCACTGATATAGCTTGGTGGGATATCTGTACAGTCCTCAGGAGTTGATCCGTCCGGGTAGTAGGATAATCCGTATATGTGGAGACAAAATAGGAGACACGACAAACTGCCAATAGTGAAGAATTGCGGCTCCAAGGGTGAAGTGAGAAAATAATATGATAATACACTCACATTTGTGGGAGCTTTGGACCAGCTCTGGACTTATAGGCGTTGCAGCGGTATGATCCCCGCTACCAGGATGTACTGGAGAAGACGTCTGGCGATCCAACCTTGGTACTCCGGAATGGATAGGAAACAACAATAGTGCTCTCAGTAGGCAGGGTATGTGAAATAACAGTAGATAAAAATTATACTTACAAATATAGAGCAGGAAATACTGCTCTATTAATAGGGCACTGGTGGAATAATCCCCACCTAGGATTTCTTTGGATCAGGATCCGAGTGTGAAAGGTAAAAATAGTAGTGGTTGTAAAATAAAATAATAATGATAAGAAATATATGTATATATATAAAAAGGAAAAATAAAATTATGGAACTATATATATATATAAAAAAAAGGAAAAATAAAATGTAGAACTGCCAGGATTAATAAAAATAATTGTCAAATAAAAAAGGAATTGGTCCTATAGAGAAGGTAACCAAAATCACTTTTAATATTTAAAAATACACAATTTAAAACCATTAACGCGTTTCACCTAAAAAGCCTGTTTAGGTGAAACGCGTTAATGGTTTTAAATTGTGTATTTTTAAATATTAAAAGTGATTTTGGTTACCTTCTCTATAGGACCAATTCCTTTTTTATTTGACAATTATTTTTATTAATCCTGGCAGTTCTACATTTTATTTTTCCTTTTTTTTATATATATATATAGTTCCATAATTTTATTTTTCCTTTTTATATATATACATATATTTCTTATCATTATTATTTTATTTTACAACCACTACTATTTTTACCTTTCACACTCGGATCCTGATCCAAAGAAATCCTAGGTGGGGATTATTCCACCAGTGCCCTATTAATAGAGCAGTATTTCCTGCTCTATATTTGTAAGTATAATTTTTATCTACTGTTATTTCACATACCCTGCCTACTGAGAGCACTATTGTTGTTTCCTATCCATTCCGGAGTACCAAGGTTGGATCGCCAGACGTCTTCTCCAGTACATCCTGGTAGCGGGGATCATACCGCTGCAACGCCTATAAGTCCAGAGCTGGTCCAAAGCTCCCACAAATGTGAGTGTATTATCATATTATTTTCTCACTTCACCCTTGGAGCCGCAATTCTTCACTATTGGCAGTTTGTCGTGTCTCCTATTTTGTCTCCACATATACGGATTATCCTACTACCCGGACGGATCAACTCCTGAGGACTGTACAGATATCCCACCAAGCTATATCAGTGAGACTAATTTTTTATTCATCTTTTATTCATTTTTTATTCATTTTTTTACCATTTTTTACATTGTATACTTTTTTTATCTGCAAAGACTCTCTTCAAATATATATTTTTCTACAGACTATTTTTTCACCTGGTTCAAAGAGACTTACACTTTCCGTTGTTACCAAATTGTGACCATTTGGTCTGGTTTACACTGTACTGTATTTTACTGTATCTTATTTTTTAGCGCAGCCCTTTCCCCCCGTTGTTTCATTCCCAGTTTGTTTTTAGGGTTTTGTGGGATTCCCTAATTAGGGTTGCAGCTTTTCTTTTTGTTATTGAGCGCAGACTCTTCCCTTTGTATTTCTAGTTGGGTGTACTATGTCTAGATTTGTGAACATTAAATAAAACCTCCTTCTTCCTGTAAAGGTCAATATAATGATGTGCATCACATGAAAAAAACAATTTATATTTTCTTATGACTTTACATTTATTTTAAAACTATGAACTATTTTCTATTTTCCAGTTCTTGCCTTGATGAGCGACATGTTAAGCATGTATACATGTTTGAGGGTTTTTTCCAAACAGCATGTTGTAGTGAGAAGACTATGATTTGCTTTTTTATCAGCTCTTTTTTTCCCTCTATAGTTCAAATTTGGTTATGAACTTGCTATAAGTAACTTGAATACAGAACTAACTAATATAAAAAGGACAGATTACCTTGGGCTGTCAGGGTAGACTGGAATAAATCAGTATTTTCCATAGTTGCCAACTGTCCCATTTTTTACTCTCCCGGGACCGTCCCGGCAACTTGTTGGCCATGTACTTTTATTATTTTCCCTTGGACTGTAACAGCCTGTTACACTCCAAGGGAATTCTGGAGAGTGGTGCTGGGAGATGCTGGGGGCTATAGAGAGGTGCTGGGGCTGCTGGGGCTGTAGGGAGCACTGTAGGGAGGGAGCACTGTAGGGAGGGAACACTGAAAGTGCAAAATGTTCAACACGTGTGCTAGTACCTTCACACTTAGCACACATGCAAAAAGAGGTGAATTGAGTGATGTAAACCAACTTACATAAACCTAGTGGAGCGCTACATTTGGACAATTTACCCTTAAGCAATAAATATCTTAATAGGGTATACTAGAGAAGAGAAATAAAGTACAATAATTAAATAAACACATAAAAGAGGACTAAATATAGTGGGTAATGGATGCACTCACATTGAGCAGAGCATAACGAATATAGGCTGAAATCACACCAACGATGGTAAATTACGGCAATACCAGGGCCTCTTTTGTATTCAACGCAGGAAAGCTCACATAAAAAGAGAAATCAGAAATACACAGGACTTGGAACTTGTTAATAGCACTTTATGAATCAATAAAAATGCAGTTAAAAAAAAACTTTAAAACAAGATTTAAATGAACAAGATACTAACAAAGATTAATGCTGTCCACAGATCCTCCCAGTCCAATCAAGACACATTTCGCCAATTATTCTGGGTTTTTCCAGCAATTGATTTCATGCAACTATACAGTGTACTATTGCTTCATGTCTTGATGCAAATTCATTTCTCATTTTCTAATAACTGAATCTCATTTTGGTTTGAGCAATTTAATTTACATTTTTGGTTTCTGTATCAACTGACCCAGTCGACTCGTCCTCTAGAGCACACTAGCACCGTAGTTCAAAGCAATCTATAACCTGCTGAAACACTTATTACCAGAACCAGAGGTTCTTGTTCTGGGTTGCAGGTCCTATCCTAGAGAGGTTCCTTCTCTCATGAACCTACTCTGCTCTGAGTGACCAAAGTCTATGTTTACTTAGTCTGCAAATTCCTATTTAAATAAATAAAAAAATAAATGCATTGCAAAATAATCAATATGTAAAACAATATTAACATATTGACTCTGTTCAGAAGATATATAGGAAGCTCCATAAAAAAATTCTAAAAAAAGTTATCAAGGTTTATTAAACTGGGCAGTGATGTTCACCATTTACTTAAGGGATGTGAAATGAACAAAATGTTTGCAACCTCTTTACATTGAGAACTAAAGTGGAGTGAAATTTTAAATCTTAAGGAACAATCACTAACTGTTTTTATTTAAAGTCTCTTCTACTTGTCTGCTTAAAATCCTTTCTGGCATTATTTTCACATAACACAGCAGTAACGCGCTCTTTGTAAATAATTTTTATGGTTGGGATCATTTGCCTGGTTTATTGATAAGCCAAATTTGATCTTGACAAATCTTGAACGAAGTGTTGTCTAAATAGAAAGGAATTTACATATGTTTGATAAGATAATTTTTTTTCCATATATTATATGTGTGTCATTTTCACAAATGTATTTCCTTTCCCTGTAAATAGGATCATTCTAAGCTATAAAGTTTCAAGTGAGCTTTGGACACTTTTTAGTGGCTGTGGCGAAACCAACCTCGCCACTGTGAACTGGAGAAGCCTGGTTGCTCGCCTGCTCCCTTTGGACTATGGCCCTGCAGGTTAAACCATTTATTTTCCCTGCAGAAAGGCTTATTCGTGCCTTTCTGCCGGGGTGTTCGGTAGATTCCAACTACCGAATGGGGGACCACCGGGGAGCTGGAGTGTGCCGCCAATTTACCGCCCAGAAGCTGCGGTTAACCGCAGCTTAATTGATGAACGCTGGGTTGCCTTTGTTTGTTTGCCGAACACGTGGCAGCGGCCATTTTAAGTCCCGAAAGGCCAGCGGTGTTCAGCACTAACACTGTGGAACTGAAAACGGACACTTACTTGCGCGAACACAGCTGAGCCGTCCGCCCCCTGGTTCCTATTCGTGCCCTTGGTGTCGAACACCAGTTCAGTCGGTCCTTTGGAATATGTGGATATGTTTTAACCCAGATAGCTATGCCATGGAGAGCCTATTCGTGTAATTAAAGACTTTGGCTCCATGGCAATTAAACTGTATTTGTGTGATCTGAGTGCCATTCACCTAATAATGTGCGCTCAGTTCTAAGCTATCTGGGGATATGTAGAAATGTGTGTTTTATGTGTTAAATGTATCAGTATGTAATTTTATGTATTTTACTGTCTTTTTGTCTGCCATGTGGGTAATGGAGTTTTGCCTCTGTCCTTGGAGATAATTAGATTCCTTCCCCAATTATCTCCAGGCCAGAGGGGAGGGATTGTGAGGCATTGTGGGAGGTAACTCATGTGTGATTGGTGTATTGTGTAATTACTGTAAATCCCTCCCTTGCATGGGAGAATCCCATATAAGCCTGTTGTGTAAATAAATCAGTGTTGTTGCTGTTTAACCCTGAAGCTGAAGTGTTGTCTCATTCTTGGGGGGAATTTGACTGTATGCCGTTGCCAGGAGTGTAAGCTGTTCGTAGGGCTTTTCCTGTTTGGCTGCTTCCAGGGTTCGTGTGTTTCCTGTTCGGGAGTTGGGGATTCGTGCAGTTTGGAGTTCGGGAGGTTGGTGATTGCAGTAGCTGCTGGTCTATCTGAAAGGGGATTATCGCCTAAACTGTTTTTATCCTCTTGTGAGCAAAACGGCCTGTTACAATTGGTGGCAAGCGGCGGGATCATTTCCACAGCCCAGAAGGACAGCTACAGGGCAACACCATTCCTTGGATTACAAAGTGAGGGCAACGCCAGTACCCGTACAGCGCCCCTATCTACAAAGGAACCAACGTCGGCAGAGCAAGCATGGCATCTGACTACACTCAGGATGAGTTTGACAGAGAGGTTGCCATGCGGCTGACTTACTTTGGCCCCAACCCAGAGGAGAAATACGTACAGTTCGTGAGAAAGTTGGCAGAGGAATACCTACAGTTCCTGGCAGACCAAGCCAGGGGTATCGTTCGCCCTCCCCAGCTGCAGAGCGCGTTCCGGAGAGCCGGAGGTGCTGGCCTTCTGCCCCAGCGGCAGTGTGTGTCCCAGGGAGCTGAAGGTGCCGTCCTTGCTCCCCAGCGGCAAGGTGTACCCCAGGGAGCCGAAGGGGTAGTCCTTCCTCCCCAGCGGCAGTGTGTGCCCCAGGGAGCTGAAGGTGTTGTCCTTCCTCCCCAGCGGCAGTGTGTGTCCCAGGGAGCAGAAGGTGCCGTCCTTCCTCCCCAGCGGCAGTGTGTATCCCAGGGAGCTGAAGGTGTTGTCCTTCCTCCCCAGTGGCAATGTGTGTCCCAGGGAGCAGAAGGTGCCGTCCTTCCTCCCCAGCGGCAGTGTGTGTCCCAGGGAGCAGAAGGTGCCGTCCTTCCTCCCCAGCGGCAGTGTGTATCCCAGGGAGCAGAAGGTGCCGTCCTTCCTCCCCAGTGGCAGTGTGTACCCCAGGGAGCTGAAGGCGTTGTCCTTCCTCCCCAGCGGCAGTGTGTACCCCAGGTAGCTGAAGGTGTTGTCCTTCCTCCCCAGCGGCAGTGTAGGTCCCAGGGAGCAGAAGGTGCCGTCCTTCCTCCCCAGTGACAGTGTGTATCCCAGGGAGCTGAAGGTGTTGTCGTTCCTCCCCAGCGGCAGTGTATGTCCCAGGGAGCTGAAGGTGCCTTCCTTTCTCCCCAGCGGCAGTGTGTACCCAAGGGAACTGAAGGTGTTGTCCTTCCTCCCCAGCGGCAGTGTGTGTCCCAGGGAGCTGAAGGTGCCGTCCTTCCTCCCCAGCGGCAATGTGTACCCAAGGGAGCTGCAGGTGCCGTCCTTCCTCCCCAGCGGCAGTGTGTCCTGCAAGAAGCAGAGACCACCAGTCTCGCACCCCAGCCGCAGGACCAAATATTGAAAGGGGAGACAGTTGGTCCCCCTCTCCACCAGCAGAGAGAGTGTCAGG
Organism: Pelobates fuscus; assembly: GCF_036172605.1. NCBI lineage: Eukaryota > Metazoa > Chordata > Amphibia > Anura > Pelobatidae > Pelobates > Pelobates fuscus. Next base: position 292,695,381 of record NC_086317.1, on the reverse strand, counting down.
GAGAGGAGCCTGCTACCCCCTCTCCCCAGTGGCAGTTTACAGTTCAGAGAGAGGAGCTTGTTACACCCTCTCTCCAGTGGCAGCCTAACCCACCAAGGGGAGATGTTAAACCCCACAACTGTGCAGATGGGACCATAGTCTCTGTACTTGCAGCACAAGGGGTAGGGACGGTCGGTCCTGTCCCCCAGCCACAGAGCGGTGGAGCCAGAGGGGAGACAGTCGGTCTCCCCCGCCCACAACCAAGCTCCAACCAGGCTACTTCCGTGGTAGCGCTGGCCCCAGGGCAGAGTACCGCTGGTCTCTGCCCCCTCAGCAACCCACCAAGACAGTCTACCAGTCCTCCGCACAGCCGTGGTGAGGCACCTGGACATGGACAAGTTGCTACGTTATCCAGGTGTAGTAACCAGTTATTGTGGGTGGGCTGTACTGCTGTTTGTGTTTCATGGGTGGGTTGCTGGACTAACCAGGGCACTGACCGGCAGGAGGTCAGATACCCTGTTAGTCTAGTTGGTAAAGGGAAGAAGTGTGGCGAAACCAACCTCGCCACTGTGAACTGGAGAAGCCTGGTTGCTCGCCTGCTCCCTTTGGACTATGGCCCTGCAGGTTAAACCGTTTATTTTCCCTGCAGAAAGGCTTATTCATGCCTTTCTGCCGGGGTGTTCGGTAGATTCCAACTACCGAACGGGGGACCACCGGGGAGCTGGAGTGTGCCGCCAATTGACCGCCCAGAAGCTGCGGTTAACCGCAGCTTAATTGATGAACGCTGGGTTGCCTTTGTTCGTTTGCCGAACACGTGGCAGCGGCCATTTTAAGTCCCGAAAGGCCAGCGGTGTTCAGCACTAACACTGTGGAACTGAAAACGGACACTTACTTGCGCGAACACAGCTGAGCCCTCCGCCCCCTGGTTCCTATTCGTGCCCTTGGTGTCGAACACCAGTTCAGTCGGTCCTTTGGAATATGTGGATATGTTTTAACCCAGATAGCTATACCATGGAGCCTATTCGTGTAATTAAAGACTTTGGCTCCATGGCAATTAAACTGTATTTGTGTGATCTGAGTGCCATTCACCTAATAATGTGCGCTCAGTTCTAAGCTATCTGGGGATATGTAGAAATGTGTGTTTTATGTGTTAAATGTATCAGTATGTAATTTTATGTCTTTTACTGTCTTTTTGTCTGCCATGTGGGTAATGGAGTTTTGCCTCTGTCCTTGGAGATAATTAGATTCCTTCCCCAATTATCTCCAGGCCAGAGGGGAGGGATTGTGAGGCATTGTGGGAGGTAACTCATGTGTGATTGGTGTATTGTGTAATTGTTGTAAATCCCTCCCTTGCATGGGAGAATCCTTTATAAGACAGTTGTGTGAATAAATCAGAGAGTTCCTGCCTAACCCTCAAAGTGAAGTGTCGTCTCATTCTTGGGGGGGATTTGACTGTATGCCGATTGCCAGGAGTGTAAGCTGTTCGTAGGGCTTTTCCTGTTCGGCTGCTTCCAGGGTTCGTGTGTTTCCTGTTCGGGAGTTGGGGGATTCGTGCAGTTTGGAGTTCGGGAGGTTGGTGATTGCAGTAGCTGCTGGTCTATCTGAAAGTTTTTTATCCTCTTGTGAGCGAACCGGTCCATTACAGTGGCTTATCTGACTTTTTGCCCTATAACCTTCAAACAACAGGAATACTCAAGAAGCCTGAACTTCATTCATATGGTGGTTCAGTTCAGATGCATGTCATTCATGGAAATAATTTGGAAACAGAATCCAAAATGATGGAAAACAAATAGTGTGCTGCAATGCCTAGCCTCGTGGCTACCAAAATCAGGCATTTTTGCAATGTAATTTCTGAGTTGGAAGAATTAGATTATAATATCTAATTCTATATTCTAAAAAAAAAAAGCCTTGAGTCATTTTATGTTGAAAAACATGAATTTTATAGAAAATTAAAGGAAAAAGTGGATGGACTATTGAAGACCCACTGTCCCCTTGTGACACTGAACAATTCTAGCTCCTCTTATATCTCCTCACAGATCCATAGGTATGCCCCTTCTCTGTCTCTCCGCTCTGCCCGTGACCTTCTCCTGTCTGCTGCTCGCACCCGTACGGCCAACTCACGCTTGCAGGTCTTTTCACGGGCGGCTCCTTTGCTATGGAATAGCCTGTCTACTGCCATCAGACTCTCCCCTAGTCTTCAATCATTTAAGAAGTGCCTTAAAACCCATCTCTTTAGTAAAGCTTATGGCCTCCCAGACCAACCTCTACCTCACATACCTGTCTCTTACTCTCTCCTAAAGGGCAGCACTCTACTTTTTCCTCCAGTTCTGATTCACTCCCACCTTATTTGATTGCTATTTCCTGTCCTATTGTGTTTTACACCCCACCTCCTATAGAATGTAAGCTCGTTTGAGCAGGTTCCTCCTCAACCTATATATTCTGTAAGTTTTCTTGTAATTGTCCTATTTATAGTTAAATTCCCCTCTCATAATATTGTAAAGAGCTAAGGAATCTGTTGGCGCTTTATAAATGGCAATAATAATAATACCTCCCAAGTGTCTTGTATTTCGCAGGGGTGGTGCCAGAGGGAAACTCACAGTATGTATTTATAAGAATACACATACCCTATATGCCTTCATCTCACTAACCACAAACTCAGAATCTTCTCTCCTTAGCAATCACTTGTCCATTTTCCTTTTCTTTTCTTTTAACTATTTTATTAATTCATCAATGGGCCTAGTCTATGGGCATGGGCCTGGAGTCACTGCAATAAAAGGTATTTGAGAACATTACAACCACCTCAGCAGTGACCTAACCACCTCTCCAGTCTCACACTAGGATCAATGACACGCCCATATCCCACTTTCAAAGGGTACACCAATGGTAAAACCAATTACTGTCTGCTGGTCTCTCACTCTCATTATATGAAATCAAATGTATTTTAAAAAAATCCTGCCTGGAAGTATATAGATGTTGTACTGCACCTCCTTCTTCCTTCTACTGGACACAGACATGAAATCAACATTTAGTGGCTGTCCCCTAGCCATCAGTCATTTTTCACACATCTGTATTGGGCAATAGATACAGTCACATCATTAGGGAGACCCCTTGTCCATCATGGTAAACTAAGCTGCTTATTTGATCCCCATAAAATCATTTTCTTCTCCATTCCGTCCCCCTTTTATAGCACCAGGGGTTGAACCTCATATCACAAAATAAGCAAAACACCTTTTTGAACAGCATTTAGTTTGCTTTATGTTTCATGCATATGCCATTTCAGAGTCGCCAATTACCCCATAATTCGATTTGAATGAAACTGAACTCACATGTAAAATTTACTTAATCTCACTTTTTCTGGCTCTTTTGAACTGTTCCTCCTTCTGTCACTGCATGAAAAGGCCTAATGTTGAAATGATTAGCTTTAATAACTAGTGCAAATAGACTGCATTACAACATCATCTGCACAATGCAATGCAGCAGGCACACATTCACATTTTGGTAGGTCTGCAGTGTTTATTACTTTTCTTTTTGAGCATTGGACAGTTATTTTTACTTCCCAGTTGTTATCTCTCTTTATTTTCTTCTTCAATTCTGTGCTTTCCTTCTACCCTCTTGATACTCATTACTCTTCCTCTTAATCTTTCTCATCCCAGTTCACTCCTAAACGCATCGTTATCTCTCTCTCCGCATTACAGTTCACTGCTAGGGGAATGTTTATTAATGATGACTTGGTCAGATTATTGAACCTCAGACTCACACATATCCACATAGTGTTCATGGCATCTCAGTGAGAAGATCTAACTCTTTACTACTGTATGATTTTCTACATTTTGTTTTTCTTTATTTTAAAAGGGGCCAAACTGAACCCTCAGACTGAATCCCTCCCACACCCATTGGGTGTGCAAAGGTAGTTATACCCAAAAATTGCTTGTATCCTTAAGGGTATATCCAGCTTCTGAAGCTGTGCCCTTAAGGGGTTAATTACATGGACACAATGGAGCTGAGTGTTTGTTTTGGTGGGACTGAGGGTTGTTCACAGCATGAAAAACAAGGAGTTATAGAAATAGGAACTGTGTGGACTGTTAATTACCCTGTTGTATGCAAATGACCTTCTGTGGGTATAACTACCTTTGCACAGCTGCAATAAAGTCTGTTCTGTTTAACCCCTACATGTAGTCTTGACTCATGGTGTGGGGTAAAGGCTATAAACATTGCTATAATGACTCGTTACATTTCACCTATGATTGCTATTCAGATTAGTTTGAGATGGACATCTGAGCGCTCCTAATGGCACTGAATACTTTGGCTCAGCAAGGTGATATTGGGTGGTCCTAAACTAGCCTAGGAAGCTGAAAAATAACAGAGGTACTCAGCCGGTGTACCCGCAGGCCATTACAGGGATGAATTTAACAATAAATGAGACAATTACAATAAAACAATAGGTTGACGAGGATCCTGCTTGAAAGAGATTGCAGCCAGGTCAGATTGGGGGATAGCAACCAAAGTAGGAAATTAAATTTGTTAATACCCTGAGATTGGAGGAAAGAAGTAGGCTGCTTTAAAAAGGTGACTGTAAACAGGAGTGGTCCTTTTATATTATGTTTTGTATCATGTAAAACAAGGCAAGAAAACAGAAATTGGATACAGCTGGACTAGATGGCGATTTAAAGCAGGCACACTTATTAAATCGATTCATGCAGAAAATAGTTGTACAAACACAACCCCATTCTGTAACACATTACTGTTGCAAAGCTGTATTAATTTACTTATGTTTAAATATGCTTCACTAGAGAGCCAGCAATGTGAGAACAATGTGAAATTAAACATTTATTTTTTGCCAAGCAAAATGTAAGGCAAATTCCTAAACCTCTGGTATTTATTGTAAAAATATCTGAGTATTTAATATTCACATCATCACTAGCTATTGGCTGCACAGACTGAGTAGAAAATACAATGCATTCAACATATTAAATTTAGTGTCAGTTATAGCTCCACACATTCCATTTGAATGTTCAAAATCCCAACGAGTATTTCAGAGATTTATTTTTATAAGGAAAAATATCTATGGGGTATAAATGAAATAACGTTTGCTTTTCCATCCAGCCTGGTGATTTGTCAAAATAACAAGCACACTCTGTGACTTAAGCGACAGGGCAGCAAGATTAATATTGCTTACCTAGTTCCTCAGTTATCACAGATGCTGTTTTACTGGATATAGATTCAGATGACGTACTGGATTTCCTTGGTTAAAGGGCTCGTGTGAGTTATCATCATGAAGCATACATAAATCACTTGGCATAATGAATTTATGATAAGAAATCAGATGAATCCGTATGTTCAGGATCAGGAAGTCTTTGTAAAAAAAAATGTAACAGACTAATTCTCAATCTTAGCTTTTGTTTTTCCTTAAATGACCTTAAATCAAATGTCCATCTATGTACCCCCCCCCCCCCACTCTCTTAGCCCATCTGACCCTAATATACATCTCTCTCCCACAGTCTGATTTTTAAACATACCAAGCCCAGCATAGAACTCAGAGCTCCATCAGCTGTTCCATGGCCATTTGAAACAGGTAGCCTTCTGGAAGACTCACATTTCATTCTATATCTACATAACCTGTTAATTTTGTTGAATGTGTAATGTTTTTATATTTCGTGACTATTATTTAGTTTTATTATTTTCAATGTATACATTTTCATGTCTTTGTAACTATAGCCTGTGCTAATCATGCAAAGTATTTTATCACCTTTGTCTTTGTCCATCATGTTAAGTTAGTTTAACCAGCTCAGGCCCATATATCTTTCTTGTTCCTTGTTTAATGGTTTTATTTCCCTACTTAAATACCTCTGTCTTATCTCTGTAATTCTCAATCTTAGCTTTTGTTTTTCCTTAAATGACCTTAAATCAAATGTCCATCTATGTACCCCCCCCCCCCCCCACTCTCTTAGCCCATCTGACCCTAATATACATCTCTCTCCCACAGTCTGATTTTTAAACATACCAAGCCCAGCATAGAACTCAGAGCTCCATCAGCTGTTCCATGGCCATTTGAAACAGGTAGCCTTCTGGAAGACTCACATTTCATTCTATATCTACATAACCTGTTAATTTTGTTGAATGTGTAATGTTTTTATATTTCGTGACTATTATTTAGTTTTATTATTTTCAATGTATACATTTTCATGTCTTTGTAACTATAGCCTGTGCTAATCATGCAAAGTATTTTATCACCTTTGTCTTTGTCCATCATGTTAAGTTAGTTTAACCAGCTCAGGCCCATATATCTTTCTTGTTCCTTGTTTAATGGTTTTATTTCCCTACTTAAATACCTCTGTCTTATCTCTGTAATTCTCAATCTTAGCTTTTGTTTTTCCTTAAATGACCTTAAATCAAATGTCCATCTATGTACCCCCCCCCCCCCCCACTCTCTTAGCCCATCTGACCCTAATATACATCTCTCTCCCACAGTCTGATTTTTAAACATACCAAGCCCAGCATAGAACTCAGAGCTCCATCAGCTGTTCCATGGCCATTTGAAACAGGTAGCCTTCTGGAAGACTCACATTTCATTCTATATCTACATAACCTGTTAATTTTGTTGAATGTGTAATGTTTTTATATTTCGTGACTATTATTTAGTTTTATTATTTTCAATGTATACATTTTCATGTCTTTGTAACTATAGCCTGTGCTAATCATGCAAAGTATTTTATCACCTTTGTCTTTGTCCATCATGTTAAGTTAGTTTAACCAGCTCAGGCCCATATATCTTTCTTGTTCCTTGTTTAATGGTTTTATTTCCCTACTTAAATACCTCTGTCTTATCTCTGTAATTCTCAATCTTAGCTTTTGTTTTTCCTTAAATGACCTTAAATCAAATGTCCATCTATGTACCCCCCCCCCCCCCACTCTCTTAGCCCATCTGACCCTAATATACATCTCTCTCCCACAGTCTGATTTTTAAACATACCAAGCCCAGCATAGAACTCAGAGCTCCATCAGCTGTTCCATGGCCATTTGAAACAGGTAGCCTTCTGGAAGACTCACATTTCATTCTATATCTACATAACCTGTTAATTTTGTTGAATGTGTAATGTTTTTATATTTCGTGACTATTATTTAGTTTTATTATTTTCAATGTATACATTTTCATGTCTTTGTAACTATAGCCTGTGCTAATCATGCAAAGTATTTTATCACCTTTGTCTTTGTCCATCATGTTAAGTTAGTTTAACCAGCTCAGGCCCATATATCTTTCTTGTTCCTTGTTTAATGGTTTTATTTCCCTACTTAAATACCTCTGTCTTATCTCTGTAATTCTCAATCTTAGCTTTTGTTTTTCCTTAAATGACCTTAAATCAAATGTCCATCTATGTACCCCCCCCCCCCCCACTCTCTTAGCCCATCTGACCCTAATATACATCTCTCTCCCACAGTCTGATTTTTAAACATACCAAGCCCAGCATAGAACTCAGAGCTCCATCAGCTGTTCCATGGCCATTTGAAACAGGTAGCCTTCTGGAAGACTCACATTTCATTCTATATCTACATAACCTGTTAATTTTGTTGAATGTGTAATGTTTTTATATTTCGTGACTATTATTTAGTTTTATTATTTTCAATGTATACATTTTCATGTCTTTGTAACTATAGCCTGTGCTAATCATGCAAAGTATTTTATCACCTTTGTCTTTGTCCATCATGTTAAGTTAGTTTAACCAGCTCAGGCCCATATATCTTTCTTGTTCCTTGTTTAATGGTTTTATTTCCCTACTTAAATACCTCTGTCTTATCTCTGTAATTCTCAATCTTAGCTTTTGTTTTTCCTTAAATGACCTTAAATCAAATGTCCATCTATGTACCCCCCCCCCCCCCACTCTCTTAGCCCATCTGACCCTAATATACATCTCTCTCCCACAGTCTGATTTTTAAACATACCAAGCCCAGCATAGAACTCAGAGCTCCATCAGCTGTTCCATGGCCATTTGAAACAGGTAGCCTTCTGGAAGACTCACATTTCATTCTATATCTACATAACCTGTTAATTTTGTTGAATGTGTAATGTTTTTATATTTCGTGACTATTATTTAGTTTTATTATTTTCAATGTATACATTTTCATGTCTTTGTAACTATAGCCTGTGCTAATCATGCAAAGTATTTTATCACCTTTGTCTTTGTCCATCATGTTAAGTTAGTTTAACCAGCTCAGGCCCATATATCTTTCTTGTTCCTTGTTTAATGGTTTTATTTCCCTACTTAAATACCTCTGTCTTATCTCTGTAATTCTCAATCTTAGCTTTTGTTTTTCCTTAAATGACCTTAAATCAAATGTCCATCTATGTACCCCCCCCCCCCCCACTCTCTTAGCCCATCTGACCCTAATATACATCTCTCTCCCACAGTCTGATTTTTAAACATACCAAGCCCAGCATAGAACTCAGAGCTCCATCAGCTGTTCCATGGCCATTTGAAACAGGTAGCCTTCTGGAAGACTCACATTTCATTCTATATCTACATAACCTGTTAATTTTGTTGAATGTGTAATGTTTTTATATTTCGTGACTATTATTTAGTTTTATTATTTTCAATGTATACATTTTCATGTCTTTGTAACTATAGCCTGTGCTAATCATGCAAAGTATTTTATCACCTTTGTCTTTGTCCATCATGTTAAGTTAGTTTAACCAGCTCAGGCCCATATATCTTTCTTGTTCCTTGTTTAATGGTTTTATTTCCCTACTTAAATACCTCTGTCTTATCTCTGTAATTCTCAATCTTAGCTTTTGTTTTTCCTTAAATGACCTTAAATCAAATGTCCATCTATGTACCCCCCCCCCCCCCACTCTCTTAGCCCATCTGACCCTAATATACATCTCTCTCCCACAGTCTGATTTTTAAACATACCAAGCCCAGCATAGAACTCAGAGCTCCATCAGCTGTTCCATGGCCATTTGAAACAGGTAGCCTTCTGGAAGACTCACATTTCATTCTATATCTACATAACCTGTTAATTTTGTTGAATGTGTAATGTTTTTATATTTCGTGACTATTATTTAGTTTTATTATTTTCAATGTATACATTTTCATGTCTTTGTAACTATAGCCTGTGCTAATCATGCAAAGTATTTTATCACCTTTGTCTTTGTCCATCATGTTAAGTTAGTTTAACCAGCTCAGGCCCATATATCTTTCTTGTTCCTTGTTTAATGGTTTTATTTCCCTACTTAAATACCTCTGTCTTATCTCTGTAATTCTCAATCTTAGCTTTTGTTTTTCCTTAAATGACCTTAAATCAAATGTCCATCTATGTACCCCCCCCCCCCCCACTCTCTTAGCCCATCTGACCCTAATATACATCTCTCTCCCACAGTCTGATTTTTAAACATACCAAGCCCAGCATAGAACTCAGAGCTCCATCAGCTGTTCCATGGCCATTTGAAACAGGTAGCCTTCTGGAAGACTCACATTTCATTCTATATCTACATAACCTGTTAATTTTGTTGAATGTGTAATGTTTTTATATTTCGTGACTATTATTTAGTTTTATTATTTTCAATGTATACATTTTCATGTCTTTGTAACTATAGCCTGTGCTAATCATGCAAAGTATTTTATCACCTTTGTCTTTGTCCATCATGTTAAGTTAGTTTAACCAGCTCAGGCCCATATATCTTTCTTGTTCCTTGTTTAATGGTTTTATTTCCCTACTTAAATACCTCTGTCTTATCTCTGTAATTCTCAATCTTAGCTTTTGTTTTTCCTTAAATGACCTTAAATCAAATGTCCATCTATGTACCCCCCCCCCCCCCCACTCTCTTAGCCCATCTGACCCTAATATACATCTCTCTCCCACAGTCTGATTTTTAAACATACCAAGCCCAGCATAGAACTCAGAGCTCCATCAGCTGTTCCATGGCCATTTGAAACAGGTAGCCTTCTGGAAGACTCACATTTCATTCTATATCTACATAACCTGTTAATTTTGTTGAATGTGTAATGTTTTTATATTTCGTGACTATTATTTAGTTTTATTATTTTCAATGTATACATTTTCATGTCTTTGTAACTATAGCCTGTGCTAATCATGCAAAGTATTTTATCACCTTTGTCTTTGTCCATCATGTTAAGTTAGTTTAACCAGCTCAGGCCCATATATCTTTCTTGTTCCTTGTTTAATGGTTTTATTTCCCTACTTAAATACCTCTGTCTTATCTCTGTAATTCTCAATCTTAGCTTTTGTTTTTCCTTAAATGACCTTAAATCAAATGTCCATCTATGTACCCCCCCCCCCCCACTCTCTTAGCCCATCTGACCCTAATATACATCTCTCTCCCACAGTCTGATTTTTAAACATACCAAGCCCAGCATAGAACTCAGAGCTCCATCAGCTGTTCCATGGCCATTTGAAACAGGTAGCCTTCTGGAAGACTCACATTTCATTCTATATCTACATAACCTGTTAATTTTGTTGAATGTGTAATGTTTTTATATTTCGTGACTATTATTTAGTTTTATTATTTTCAATGTATACATTTTCATGTCTTTGTAACTATAGCCTGTGCTAATCATGCAAAGTATTTTATCACCTTTGTCTTTGTCCATCATGTTAAGTTAGTTTAACCAGCTCAGGCCCATATATCTTTCTTGTTCCTTGTTTAATGGTTTTATTTCCCTACTTAAATACCTCTGTCTTATCTCTGTAATTCTCAATCTTAGCTTTTGTTTTTCCTTAAATGACCTTAAATCAAATGTCCATCTATGTACCCCCCCCCCCCCCCACTCTCTTAGCCCATCTGACCCTAATATACATCTCTCTCCCACAGTCTGATTTTTAAACATACCAAGCCCAGCATAGAACTCAGAGCTCCATCAGCTGTTCCATGGCCATTTGAAACAGGTAGCCTTCTGGAAGACTCACATTTCATTCTATATCTACATAACCTGTTAATTTTGTTGAATGTGTAATGTTTTTATATTTCGTGACTATTATTTAGTTTTATTATTTTCAATGTATACATTTTCATGTCTTTGTAACTATAGCCTGTGCTAATCATGCAAAGTATTTTATCACCTTTGTCTTTGTCCATCATGTTAAGTTAGTTTAACCAGCTCAGGCCCATATATCTTTCTTGTTCCTTGTTTAATGGTTTTATTTCCCTACTTAAATACCTCTGTCTTATCTCTGTAATTCTCAATCTTAGCTTTTGTTTTTCCTTAAATGACCTTAAATCAAATGTCCATCTATGTACCCCCCCCCCCCCACTCTCTTAGCCCATCTGACCCTAATATACATCTCTCTCCCACAGTCTGATTTTTAAACATACCAAGCCCAGCATAGAACTCAGAGCTCCATCAGCTGTTCCATGGCCATTTGAAACAGGTAGCCTTCTGGAAGACTCACATTTCATTCTATATCTACATAACCTGTTAATTTTGTTGAATGTGTAATGTTTTTATATTTCGTGACTATTATTTAGTTTTATTATTTTCAATGTATACATTTTCATGTCTTTGTAACTATAGCCTGTGCTAATCATGCAAAGTATTTTATCACCTTTGTCTTTGTCCATCATGTTAAGTTAGTTTAACCAGCTCAGGCCCATATATCTTTCTTGTTCCTTGTTTAATGGTTTTATTTCCCTACTTAAATACCTCTGTCTTATCTCTGTAATTCTCAATCTTAGCTTTTGTTTTTCCTTAAATGACCTTAAATCAAATGTCCATCTATGTACCCCCCCCCCCCCACTCTCTTAGCCCATCTGACCCTAATATACATCTCTCTCCCACAGTCTGATTTTTAAACATACCAAGCCCAGCATAGAACTCAGAGCTCCATCAGCTGTTCCATGGCCATTTGAAACAGGTAGCCTTCTGGAAGACTCACATTTCATTCTATATCTACATAACCTGTTAATTTTGTTGAATGTGTAATGTTTTTATATTTCGTGACTATTATTTAGTTTTATTATTTTCAATGTATACATTTTCATGTCTTTGTAACTATAGCCTGTGCTAATCATGCAAAGTATTTTATCACCTTTGTCTTTGTCCATCATGTTAAGTTAGTTTAACCAGCTCAGGCCCATATATCTTTCTTGTTCCTTGTTTAATGGTTTTATTTCCCTACTTAAATACCTCTGTCTTATCTCTGTAATTCTCAATCTTAGCTTTTGTTTTTCCTTAAATGACCTTAAATCAAATGTCCATCTATGTACCCCCCCCCCCCCCACTCTCTTAGCCCATCTGACCCTAATATACATCTCTCTCCCACAGTCTGATTTTTAAACATACCAAGCCCAGCATAGAACTCAGAGCTCCATCAGCTGTTCCATGGCCATTTGAAACAGGTAGCCTTCTGGAAGACTCACATTTCATTCTATATCTACATAACCTGTTAATTTTGTTGAATGTGTAATGTTTTTATATTTCGTGACTATTATTTAGTTTTATTATTTTCAATGTATACATTTTCATGTCTTTGTAACTATAGCCTGTGCTAATCATGCAAAGTATTTTATCACCTTTGTCTTTGTCCATCATGTTAAGTTAGTTTAACCAGCTCAGGCCCATATATCTTTCTTGTTCCTTGTTTAATGGTTTTATTTCCCTACTTAAATACCTCTGTCTTATCTCTGTAATTCTCAATCTTAGCTTTTGTTTTTCCTTAAATGACCTTAAATCAAATGTCCATCTATGTACCCCCCCCCCCCCCACTCTCTTAGCCCATCTGACCCTAATATACATCTCTCTCCCACAGTCTGATTTTTAAACATACCAAGCCCAGCATAGAACTCAGAGCTCCATCAGCTGTTCCATGGCCATTTGAAACAGGTAGCCTTCTGGAAGACTCACATTTCATTCTATATCTACATAACCTGTTAATTTTGTTGAATGTGTAATGTTTTTATATTTCGTGACTATTATTTAGTTTTATTATTTTCAATGTATACATTTTCATGTCTTTGTAACTATAGCCTGTGCTAATCATGCAAAGTATTTTATCACCTTTGTCTTTGTCCATCATGTTAAGTTAGTTTAACCAGCTCAGGCCCATATATCTTTCTTGTTCCTTGTTTAATGGTTTTATTTCCCTACTTAAATACCTCTGTCTTATCTCTGTAATTCTCAATCTTAGCTTTTGTTTTTCCTTAAATGACCTTAAATCAAATGTCCATCTATGTACCCCCCCCCCCCCCCACTCTCTTAGCCCATCTGACCCTAATATACATCTCTCTCCCACAGTCTGATTTTTAAACATACCAAGCCCAGCATAGAACTCAGAGCTCCATCAGCTGTTCCATGGCCATTTGAAACAGGTAGCCTTCTGGAAGACTCACATTTCATTCTATATCTACATAACCTGTTAATTTTGTTGAATGTGTAATGTTTTTATATTTCGTGACTATTATTTAGTTTTATTATTTTCAATGTATACATTTTCATGTCTTTGTAACTATAGCCTGTGCTAATCATGCAAAGTATTTTATCACCTTTGTCTTTGTCCATCATGTTAAGTTAGTTTAACCAGCTCAGGCCCATATATCTTTCTTGTTCCTTGTTTAATGGTTTTATTTCCCTACTTAAATACCTCTGTCTTATCTCTGTAATTCTCAATCTTAGCTTTTGTTTTTCCTTAAATGACCTTAAATCAAATGTCCATCTATGTACCCCCCCCCCCCCACTCTCTTAGCCCATCTGACCCTAATATACATCTCTCTCCCACAGTCTGATTTTTAAACATACCAAGCCCAGCATAGAACTCAGAGCTCCATCAGCTGTTCCATGGCCATTTGAAACAGGTAGCCTTCTGGAAGACTCACATTTCATTCTATATCTACATAACCTGTTAATTTTGTTGAATGTGTAATGTTTTTATATTTCGTGACTATTATTTAGTTTTATTATTTTCAATGTATACATTTTCATGTCTTTGTAACTATAGCCTGTGCTAATCATGCAAAGTATTTTATCACCTTTGTCTTTGTCCATCATGTTAAGTTAGTTTAACCAGCTCAGGCCCATATATCTTTCTTGTTCCTTGTTTAATGGTTTTATTTCCCTACTTAAATACCTCTGTCTTATCTCTGTAATTCTCAATCTTAGCTTTTGTTTTTCCTTAAATGACCTTAAATCAAATGTCCATCTATGTACCCCCCCCCCCCCCCCCACTCTCTTAGCCCATCTGACCCTAATATACATCTCTCTCCCACAGTCTGATTTTTAAACATACCAAGCCCAGCATAGAACTCAGAGCTCCATCAGCTGTTCCATGGCCATTTGAAACAGGTAGCCTTCTGGAAGACTCACATTTCATTCTATATCTACATAACCTGTTAATTTTGTTGAATGTGTAATGTTTTTATATTTCGTGACTATTATTTAGTTTTATTATTTTCAATGTATACATTTTCATGTCTTTGTAACTATAGCCTGTGCTAATCATGCAAAGTATTTTATCACCTTTGTCTTTGTCCATCATGTTAAGTTAGTTTAACCAGCTCAGGCCCATATATCTTTCTTGTTCCTTGTTTAATGGTTTTATTTCCCTACTTAAATACCTCTGTCTTATCTCTGTAATTCTCAATCTTAGCTTTTGTTTTTCCTTAAATGACCTTAAATCAAATGTCCATCTATGTACCCCCCCCCCCCCCACTCTCTTAGCCCATCTGACCCTAATATACATCTCTCTCCCACAGTCTGATTTTTAAACATACCAAGCCCAGCATAGAACTCAGAGCTCCATCAGCTGTTCCATGGCCATTTGAAACAGGTAGCCTTCTGGAAGACTCGGGCCCCTCCCACCCACCCCATGCTTAATTCTACATTTATAGATAGTCTCCCACATAACTTTCAACCTCTAGAAATTGACAGGTGCAAACACTGATCATCACACCCTTCCATGCTTTTAACTCTATAGAACACATACCCTCTCTCCCTACAAATAGATATCTCACACACTAATACTATATACTTTTTGTTTAATTTTTGTTTTTCACAATTTCTGTTTTTCATTTTCAACTACACACCTCATACCACTAACATGAATCCAAATATAACCATACTGATATTCTTAATAACCCTTTTTTCAATTCAATTTTGTTCACACCACTACCAGCATAAGCACACACCTCAAACTGGAAAACAAATTATCATACACCATGGCATGCTTTGTTCCTGTAACTTATCTGCTGAGTGCTGGTGGAGAGTTCTAAAAAATAGCCCTCCTACCCCCACCTCACAAAATTATAAAGTATCCCATTCACTATGTGCCCAAACAAAAATTATGTCCAAATTCCTATTCCTTATGTTACTCGCCCTTGCAAATGATGTGGAGTCTAACCCAGGTCCCCCAGCTAATTCTAGTCCTAATCTCCCCACTAAAAAAGGCCTCTCTTTTGTGCACTGCAACATCCGTAGTTTACTCCCTAAACTGGATGCACTGCAAGCCTGGTGTTCCCATTACAAACCACAAATCATTGTGCTCTCAGAATCTTGGCTAACAACTAAAATACCAGACACCGCTATTGCAATACAGGGGTATTCATGTTTTAGAAATGACAGAGCAAAGAGAGGAGGAGGCATTGTTATTTATGTTGACAATTCCATAAAGTTTACCCCTTTACAAAAGCTTAATCCTCCTGCAACCTTTGATTTCCTCTCTGGCACAATTGAGATCCCGTGCAGTAAATCAATCATTGTTGCAGGAATCTACCGCCCACCTAGCTCCCCTGTGCATACTCTTTCTGACATAGCCCATCTCCTTAGTGAAACCATTGCTCAAAACCCTAAAAGTGAACTGTTGGTCTTTGGAGATTTTAATATTGATTGGCTGAATCCTAAAAATAATAGTTCGTGCACCCTTTTTAAGACTTTGCAGCTAACACAATTAATCTCCTCCCCAACTCGCATAAACATTAAAAGCCTTAACCATACCCTGCTAGATTGGATTCTCTCTACTGCTCCTGATAGAATCCAGGAGGCCGGTGTTCTCCCAAACACTTTCAGTGATCACTGTTTAGTGTACTGTGTGCGCAAAATTAAGGCTATTAAATCCGCTCCCAAGGTTAAAATAACAAGGTCCTTCAAAAAATTTAATCTTGAATCCTTTCTAAAGGACATCAAGAACCTCCCATGGCACAGATTAAACATTATCCCGGATCTAGACTGTGCTGTTGAATTCTTTCAGTCTGAACTCCTACAAATTTGGAATCTGCATGCCCCGCTGCGTAAGGTGAGAGTAAAAGGAGCACATATGAACTGGATCACAGCTGACCTCATCCAAATGTACCAGTTTCGGGATTCTTTGTGGTCAAAGTTTAAGCATACTGGCTCTATGAATGATCACTGTGCATATAGACAATGGCGAAATATATGCACAAAACAAACAAAATTGGCCAAGGCCCAATATTTCTATGACAATCTGAACAATAACATCTCAAACCCTAGAAACTTTTGGAAAGTCATAAATAAACTACAAACTCCCCCAATCCACTCCCAACCCTCCACTGTCAAAGTGGATAACCAAACCCTGCAACTTCCGTTAGATGTAGCAAATGCCTTTAACAATTATTTTGTCGGATGCTCTACTGCCCTGATTGCCAAGCTAATAAATGGCACGCATCCTGAAACTACAAATGTGGATCAGGACCGACTAAATTTGCAAACGCCCAATATAGACAAGTTCACTTTTAGACCTGTACCTGTTAGTGTCATTGAAAAACATCTTAATAATCTAAAAATGAAAAACCAGTCCGGACCTGACCAAATCCCAGCAATGCTGTTGAAGCTCAGTGCACCGGCAATTGCTAAACCCGTCGCAACTCTAATTAATGAATCCCTGGTGTCTGGATACATACCCAAACTTTGGAAGACTGCAAGAGTAGTGCCTATCCATAAAAGTGGTGACACTACCTTGGTTTCTAACTATCGCCCTATATCATTGCTCCCGGTATTGTCAAAAATCTTAGAAAAATGTGTCCATACGCAACTATGTGAGTATTACCAACAATCAAACTATCTGACCCCTGATCAATCGGGCTTTCGCCAGAATCACTCCACTACAACTGCCCTCTTAAAAGTTTGCAATGACATCCAAACTGGCATGGAACAAGGAGACCTAACTGGAGCTATTTTCCTTGATTTTGCCAAGGCCTTTGACACAGTAGACCACGACATTCTACTGCACAAACTCAAAAACTCAGGTATTGGTGATCATTCGCTAAACTGGTTTCGATCGTATGTATCGGAACGCTCGCAATATGTGTCCATTTCTGACAGCGACTCCCTCCCTCTCCCAGTCACGTGTGGTGTTCCCCAAGGTTCCATTCTCGGCCCCCTACTATTTTCTTTATTTATAAATGATCTGCCTAATGTCTGCAAATCCTCAAATGTACACATGTACGCAGATGACACGGTAATCTATGCGAGCAATTCCGATCTACCGCAGCTTGAGGCTGTGCTCCAAGACCAGTTTACAGAGGTTGAAAAGTGGATCGCAAAAAACAAACTGTTCCTGAACACTGACAAAACTGTCACAATGATCTTTGGAACAGTACCTAAATTACACAAATTACACAATTCTCACCTATCCATCAAAACAATTTCAAATGGCACACTGACCGCAGTCCACTCTTTCAAATACTTGGGTATGATGTTAGACCCCAATCTATCTTTTGGCCTGCACATAGAAAAGCTTGCATCTAAACTTTATCCAAAACTAGGTGCCCTGTACAGAAACAAATCCTGCCTAAGCCCTTCAGTAAAGGAAAAGATTGTACAGCAAATGCTGATGCCAATCATTGATTATGGGGATGTAGTATATGCATCTGCATCGCAATCCCACATTAATAAACTCAACACATTGTATAACTCGTTCTGCCGATTTGTGCTACAATGTAATTACAGGACCCACCATTGTGACATGCTAAAAGAACTAAACTGGCTGTCGCTGGAATCCAGACGCACCCTTCATCTTTCTAGCCTTGTGTTTAAGAGCTTTTCTGGGAAACTCCCACCCTACCTGAACGCAATGCTTTCCCCGGCTGTTCCCACTTCCTACAACCTCCGATCCAGTACCAACACTTTACTTAGTCTACCTCAATACAAAAAGAAAGCAGCCCGATCCTCCTTCTCCTACAGAGCACCGCATTTGTGGAACGACCTCCCGCACAAATTAAAATCTTCCCTAAGTTTAAAGTCCTTTAAGAGATCCATCTCTACATACCTCAAAACAGAATGTACCTGTCATGGTTGATTATATTTTTCCTACCTGTTCTATGTTAAATGTTGTATATATTGTATATTAATTTTGTATTTTATTGTACACTAACTGTAACAATGCAATGATTTGTGGACCCAGGACATACTTGAAAACGAGAGAAATCTCAATGTATCTTTCCTGGTAAAATATTTTATAAATAATAAATAATAATATATATATATATATATATATATATATATATATATATATATATATATATATATATATGTGTATATATATATATATATATATATATATATATTCCACGATCCTGCACTCACATTTGTAGTATAAGTGCCACGGTGCTCTTTCAGCCAAATCAACATAAATCCCCATGAAAAAAGGCACACACCGTGCTTTTTGAAGAAAATTATTCGTCTTTATTCATAACACACGGGTTACAGCAAATCAACGTTTCAGTCCATCATAGGACTTTCATCAGAGTGCAGACTTTTAGCTTTTATTCAAGGGGTTGAAGAAAAATATTGTACGAAACATTTAGGAATTGCAACCATTTTCATATACAGTTCCTTTATTTCTGGGGCTCAAAGGTGATTGGACAAATTAACACAATCATAGCTAAAATGTTAATTTGTATTACTTTGTCGAGAATCCTTTACAGGATAACTGCTTGAAGTCTGTAATGGATGGACATCACCAAATGCTGGTTTCCTCCTTTGTGATGCTTTGCCAAGCCTTTACTGCATTTGTTGATTGTGTGTGGGTCTTTCTGCCTTAATTTTTCTCTTTGAAAGTGAAATGCATGCTCAATTGAGTTGAGATCAGGTGAATGACTCTGTCATTGCAGAATATTCCACTTCTTTGCCATCAAAACACCTGGGTTGCTTTTGTAGTATGTTTTGGGTCACTGTCCATCCAGGGCCGGATTAACATAGCGGCTGATGGAGCTGCAGCTCCAGGCCAATGCCCATGGAATAGGCCCATTTACAACTCTTCACATGCTCTTACTTAAGTATGGAAACTTAAGAAGGATGTAGGGGGAAAAAATGTGTGTGCCAGCTGACAATGAAATTAGTTAAGGTAAAGCTGACTATTATTATTATTATTATTATAGCCATTTATATAGCGCCAACAGATTCCGTAGTGCCTTACAAGATTATGAGAGGGAGAAGTTAACTATAAATAGGACATTTGCAAGAAAACTTATAGGGACAATAGGTTGAAGAGGGCCCTGCTCAAATGAGCTTACAGTCTATAGGAGGTGGGGTATAAAACACATTAGGACAGGAAATAGAAATCAAATAAGGTGGGAGTAAAGCAGAGCTGGAGGAGAGAGTAGAGCGCTGCCCTTCAGGAGAGATGAAGAGACAGGTATGTGAGGTAGAGGTTACCCTGGGAGGCCATAAGCTTTCCTAAAGAGATGGGTTTTAAGGCACTTCTTAAATGATTGAAGACTAGGGAAGAGTCTGATGGCGGTAGGCAGGCTATTCCATAGAAAGGGAGCCTCCCGCGAGAAGTCCTGCAAGTGTGAGTTGGCCGGACAGGTGCGAGCAGCAGACAGTACAATGCAAATAATCTTGCTGCTTCAGTCTCTCTAACACTATGGCATGTTCACTTTCTTCTTCACTCAATACAACTTTTCTCTGTCCCAGACTGTATAACAGGAGCTTCTGTCCGCTAGTAAGAAAGTAAGGAGAGGACTGGACAGGTTAGTGCTACGAGACAGTCCTTAGAAAGCGTGGAGCAAGTGCATCATTACACATTTACATCAAGCTCAGGCTGCTGTCTATGTAGTACGCCCTTAGTTGGCCTGCCTGCATGATTGGCAGGCAGCCTAACATGCATTCATGCCAGGCTGGCCTTCCAATTCTTTTGGCAAACACATCCTCTTTTTGGGCCACCCCTGTGGACGGTTCTAGTTACGTGATCGCATCAGTGGCCACCGTTTTAGGCCGCCCACCGACATCCTGCTTCACCGGACCTGTTGTTGTGGGTTATGGAACTTGAAAGACGAAAGCAAAAGATTAGCATGAGGTATGTGTTTTCCTATAGCTGCTGCATCTTGTGAGTTTCCCTCCAGCACCACCTCTACCACATACATGACACATAGAAGGTATGACTGTTTTAGTGTTTTTTGTCAATAAGATTCAGTAATTAGGCCCCTCATGATTGTTAACACAAGGCCCAATGGCTCTTAATTTGGCCCTGTGTCCATCTGTAAATAAATTTCCATCAAACTTTTCAGAATTTGTCTGAATCTGGGCAGACAATATATCCCTTTACAATTCAGAATTTATCCAGATGCTTTTGTTTTCTGTTACATCATCAATAAACACTACTGACCTAGTGCCATTGGAAGCCATATATGCCCATTCCACCATACTGTCTGCACCGTGTTTACAGATGATGGTATGCTTTGGATAATGTGCCATTCCAAGCCTTATCCATACTTTTAATTCCATCATTCTGGTACAAGTTGATCTTAGTTTCATGTGTCCAAAGAATGCTGTTCCAGAATTGGGCTGGCTTTTGCAATATTATAAAGGGTATAAGTAAATTTAATAATAAAGGAGACAACTGCAAAATGTTACAGAAACAATGTTTTGACGAGGACCCTGCCAAAAGAGGTTACAATCTAAAGAATATCTTTCATAAGGTGAAAGTCAGGATTTTTTTGTTGAAGAGCGGAGAATGGAGTTCATGGTGTACAACCAATGGAACAACGCCCCCCAGTAATGGTGGTGTTGGAGAAATACAACTGGTCTTTAACAAAATTTTGAGTTTCAAACAAAGTAAGTTTCAAACAAACAAGAGCAAATAAAGTACTGTTTTAAAATGGATTAAAAAGAAAAAAATATTTTATAAAAAATTGTTAATCCTATGTATAACATATCTCGCATACATATTGAGTATGTCTGTGCACAAAGTCATTATTTCCAATAGTTATCCTTTAATTTAAAAAAAAAAATCACTTTAGCAGAATAAATAATCTATTAGTCATAATCCCCAATGGAAATAACCTGGCAGTTTTAGGACTACAAGGAGCAGCAGCGATTTATCACTCCTTGTTTACGTCTTCGTTTCATACATTTGTTACCTTTCTGTGATATCAAGTGTTCCCTAAAGATCCATCCACCATTATAAATCAAAACCATGTGCTTTAAAAGTGTTTATAGAATAATTTTATTGCATTGGACAACTCAGTGTCTCAGTTTGTCAGAGCGAGAGTAATCAGTGAATGTTAAACATGCTCTGTAAATACGATTATGTTTTATAGGGGATTCACTTTATGTCACTGAAAGCATTCTGCTTAGTCTATTACTCTGTGATATTCTCATTTACCCTATGTGTTTGTGAGTATCGTCTCTCACTTTTAATGTTGTGACATAGCTTAGTCTAAGGTGATCCTGTATAGTACCTATAATAGACATCAAGCTAGATATGCCTTTGAATAATTTATATCAGTTTATAAAGTAGATATGCGTAAACATTTTTTTTTCCTAGTTACATTCTCTTCATGCCCCGTGGGGTAGTATGAATGACAATAAATACAATTACACAACTTTCTTTACTCACTAAACAGACTGATAATACAAAGTCAAAGTTGCCATTCCCACAGAAGCTTCAGGCTCTAGATGCTGGTTAGATATGGCCAGGGCTGGACTGGCCCACCGGGATACTGGGAAATTTCCCGGTGGGCCGTCGGCACCTGGGGCGGGCAGATATGTGGGTATGCTGGCGGCCGCTGGAGGAACTTTTCTGGCGGCCGCAGGGGAAGCTGTGCTGTGTCTGCTCTCCAGCGCGCTACTGAATGAGACCGGGGCCGGAATATGACGTCATATTCCGGCCCCGGTCTCATTCAGTAGCACGTGAGGGCAGGGGAGCAGACACAGCACAGCTTCCCCTGCGGCCGCCAGAAACGATCCTCCAGCGGCCGCCATCCCAGTTTCTTCTGCGGCCGCCATCCCTGCTCCTCCAGCGGCCACCATCCCTGCACTGGCGGATCCAGGGGGGGGGCAATGGGGCAATTGCCCCCCCCGAGAATCCGAGGTTCTCCCTCTCCCTTGCCGGCTAATGCAGGGCTGGCCTGTCCAAGCGCCAGCCCTGCAATGTGCCTTCATGGACCGGAGGGGAGATCAGAGCTCTCCCTCTCCGGGCCGCAGGCACTGTTTGCTGGCCGCCGCAGGGGAGGGAGAGAGAGGACCTGGAGGAGCTCAGTCTGCAGCTCCTCCAGGTCCTTCTCTCGCGAGCACGGAGCGTTGCCATGGCAACGCTCCGGATCTCGCGAGAGTGAACTCTAGCCCTGGAGACCGGGGCTAGAGTTCACTCTCACCACATGGACCACCAGGGATTCCCCACCGGACCACCAGGGATCGAGAAATGTCCCCCTCCTCCCTAAACAAAGGTAAGAAGGGAGGGGGGACATTATGTATATTTAAAAAAACAAAACATTTTATCAAATAAAAAAAAAAACATTAAAAAAGCCCCACATCCTTATCACACACATACTCTACAAACACACACATACACTGCCCCCACACACACACATTGTCCCCCAACTACATCGACTGCCCTCATACACACACATTGCCCCACATACATACACTGCCCCCATACACACATTGCCCACCATACACATACACTACTGATCCCACATACATGCACTGCCCACATACACACACATACACTTCCCCCATACACACACATTGCCCACATACACTGCCCCAATACACACACACACACACACCCTACACACACATTGGCCCCCCACACACATACACTGCCTCATACACACAAACTTCCCCCCATACACACAAACTTCCCCCATACACACATTGCCACCCACTCACACTGCAACGCACACACACACACACTGCCCCCCTAACACACACTGCCGTCCTCACATACACACTGCAACTTTCTCACACACACACACACACACTGCTCACACAGTCCTTCTTACACAAACACACACACACTGCACCCCTGCTCCTATGCCCAACTACAGCCCCATTTCCAAGCAGACCTCATGTAAGTTGTCAAACTGTTCTTAAACGGTTTGACTACTTACTCTGGGAGGGGGTACTGGCACCATAACCACTACACTGAGCTGTAGTGGGTATTGTGTCTGGATTATTTCTCTAATCTGCAAGTGCCCCTCCCGAGGTCAGGCTCTGGATCTGCCACTGCATCCCTGCTCCTCCAGCGGCCGCCATCACACCCAGCTCTCTGCCCTGCATGACCCCCCTGGCCGGTCACCCACAGGTAATATGTGTTATGCTGTCAGTGTGTGTGTGTGTGTCATGGTATGTGTCTGTCTGTGTCATGGTGTGCGTGTGTCTGTGGCATGGTGTGTGTGTGTCTGTCTGTCAGGGTGTGTGTCATGGTATGTGTCTGTGTCATGGTGGGTGTGTGTGTGTCTGTGTGTCATTGTGTGTGTGTGTGTGTATGTGGCATGGTCTGTGTGTGTCATGGTATGTGTCTGTCTGTGTCATGGTGTGTATGTGTGTGTGTCTGTCTGTGTCATGGTGGGTGTGTGTGTGTGTGTCTGTCCGTGTCATGGTGTGTGTGTGTGTGTATGTGGCATGGTCTGTGTGTGTCATGGTATGTGTCTGTCTGTGTCATGGTGTGTATGTGTGTGTGTCTGTCTGTGTCATGGTGGGTGTGTGTGTGTGTGTCTGTCTGTGTCATGGTGTGGGTGTCTGTGTGTCATGGCGTGTGTCTGTGTGTCATGGCGTGTGTCTGTGTGTCATGGCGTGTGTCTGTCATGATGTGTGTGTTTGTGTCTGTGTCACGTTGTGTTTGTGTCTGTATCATGGAGTGTGTGTGTCTGTCTGTGTCATGGTCTGTCTGTTGTGGTATGTGTGTGTCTGTCGTGGTGTGTGTGTGTTTCTGTCATGGTGTGTGTGTGTCTGTCATGGTGTGTGTGTGTCTGTCATGGTGTCTGTGTGTGTCTGTGTGTGTTTTAAAAATAGTGTTTTTACTCACTTTTTTTTTTTTCCACGCTATGCTGGTCTCCCCTCGACTGGCCCTGCCTCTATGGCTGAGATCATCAAGCTTGCCATAGGATTGGCTGCAAAATGCTACACCAATCAGCATCTTCTCATAGAGATGCATTGAATCAATGTATCTCTATGGGGAACCTTCAGCGTCTCCAAAGCGTGGATGACCTGAATGTAGGTGCTGCACACTGTGCAGCACTGACACAGGAAGCACATCTAGTGACCGTCTGAGTGGCTGTCACTAGAGGTGTCACTCGGAAGCAATGTAAACACTGCCTTTTCTCTGAAAAGTCAGTGTTTACATTGAAAAGCCTGCAGAAACAGGCTATAGACACCAGAACCACTACATTAAGCTGTGTGTGTGTGTGTGCGCGCCTGCTAGTGAGCTTGCTTGCTTGCATGTGTGTGTGTGTCTGCTACTGAGTGAGCTTGTGTTTTTATGTCAATGAGCTTATGTATATCAGTGAGATTGTTTGTCTATGAGGCTGTGTATCAATGAACTTGTGTGTGTCAGTGACATTGTCTGTGTCTGCATGTGAGTATGCTTACTGTATAATTAAACGTTTTACTATGAAAGGACCAATATTTTATATTAGAAAAAGCAATATATATATACAGGGAGTGCAAAATTATTAGGCAAGTTGTATTTTTGAGGATTAATTTTATTATTGAACAACAACCATGTTCTCAATGAACCCAAAAAACTCATTAATATCAAAGCTGAATATTTTTGGAAGTAGTTTTTAGTTTGTTTTTAGTTTTAGCTATTTTAGGGGGATATCTGTGTGTGCAGGTGACTATTACTGTGCATAATTATTAGGCAACTTAACAAAAAACAAATATATACCCATTTCAATTATTTATTTTTACCAGTGAAACCAATATAACATCTCAACATTCACAAATATACATTTCTGACATTCAAAAACAAAACAAAAACAATTCAGTGACCAATATAGCCACCTTTCTTTGCAAGGACACTCAAAAGCCTGCCATCCATGGATTCTGTCAGTGTTTTGATCTGTTCACCATCAACATTGCGTGCAGAAGCAACCACAGCCTGCCAGACACTGTTCAGAGAGGTGTACTGTTTTCCCTCCTTGTAAATCTCACATTTGATGATGGACCACAGGTTCTCAATGGGGATCAGATCAGGTGAACAAGGAGGCCATGTCATTAGATTTTCTTCTTTTATACCCTTTCTTGCCAGCCACGCTGTGGAGTACTTGGACGCGTGTGATGGAGCATTGTCCTGCATGAAAATCATGTTTTTCTTGAAGGATGCAGACTTCTTCCTGTACCACTGCTTGAAGAAGGTGTCTTCCAGAAACTGGCAGTAGGACTGGGAGTTGAGCTTGACTCCATCCTCAACCCGAAAAGGCCCCACAAGCTCATCTTTGATCATACCAGCCCAAAACAGTACTCCACCTCCACCTTGCTGGCGTCTGAGTCGGACTGGAGCTCTCTGCTCTTTAACAATCCAGCCACGGGCCCATCCACCTGGCCCATCAAGACTCACTCTCATTTCATCAGTCCATAAAACCTTAGAAAAATCAGTCTTGAGATATTTCTTGTCCCAGTCTTGACGTTTCAGCTTGTGTGTCTTGTTCAGTGGTGGTCGTCTTTCAGCCTTTCTTACCTTGGCCATGTCTATGAGTATTGGACACCTTGTGCTTTTGGGCACTCCAGTGATGTTGCAGCTCTGAAATATGGCCAAACTGGTGGCAAGTGGCATCTTGGCAGCTGCACGCTTGACTTTTCTCAGTTCATGGGCAGTTATTTTGCGCCTTGGTTTTTCCACACGCTTCTTGTGACCCTGTTTACTATTTTGAATAAAACACTTGATTGTTCGATGATCACGCTTCAGAAGCTTTGCAATTTTAAGAGTGCTGCATCCCTCTGCAAGATATCTCACTATTTTTGACTTTTCTGAGCCTGTCGAGTCCTTCTTTTGACCCATTTTGCCAAAGGAAAGGAAGTTGCCTAATAATTATGCACACCTGATATAGGGTGTTGATGTCATTAGACCACACCCCTTCTCATTACAGAGATGCACATCACCTAATATGCTTAATTGGTAGTAGGCTTTCGAGCCTATACAGCTTGGAGTAAGACAACATGCATAAAGAGGATGATGTGGTCGAAATACTAATTTGCCTAATAATTCTGCACTCCCTGTATATATATATATATATATATATATATATATATATATATTTACTCAATCATCTGGGGTGGCAAGACATAGCCTTACATATTACATGCGACAATATATGGCGCATTGACTTATGGGGCTGGCATATATTTTTTTTCCAGGGCTGCTTTGTATCCCCAGTCCGGCCCTGGATACGGCCATTGGTTTTACTACATTGAAACATGATTCTTGATCTTTAGTCTTTAGCTTTGAGAAATATTTTGTGGCAATTTTGTGAGCTATTATTTGTCTGGAGTTTTGTGAGCTATTATTGTCTGCAACCCCTATATGTACGCCAGTGGTCTTCTCACTTCCCTAGAGGTAGTATTGAACTTCTCAGTCTTCCCATCTTTCCTATACCTACCAAGTGCTAGTATCTCTACCAGGAAATGGATGCTGAAAATCTCTGTTAGGAAAAGGTCAACAATAGAAACATAGATTGTGATGGTAGTCTGCCCAATTTTCTAAATACTTTCATTAGTCCCTGGCCTTATCTTATATATAGGATAGCCTTATGCCTACCCCACGCATGCTTAATCTCCCTCAATGTCATAGGCGTGCGCACTGGGTGTGCCGGGTGTGTGACCCCAGGGAAAGGGAGAACCCCCCAGCATTGCCAAAGGTAAGGAGGGAGCCTAGGGCAGCACAAAACCAGGATACACCACTGTGCACACCCTTATGCAATAGGCTGCACACACCTATGCTCAATGTGTTAACCTCTACCACTTCACTTGGAAAGCTATTCCATGCATTGACTACCTTCTCAGCAAAGTAATACTTCTGGATATTATTTTTAAACCTTTGCCCCTCTAATTTAAAACTATGTCTTCCTGTTGTGGTAGCTTTTTTTCTTTTAAATATACTTTCTTCCTCTACTGTGTTGATTTCCTTCATATATTTAAATGTTTTTATTATATCCCCCTGTCTCGTCTTTCCACCAAGCTAAACCATATGTTTGAACTGTTATTTCACAATTCTACTAATATTGCTATGGATAATTGCCTATTGTGGACTGCTCCCCCGTATACCCCCCCCCTCCCTCCCCCCATCTATGCTTTTAAAATGCCAGACTAGGATTTGACTCCTTTCATCATGTTTATTGAAGGGATCTTATTACATTGAGGAGAATCTGAGATATGATGCCCTCTTTGCTGTTGTTTTTAGATGATCCCCTTCTCCTCTCCTATCCATTTTTTCTACCAAACGTTTCAAATATGAAAATATGTTTTTTCTTTATAAAAAGAACAATTGCAAACCCCCAATAGTTAAATGGTTAGTGCAAACACAAGTTATATATCAAAATAACTTAACTTATAGGTACAAACAGCATCCCACGGTTGCCTCCCAGTTGGTAACCATATAATATAGATATATCGGAAGATAGGGATTTTGGGATATCGCTGAAGTGCCTAAAATAAAAGATAGAAAACATGCAATATTGTTTAAAACCAGTAAAAATTTAAGTTGTAACATTACACTCACAAATTCCAAGCATTTTAAAACATATTAGGGGTGTCTCCCCACGATATAGAGGGGGGTTGAAATGGAAGACCTCCTTCAATAATGACCGCAGGGTGCCCCGGTTGCTAGGATGTTGCAAATATCCAGCCTCACCAAACAGCTCCCAAAAACGGTTTTAATAGGTAAATAAAATAAAATCAAAATACAAAATAACAAATTAAATCAACATAAAAAATGAAATAAAAAGTCCACAGGTCCTACGCGTTTCGTTCTATGCAAGAACTTCCTCAGGGACCAAAAATAATAAAACAATGATTAAAATTCATTAATCAAAAAATCAATCTAACAATCGGTTCTAACATACTGCTTTAAATAGGGCTAACCCTTAAAGTTCATTGGTGTAATAGATGGGCGTCTTCTCTTTCAGGCTTCTTTCATTTGCTCATAGAATTTCTTCCATGATGATATTTCCAATGACTTTTTTTAGGATGACTTCCATGTTCATACTCGTGCGTTCCAACGAAAATGCCCGTGCGTTCCAAGGGGTGAGAATATGTGTAAACTCATCATCTCCCCCTCTGGTCGCCGGAAGACAAATAACGCCGATGTATTTAAATAAGAAACTATTACTGAGTAGTATAATGCAGTAACAAAAAAAAACGTCCTATTAATTAATATATAAAAATAATAAAATCTAATCTTATTCATGCAACAAAATGGGGCTCCCTATCACAGCATCCCACTTGTTTATATATACTTTTATAAAAAACATAATTAAATGTATATTTCATTAAGTTAATTTAATCTGAAAAAGTGATAAAATGCTAAGGTATCAAAAAATATATTATAAACATTACTATTTGGTTTTTTCCATTTAAACACTTATTATCAAATATACTTTATAAATAGTGTCAACAATAGCATTAAATTCATGTAAGGAAAAAATAAATAGATAAACTTAGTTTGTCCATAACAAACACATACAATCAAATGTCAAATTACAAATCCATATTGTGCTGATATATTATATGTTCATTCAATACTACATATAGTCTACGTTCATCTTAAAGACATGTGTATTAAATATTTATTTAATGTATTATGGCTCTCACTATCAGTGATTTTCTCAAAAGAGTGTACATAGAAACCAAAATCAAAATACTTAAGAGATTTTTTTTTTTCCTTCTAAAAAGTCCAGAGGAAAGTTGAAATACATAGAAATGGTTAACATCCCAAGCACACTAGATCCACATCTTGGTGATAATGTTCCTAATTCGTGGATCCAGTATGTCTCCCTCTGTGCCAGTTTCCTTTCCCTATTTCCCCCCCTCCAATGGGGTAACACTCGCTCTATACCCATACAACGCAACGTTTCAAAGAAAAAAAAATCATTGTTTTATTATTTTTGGTCCCTGAGGAAGTTCTTGCATAGAACGAAACGCGTAGGACCTGTGGACTTTTTATTTCATTTTTTATGTTGATTTAATTTGTTATTTAGTATTTTGATTTTATTTTATTTATCTATTAAAACCGTTTTTGGGAGCTGTTTGGTGAGGCTGGATATTTGCAACGTCCTAGCAACCGGGGCACCCTGCGGTCATTATTGAAGGAGGTCTTCCATTTCAACCCCCCTCTATATCGTGGGGAGGCACCTCTAATATGTTTTAAAACGCTTGGAATTTGTGAGTGTAATGTTACACCTTACATTTTTACTGGTTTTAGACAATATTGCACTATGTTTTCTGTCTTTTATTTTAGGAACTTCAGCGATATCCCAAAATCCCTATCTTCCGATATATTGGTATTTACTAAAAACATATTTTTTATATTTATTTTTTTTAAAGCCAACTACAGGGTGAAAAATAGCATCCTTAAAGGACCACTATAGTGCCAGGAAAACATACTCGTTTTCCTGGCACTATAGTGCCCTGAGGGTGCCCCCACCCTCAGGGTCACCCTCCCGCCGGGCTCTGGTGTGAGGAAGGGGTTAAACTTACCTCTTTTTCCAGCGCCGTGCGGGGAGCTCTCCTCCTCCTCTCCGCCTCCGATCCTCCCTTTCGGCTGAATGCGCATGCGCGGCAAGAGCTGCGCGCGCATTCAGTCGGTCTCATAGGAAAGCATTTACAATGCTTTCCTATGGACGCTTGCGTACTCTCACTGTGATTTTCACAGTGAGAATCACGCAAGCGCCTCTAGCTGCTGTCAGTGAGACAGCCACTAGAGGATTTGGAGGCTGGATTAACCCATTTATAAACATAGCAGTTTGTCTGAAACTGCTATGTTTATAATAAAAAGGGTTAATCCTAGAGGGACCTGGCACCCAGACCACTTCATTAAGCTGAAGTGGTCTGGGTGCCTAGAGTGGTCCTTTAATGTCAGTTATGGTGAAAGATTGCCTGTATCTACATCCACACGCAACAATACTTACGTGAGATAAGCCGGATGTGAAGAAATCTCTAGCACTATGTGAAATCCATGATTAATTTTTCGAGGATTATACATCAAAGTTATGGTGCCACATGTTACCTCATAATGTGTATTGCTACTATTGCAAAATAGATCAAAGTTATCCGACTGATCTATGACTTCTTAATGCTGTCACTAGGGGTGATGTAAATTAAAATGTACATGCAAGGCAACATAAGGTGTTTCCTTTAAAATTTTCACCTCTTCTACTCTCCAGCAGTTCTATGTATAAATAGCAAAGAAGACCAAGTGTTTCTTTTGAAATCTGCACTTTTTCCAAAATGAAAAAATTGGACACACGCAAAACTTTGCAACAAGCTAAACTGCTTTAGGGGTCTGAAGTGTCCCTTTAACTTTGATAATCCACCCAGGTTTACCAACCTTGTTAAAGTGGTTTGAGACAACTTGGAACCATGGCTGTAAGCTTGTCCATTAGCATACCTGATTCCTGCTAGTAATGATTAAACACTCAGGGTGCAAGTTATACAAAGAATGTATCTGGGCAGACCCATATACAAAAATGCTTTCAGTGAATATCAATAATGCTGATTGCCAAGCTATGCATGGAGGATCTATAACTGTAAAAGTGTAAAGTTTTGTTAAATATGTTAGTAAATGTTTTATTTAAAGCTAAATAATAAGAAATTGAGACTTTCTGCTATGCAATATAATAGACACGTATTAGCACCATTAACCTTGATTCCAGTCCAGATTTATTCTTGAGATGCCTATGTCAGACAACATCCAAACGTAAGAGAGACTACTGGGTTTGGTCAATTATATTATAAAGCTCTTTCTGCCATAAATGGATAAACCACAAAAGAGGCTGAGATTAAAAGGCAGCCTCTGTCAATGACAGTCACGTCATAATCAATCTATCGCACAAATATGACTATAAATCACGTCATAAAACACCCATTATTCATAGATATATGAATGTCAAAGAATAGGTTGAAACAGGTCACATTTGTTGCTATTGCATGATGCATGCCACAATCAACAAAACAAATTCAAATGGGAAAAAGTTAAAGTTATTGACACTTGTTGTTAGTTGTATGCAGTGGTGTATTTCCTACAAGGCATTTGCCTTGGGGGGCACTTTTACGGGGGTGGCAAAAAAAACGCCACCCCCATGCCCCTTGGCAGATGCCCTGTTAGCCTTTTTTATGGGGGGGCCCAAGAGCTGGCCATCTCAGGGCCCCTTTGAGGCTTTCAAACTTTTCATTGCGGGCAGGGCCGTCTTTAATATTGATTGGGCCCTGGGCAAGCATTTGCTTGGGCCCCCTGGACCCACTCCCTGGCATGCAATCATGCCTACACCCCAACGCAGTGGGCGAACTAAAGTAGAAAGAGTCCTGGTGCAAGAATTTCATTTGGACCCCCAATTGCAAGGTTGGAAAGAAGGTAGAACCCTATCTGTCATGCAACTCCAACAATGTATTGACAGCTGGGGCTCTACCAATTTCCCATGCTTGCAGGGTTGTATTTAGCACTGTGTTTGTATGTAAACATTTTTTTTTGTATGGAGTATGTTTGTGTGAATGTGTTTGTATGTAGTATTAGAGTTTGAATGCAAGTGTACATTTAAGTATAGTGCTGGTTTTTGAATGTAGGGGTTTGTTTATATATAATTTTGGTGCTCAGACACAGGTAAACACGCTGACACACAAGCAGATACACACACTGACTACATACAGATACGCACACAGATAAACACACACACATACACAGACAGATAAACTGAGACATACTGACACACATAAAAACATACAATGATAGACATACTGACACACACACTGACACAAACTGTCACACAGGCACATACGATGACAAACATACTGACACACAGATACGTATACTGACACACACAAAGGCACAAACACTGATAGATATACTGACACACACACACAGGCACATATACAGACATACTAACACACACACAGTATCTCTATCAGTGTAGGTGGCTATGTGTGTGTCAGTATGTCTGTATATGTGCCTGTGTGTGTGTCAGTATATCTATCAGTATAAGTGCCTGTGTGTGTGTGTCAGTATGTCTGTAAATGTGCATGTGTGTGTAAGTATGTCTATCAGTGTATGTGCCTATGTATGTGTGTCAGAATGTCTGTCAGTGTATGTATCTGCGTGTCAGTATGTTTGTCATTGTATGTGCCTGTGTGTGTCAGTATGTCTATCAGTGTGCCTGTGTCAGTATGTATATCAGTGTATGTGCCTGACACACACACACACACACACACACACACCCACACACACAGACACACTGGAAGACATACTGACACACAGGCACATACACTGGCAGACATACTGACACACACAGACACATACACTGATAGACATACAGACACACAGACACATACACTGTCAGACATACTGACACACACAGACAAATACACTGGCAGACATACTGACATACACACACAGATATACTGACACACACAGACACATACACTATCAGACATACTGACACACACAGACACATACACTGTCAGACATACTGACATACACACACAGAGACATACACTGTCAGACAGACATACTGACACATACAGACACATACACTATAAGACATACTGACACACACAGACACATACACTATCAGACATACTGACACACACACTGTCAGACATACTGACATACACACACACACATACATACTGACACACACAGACACATACACAGATACACGGACAGACAAACTGACATACATATAAAATTTACATGTTAAGCCCACCCTCCAGTTTCCTACCTTTTGCTGGAGGGTGGCATCCCTGGGATCCAGTGTGCTGCCCGAGGATGATGTGAGTGAGGAGCACCTCCTCACTTTCTCCTCCTCCTCCCTCCCGTGCAGGTCCTTCTTCTCTCTTTATGGGAGGAAGTGACGCTCGGCACTCACTTCCTCCCAGCGCTGTCAAAAAGCTAGGGGCCCGGTCGCGCTGTTAAAGGGCCACAGCGCCCGACCGGGCCCCTGCTAGTACAAGCCCACTGGGTGGCCCTAAGTGCATGGGCCACCCGGTGGGACTCCTTGCAGTGCGGTGCCCGCCTAAAGTGGCCGGGAAACATTTTTTTTTTTAGGGCAGCGGGGCCCACGGGACAGCTGCCATGGGCCCCCAGGAGTAATTGGGCCCGGGGCAGCTGCCCCTTTTGCCCCGTGTTAAAGACGGCCCTGATTGCGGGCGGGGGGCATGAGGGAGCATGGTCCTCTGAGCTCTTCCTGCTCAGCTCCCCGCGCACTGCAGTGATCCCGGGATTTGACGTCACTCCAGCATCACTAAGCGGCGCGCGAGGGAGCTGAGCTGAAGGATTACAGCTCCCTCGCTGCCACAATTGTGCGCCTGCCTGCCCGACACCCAACCAGCCCAGGAGCAGCAAGCCCAGCAAGCCCAGGAGCAGCCAGCCCAGGAGCAGCAAGCCGAGCAAGCCCCACTGGACCCCAGGGAAGAATCCACTCCAGCTCTCCCAAAGGTAGGGAGGCTGGGTGGATTAATATTAAAATTTAAAAATGTATATATACTTTGTAAGTGTGTGAAAGAATGTGTGTGAGTGTGTTAGTATCAAGGTGTCTGTCAGTGTATGTGTGTGTCTGTCAGTGTATGTGTGTTTGTCAGTGAATGTGTGTGTCTGTCAGTGTGTGTCGGTATATGTGTGTGTGTGTGTGTCATTCAGTGAATGTGTGTGTGTGTCTGTTAGTGTGGCTGTGAGTGAATGTGTGCATATCTGTCACTGTGTGTCTGTGTGAGCGTGTTTCTGTCACTCTGTGTCTGTGAGTGAATGTGTGTGTCTATCAGTCTATGTCTGTGAGTAAGTGAGTGAGTGTGTATCTGTAAGTGAGTGTGTGTCTGCCAGTGTGTGTCGGTCAGTGAGTGGGTGTGTCAGTGTGTGTCTGTCAGTCAAACTGTGTGTTTGACTTAAACAGGTAGGGTCTGGGTAAATTTAGATGGGGGGCAGTGGGTGCCTGAATTTTGTCATGCCTCAGGCAGCACATATCCAAAATATACCACTGGTTGTATGGAAATCCAATTTAATTCCAAAATAGACAAAATATAGCTGACTTTTTTTTTTCAATCTATATTTTAGTGAATAACGCCGTGTGTATAGCTCTAGTACACAGCTCAAAAAAATAAAGGGAACACTTAAACAACACAATGTAACTCCAAGTCAATCACACTTCTGTGAAATCAAACTGTCCACTTAGGAAGCAACACTGAGTGACAATCAATTTCACATGCTGTTGTCCAAATGGGATAGACAACAGGTGGAAATTATAGGCAATTAGCAAGACACCCCCAATAAAGGAGTGGTTCTGCAGGTGGTGACCACAGACCACTTCTCAGTTCCTTTGCTTCCTGGCTGATGTTTTGGTCACTTTTGAATGCTGGCGGTGCTTTCACTCTAGTGGTAGCATGAGAGAGCATGCACAGGCGTTATAGGGAGGTCATACAGGCACGTGGAGGCCCCACACACTACTGAGCCTCAATTTGACTTGTTTTAAGGACATTACATCAAAGTTGGATCATCCTGTAGTGTGTTTTTCCACTTTCATTTTGAGTGTGACTCCAAATCCAGCCCTCCATCGGTTAAAACATTTGATTTCCATTTTTTTTATTTTTGTGTGATTTTGTTGTCAGCACTTTCAACTAGGTAAAGAACAAAGTATTTCAGAAAAATATTTAATTCATTCAGATCTAGGATGTGTTATTTTTGTGTTCCCTCTTTTTTTTCAGCAGTGCATTATTATTGGATATACATAAAGACTATCAGTAATCGATAGGAGACGGTCTCCAAGAAAATTTATATAATAACAAACACCTTAACCTTGTATAAATTTCAGCTTGACGTTTTTAATAGCTACCGCATCTAACCTGTCATGTTTTTGACTCTATCAGATCTTTGCTTTGGCAAAGTCTAGTCCTCTACACTTGGGCTAAAAGCTCAGTCTTTGTTGTAAGCAAACAAAGTAATTTGTACTGAATCTGATCACAAGGTGATAGAATCATCATAACAAAATTTTTGCTCTGAGACCCTAAAAGACTAAAACACACTATGGTATAGAAATGCTGTATAACATGACCCAGAAGGAAAGATTAGGTAAATACAATAAAAACATGGATTAAACAACACACATCAGTCTACCACAGTGCTTGCTTTAAATCTGCGGTTATTTTTAGCAAACGACTGGAGTATTATAATTTTGTAGAATATTTGGCAATAACAACAAGGTATTACAAGCTTTTAAAATAACAGTTGTTGCTGGAGAGTCAGATCAGAAGCAGGACACACCTAGTTGTGCCAAAATATATTTGGCCTATAAAAGATAATTTTGACATTTGAAACAAAGGCCCTATAGTTATCATTCTATTAGTTTTGCAAAGAAAGTTGAATTCAATAATTTTATTTCAATCCTTAAAGTTGACACATGCATAGGCGTGCGCAGCCTATTGCATTAGGGTGTGCACCCTAAAGCACAAACACACGCCGCATATATATATATATATATATATATATATATATATATACATACATACATACACACACATACATATACTGCTGTTTGTGTGTGCTGCTGGTGCGCTGTGTGTGTGTGGGTGTTCGTAGTGTGCTATGTGTGTGAGGGTGCTGTTTGTGTGCTGTGTGTGAGGGTGCTGTTTGTGTGCTGTGTGTGAGGGTGCTGGTAGTGTGCTGTGTGTGAGGGTGTTTGTGTATGTGTGTTTGGGGCCTGTTAGTGTGCTGTGTGTGTGAGGGTGCTGTTTGTGTGATATGTGTGTGTGAGGGTGCTGTTTGTGTCGTGTATTTGTGAGGGTGCTGTTATTGTGCTGTGTGTGAGTGTGCTGTTTGTGTGAGGGAGTTGTGTGTGTTTGTGAGGGTGCTGTTAGTGTGCTGTGTGTGTGAGGGTGCGGTTTGTGTGCTGTGTATGTGAGGGTGCCGTGTGTGCGCGCTGTTTGTGTTAGGGTGCTGTATGTGTGTAGGTGCTGTGTGTGTGTGTGTGCTGTATGCTTGGAGGGATTGTGAAGGTGGGGGCAGATTAGTAAATAACCCCCTCCCTTCTTACCTTATGTAGGAAGGGGGGATCCTTGCTGTCCAAGGGAGAGTGAACTCTAGCCTGCGGGGCTAGAGTTCACTCTCGCGAGATCTGAGCATTGCCGCGGCAACGCTCAGATCTCGCGAGAGGAACCTGGCGGAGCTTCTGTCTAGAGCTCCCCGGGTCCTCTCCTGCCTCCCTCCATGCTGCTGGTGAGGTAGATCTTTGATCTCCCCGCCGGCCCATGGAGGCTAAGAGCAGAGCCGGCGCTTAGATAGCGCCAGCTCTGCATGAGCCGACAGGGGAGATCCGGAGATCTCCCCTGCCGGCAGGGGTCAAGTCCTGGGGAATAAAGTGTGGGATCTCTCCCAAGATTCCCACCCCCCCAAAAAAAATATACACTCGTGTGTGTGTGTGTGTATATATGTATATATATATATATATATATATATATACACGCGTACACACACTCACACACACATACTCAGACACACACACATATATTCACAGACACACAACATACATTCACAGACACACAACATACATTCACAGACACACACACACACACACACACTTACAGGCACACACACATACACACACACTCACTTACAGACACATACACACACTTACAGGCACACACACATACATTCACAGACACACACTCACTTACAGACACATACACTCACAGACACACATACACACACACTTACAGACACATACACTCACAGACACACACACAAACACTCACAGACACACACACATACATTCACATACACACTTACAGGCACACAGACACACACATACACACTTACAAACGCATACACTCACAGACACACTGTCAGGGTACCTGAGGCCTCTACCTCTAAGGGAGGTAGAGACTTGGTGGTTTATCCGTCCAGGCGAGCTGTTTCCTCCGTTCCTCGCGGTTCATCCAGTCACTTAAACACCGGCCGCGAGGAATCCACGTCCTTTTCTAGCAGGACGCTCAATACGTGACGTCATGACGCTATCACGAGCGACCTGTCACTCAAGTGTCCGATATCCAATCGGTACTTGTCAGAGGCGTGATTACCATCCAGAGCCAGGGTATTTAAGCTTACTTCTCACTTCAGCTCATTGCCCTGTCGTGGTTCTAGCTTGTCTAGTCACTCAGTGCTCTGGTATTCTAGTTTGCTCTATTGGTTTTGACTCGGCTCGTTGTACTACCCTGCTTCTCTGTTTTCCCTTGACCCGGCTTGTCTCTCGCTTATCTGTCTTCTCGTTCCCTCGACCTCGGCTTGTCTCTGACTATTCTCTATTACTCTCGGTACGTTAGTCCGGCCATTCTAAGGCCCGGTATACGTACCTTTCCACTCTATTGTACTCTGCGTGTTGGATCCCTGTCCCGATCCTGACATTACGACAGGGCCAATGGATCCTGCAGGTACAAACAGTCAGCTTGGTTCTTCGGATCCCAGGTTTGACGCCATGGAGCATAGGATGGATCAGATGGCTTTGGCACTACAGGCACTTTTGTCTCGAGCTAGTAATCCACCTGAGGAGACACGTACTCCTTCTATTTCTCCTGCAGTCTCAGGTCTAGAGGTAGCCACTGTAGGTGCTTCTTCCCGTATTACCCCACCAGTACGTTATGGCGGGTCACCGGAGAAGTGTCGTGGCTTTCTAAACCAGATTAGCATCCATTTCGAATTACAACCCCGCTCTTATCCTACAGATAGAGCGAAGGTTGGATTTATTATTACTCTACTCATTGAAAAAGCTTTGAGATGGGCCAATCCTTTATGGGAGAATGATAATCCACTAGTCTATAATTATAATGCCTTTGTAGCTGCGTTTAGAAGAACTTTTGACCCCCCTGGTAGAAAGGTCAATGCAGCTAGATTACTGTTGCGCCTTAGACAGGACAATCGAACACTTGTGGATTATGCACTAGAGTTCAGGTCCTTGGCGGCAGAAGTTAAGTGGAACGAACAGGCTCATATAGATGTGTTTCTGAATGGGTTATCAGATGTAATTCTTGACGAGGTCGCTACTAGAGAACTTCCTGAAAATTTGGAGGATTTAATTTCTTTTATATCTCGTATTGATGAACGCTTAAGAGAGAGGCAGAACACTCGAGATAGGACCCGTAAACCCTCCTTTAAACTAGCGCCTACCTTTCAAATTTCTGAGTTCGAGGACTTACGTATTCCTGAACCTATGCAGATAGGCAGTACTCATCTCACAGAGAGGGAGAGACAGTACAGGAGAAGGGAGGGTTTATGTATGTATTGTGGAGTCAGGGGTCATTTACGCCTAAATTGTCCCAATCGTTCGGGAAACGCTCGCACCTAAGTTCCTCTAGAGGACAGGCCTTGGGTGTTTCTACTTTGTCCTCTATTCACAACTACAAAGAGCTCAGGCTTCTGTTACCCGTTTCTTTAAAGTGGGAGAAGGGAGTAGTTAAGACTATGGCACTAATCGATTCTGGAGCTGCTGAGAGCTTTATAGATCAGGGTTTTGCTGCCAAGCATGCTATTCCATCCCAGTTAAAAGAGACACCACTGGCCGTTGAGGCCATCGATGGTAGACCGTTACTTGAGCCTGTTATTTTCCATGAGACCATACCGATTAACTTAACTGTTGGCATCCTACATAGAGAAGACATATCCTTAATGCTCATTTCTTCTCCATCTATTCCCATAGTTCTGGGGTACTCCTGGTTGAGGAGACATAACCCTATTATTAATTGGGAGTCAGGGGAGATAGTTTCGTGGGGACAGAATTGTCAAGAGAAATGCTTGCGGAAAGTCTCACCCCTCGGCTTAACCAACACATCGGCTAACTCTGACAATCCTACAGAGACACAAATTCCGTCTCAGTATCTAGATTTAAAGGCTGTATTTGACAAAAAGAAAGCCGATACCTTACCACCACACAGGTCCTTTGATTGCAAAATTAACCTACTCCCTGGTACCATGCCTCCCAGAGGTCATGTATACCCGTTATCTACGAAAGAGAACTCAGTTCTAGAGGAGTATATTCACGAAAATTTAGACAAGGGATTCATTAGAAGGTCCTCCTCCCCTGCCGGGGCTGGATTTTTTTTTGTTAAAAAGAAGGATGGTTCTTTGAGACCTTGTATTGATTATCGAGGCCTAAATAAGATAACCATTAAAAATGCCTACCCGATTCCCTTGATTACCGAACTCTTCGATCGTTTGAAGGGTTCTACAATTTTCACCAAGTTAGACCTCAGAGGGGCATATAACTTAGTGAGAATCCAGCAGGGACATGAGTGGATGACGGCATTCAATACTCGATATGGCCACTATGAATATACTGTTATGCCTTTTGGGTTATGCAATGCACCAGCTGTATTCCAGGATCTGATAAATGAGGTTCTTAGGGAATTTCAGCAAGAGTGCGTCATTGTATACCTAGATGATATACTCATTCATTCTAGTGAGATTGAGATTCATCACAAGCAAGTCAGGAGGGTTTTGCACAAGCTTCTCCAGCATGGCTTGTACTGCAAGTTGGAGAAATGTAGCTTTGATCAAACCCAGGTAACCTTTCTCGGCTATGTGATCTCTGGGGAGGGATTTAAGATGGATCCGGATAAGCTCCAATCCATTCTAGAGTGGCCTTTACCCAAAGGTCTTAAAGCCGTACAGAGATTTATTGGTTTTTCTAATTATTATAGGCGCTTTATTAAGGGCTATTCTTCCATTATCGCACCTATCACTAACATGACCAAACAGGGGGCTGATACTAAGAATTGGACTACTGAAGCTCTCCTGGCGTTCAAAACTCTCAAGGGGCTTTTCGCTTCCGCTCCAATTTTAGTTCACCCCGACACTTCTCTGCCTTTTTTACTTGAGGTAGACGCATCAGAGACTGGTTTAGGTGCTGTCCTATCTCAGAGGTTGGGTGTTGATAAACCATTACATCCATGTGGATTTTTCTCTAAAAAATTGACCGGTACTGAAAGCAGGTATGACATTGGTGACAGAGAATTACTAGCGGTTATCAAGGCTTTGAAAGAGTGGAGACATTTATTGGAAGGTACATTACATCCTGTTACCATTCTGACAGACCACAAAAACTTGTCTTATATCGGAGAGGCCAAGCGTCTGTCCTCCAGGCAGGCTCGTTGGTCGTTGTTTCTTACCCATTTCAATTACGTTCTGACTTAAAGACCTGGGTCAAAGAATTCTAAAGCCGATGCGCTATCTCGCCAATATGAGCCCTCTGCCTCAGTTGAACCACTTTTGTCCTCCATTGTACCCAAATGCAATATTATTGCTAATACCAGTCTCAAAATTCATTCTCCGCTACTTGACCAGATCTTGAAGTCACAACATCTAGCTCCCGGAAACACTCCTGAGGGAAGAAACTTTGTTCCTCCTGAACTTCAACTGGAGCTCTTACAATGTTTTCACGAAAGTAAAATAGCTGGTCATCCTGGTATTCGCAAGACATACTCTCTGATTTCCAAGGATTTCTGGTGGCCTTCACTTCGAAAAGATATTGAGGAGTTCGTCGCAGCTTGTGAGACTTGTGCCAAGACTAAACTACCTCATGCATCTCCATGTGGCCTGTTACACCCCTTGGACATTCCTGAGAAACCTTGGTCCTGTTTGTCCATAGACTTTATCGTTGATTTGCCTGCTTCCAAGAGACAGACTGTTATTCTCACGGTGGTGGATAGATTTACTAAGATGGCCCATTTCGTGCCATTATCTAAACTTCCGACTTCTCCTGAATTGGCGGAGATTTTTGCGAGAGAGGTTTTTCGCCTACATGGGATTCCTTCGGAGATTGTTTCTGATAGAGGTTCTCAATTTGTCTCACGTTTCTGGAGATCCTTTTGTTCTCAAATGGGCATCAAATTGAACTTTTCCTCTGCCTATCACCCTCAGTCTAACGGAGCTGCTGAACGTACTAATCAAAAGATCGAACAGTATCTGCGTTGCTTTGTTTCCGAACACCAGGACGATTGGGTCGGTCTGATTCCTTGGGCGGAGTTCGCACACAATAACCTTGTTTGCGATTCAACTCGCTCTAGCCCTTTCTTCATGAACTATGGCTTTCATCCTTCGATTTTTCCTTCGGTTTCCTCTTCTCAGGGGATACCGTCGGTTGATGATCATGTCGCCAACCTGAAGAAATTATGGGATCAGACTCGGCAAATTCTATTACATAGTTCCTCGCTGTTCAAGAAACACGCTGACAAGCATAGAAGAGCGGCTCCTGTTTTTGTTCCTGGGGATAGGGTATGGTTGAGTACTAAGAATATTCGCCTAAAAGTTCCATCTATGAAATTTGCTCCTCGCTACATAGGCCCTTACAGGGTTCTCTCTCGTATCAATCCGGTTGCGTATCGCCTTGCTCTGCCACCTGCCTTACGCATTCCTAACTCTTTTCATGTCTCTTTGTTGAAACCTCTTATTTGCAACAAATTCTCCTCTAAGGTCTCCTCGCCTCGTCCTGTTCAGGTGGAGGGTCGGGAGGAGTACGAGGTCAGCTCCATCATTGACTCCAGAATTTCAAGGGGAAAATTGCAATATCTGGTCAACTGGAGGGGATATGGTCCTGAGGAGAGGAGTTGGGTACCTCAGGAGGACGTTCATGCTTCTCGCCTTCGCAGAGCATTTCACCTCCGCTTCCCATCTCGCCCCGGTTCATTCCGCCCGGTGGGCGTATCTGAGAGGGGGGGTACTGTCAGGGTACCTGAGGCCTCTACCTCTAAGGGAGGTAGAGACTTGGTGGTTTATCCGTCCAGGCGAGCTGTTTCCTCCGTTCCTCGCGGTTCATCCAGTCACTTAAACACCGGCCGCGAGGAATCCACGTCCTTTTCTAGCAGGACGCTCAATACGTGACGTCATGACGCTATCACGAGCGACCTGTCACTCAAGTGTCCGATATCCAATCGGTACTTGTCAGAGGCGTGATTACCATCCAGAGCCAGGGTATTTAAGCTTA
The DNA here is from genome assembly GCF_036172605.1 of Pelobates fuscus. Lineage (NCBI taxonomy): Eukaryota > Metazoa > Chordata > Amphibia > Anura > Pelobatidae > Pelobates > Pelobates fuscus. Next base: position 292,653,056 of record NC_086317.1, on the reverse strand, counting down.
CTTCTCACTTCAGCTCATTGCCCTGTCGTGGTTCTAGCTTGTCTAGTCACTCAGTGCTCTGGTATTCTAGTTTGCTCTATTGGTTTTGACTCGGCTCGTTGTACTACCCTGCTTCTCTGTTTTCCCTTGACCCGGCTTGTCTCTCGCTTATCTGTCTTCTCGTTCCCTCGACCTCGGCTTGTCTCTGACTATTCTCTATTACTCTCGGTACGTTAGTCCGGCCATTCTAAGGCCCGGTATACGTACCTTTCCACTCTATTGTACTCTGCGTGTTGGATCCCTGTCCCGATCCTGACACACACACACACACACACTTACAGACACTCACACATACATACATTCACAGACACACACACTCACACACATTGACAATTTTTTATTTTTTTTTACAAAAATTGGCCACCCAGCCTCCCTACCTGGAGAGCTGGCGTGGTCTTGTCCCTGGGGTCCAGTGGGTCGGGCGGCTCTCTCCATACAACAAGCGGCGAGGGAGCTGTGTGCTCTCTGCTCCCTCTCACCGCGCGGGCTGTCTGCTGTAGCTGGGAGCCGGAATATGACGTCATATTCCGGCTCCCATTATCAGCAAACGGCGCGCGGCGAGAGGGAGCAGAGAGCACACAGCTCCCTCGCCGCTTGTTGTATGGAGAGAGCCGCCCGACCGGGGGGGGTGTCCATCACCTCTTGCTCCCCCCCATGACGGGGGGAGGAGGAGGAAAGCATTTGGGGGCGGCAGAGTACCTGCGGGAACAGCGTTCCTGCAGGACTCACAGGCGTGCCGCGGGGATTAGGGTGTGCCCAGGCGCACGCCTATGGACACATGTATGTTCGAGCCAAGGAATGTGATCATTAATATGCATATTACTGGAAACCTATAGTGTTAGAAATACAAAGCTGTATTCCTAGCACTATAGGGTTCCTCTGCCCCCACCCCCTTGTGCAAACCCCAGTGGCAAATAAATGGTTAAAAACCTTTTTTATAATTACCTGATTCCAGTGCTAAGGTCCATTGGTCCCTACGCACGTGGATTGGGCTCCTACTCCTCTTACGTCAGCCGATGGGGGAGACCTAATGTGCATGAGCAGCGAGCTCTACACACGCATTAGGCCTTCCCCATGAGAAAGCAATGACTGAATAATTTCCAATATGGGATTTTTGGCTGAACGTCAAAGCCTCCAAACTCTGTGAAACTATATGAAGCGCCTTTGGTAGCTATCTGGTAGAAATCCACTAGAGGCAGTCTTAACCCTACAATTTAAACATTTAATCTAAAAGACATTCCTATGGCTCCAAAACGACTTTATCATTGGATAAGCAACTTAATTTTTTTTTCTCTGTCACACCTCCTTTATTCTCATTAGTTTGAGGTTAATAAAGGTACAGATATAACAAAAGACCATTATAGACTGCTGCTGGGCAGAGTTTGGAAAAATAAATTGGGTTCTCAAATCAAAGTCATAGATCTGTTTGTCAGTAGAGAATTTCAGTTTTCCAATAAATGGAAATTCTATCATGAATACCACCTATTTTTGTATCACAAGTAGTCAGTGAAAAAGCAGAATCAGTAGTAAATATATTTAAGGAAAACCACGAGAAAGCCAAATTGAACTGGATAAATACACCAACTGTAAAACAGAATAGAAACTAAATGCAATGTTTCCTTCAAACAATCACTAAATTGAATACTCAATCTCCCCCCCAATTCCTCACTAAGCTATTTCAATTTCTACTTATACATTATGTTTTACAAACAAAAGGGCTCACATAAAACCTCAATTTTTGCTACAGAAAAAATAGAATGTGCAGCTTAGTGTAAACCACTATTATATACTTACATCTTTTGTACATGGTGAGTAGCAAGTCATCAACTAGTAAATAAACATATTTTCCATATCTGAGAGATGCCAAGCGAGTATTTAAATATAGTTTAAAAGTATAAATATAATGTTGACATATATTAAAGTTTTTAGTAAAAGTAGTAAAAAAGGCAGGAAGTTACAAGTTAAGTACTGCTGCCCTCTACTGACAATTTGTGTATATGTTTATGTTTTTGGGATAACTAAATTAAAGGAACACCATAGTCAACAGATCAACTACAGCTTATTGTAGTTGTTCTGGTGAGTATAGTCAGGTGTTTTAATGTAATCACTGCCTTTTCAGAGAATAAGCGGGGAGGTTGTCAGAATTCTGTAAATTTCACAAAAAAACAAACCACAACAAAAAACATTCAGATTTCCGGCCGTGGCACCAGAAAAAGTGGAGGAGCAGTATGGAGTGAGGTTAAATATTTATCTTAGCATGCCGTGATGGAGAAGAGGTCTGTCCAATAATGTGGGTGGCATCTCCGGCCCATCCAAGAGGTGAAAAAAAGATATGTTTGATGGTTACAGGACAGCCAGTAAGTATTCATTTCATTCATAGATCACATGAAGTGTCCAAAAGAGGAGAAATAAAACAATTATATTTCCAAGCAGAATTCTTCTACTTAAATTCAGCTGTTGAGGGAGACAGACCAGCAAAACAGGAATTATCTGCTTGTATGCTTGCTGTGCCAGTGTGAGAGTGGGAGGTAGATATGTGCAATTTGTTTCGTTCAGAATGTACATTCGGACTAATTTCGTGCATTTTGGACATTCGGATGCTTACGAATGTCCAAAGTTCGAATTGCCGAATTTCCGAAGTTACAAATTTCCAAAGTGGGTTAGGGGTAGGGTTTAGGGGTAGGGTTTAGGGGTAGTGGTTACGAGTTAGGGTCCGAATTACCGAAGTGCCAAAGTTCCAAAGTGCTGAACTGAACGGAATGCCAATAGTCCAAATTGCCGAAGCAAACACATTTTTTTTCTTACTCGAATTTCCAAACTAAACCAAATATTTTCCCCATGTACATCCCTAGTGGAAGGTTCTTATCCTAGGAGAAATTGGACAAATCAGAGGCATCCTATAAAAGATATTAAGAAGCCAATAATGCGTGCAAAAAGCCAATTAGATTCGCTAAACTTCAAAATGAAAAAGTGGTAGCCAAAGAGAGCAAAACCAACCCCAAAGCATTTTTTAAGTACATAAATTCTAAAAAAACAAAAAAAAAACCAGGATGGGGGTGTTAGTTAATGAAGACCAGGAAAAGGCAGAAATTTTAAATAACTATATCTCTTTCTTATATTAAGGAAAACCTATGGCAATAGATCTGCAAATGATTGCTGCAAAAAACATGCAGAAAAATTGTAATTGGTTGACTCAAGACAAGGTGCTGCAGCAACTAAAGAAAGTTAATATAAACAAAGCTCCAGGGTATTCATCCATGAGTACTTAAGGAACTAAGTGTGGAAATGGGTGAACCTCTGTTTTAAATATTTCAAGATTCTTTTTTTTCAGGAAGTGTACCGGAGGATTGGAGGAAGGCAGATGTGGTTCCTATTTTCAAAATGTGTTCAAAATCCTTTCCTGGAAATTCTAGACCTGTGAGATTAACTTCTGTGGCTTGGAATGTATTTGAAAGGTTATAAAGGGATAATACCTTATGAGATAGCCGGTTTCCAGTGATACCTGTCGGGAGTTGGTTTCCTTACACCGCGGTCTTTTTTGAAGACACCGACCGCGGTGCAACACGCGACACCCTACTTACGGGTGATTATTTGCTCTTTTGGGAGAGTGTGTTCCATCACACCGCGGTCTTTTTAGAAGATCCCGACCGCGGTGTAATATTCTACCCTCCCCTGACGGATCCTATCTGGCTACTACTATATCTCTCTCCATTATACCTCGGTGGGGGCCCCCCACCAAGGCAAGGTACTTTTATTACGCACATATATATGTTTTTTTTTATTTTCATTACACTGTAAGCATTTGTTGTACCTCTAGATACTTTGTTTTATACTTTGTATCTATAGTGTCTGTTAAGTGTCTATTCTGGCATTTATATTTGTCAGGATTTACTTATTTATTGATTTATTTGTTTTTTATCATTGTGTACCTTTCAGCAACAGATCAACTTAATCATGTTTTTATTTGTGATCCGATTGATTTATAGATTTATCTGAGTTTTTTTTTACTAATAAATATACATGTGTACTTTAAGTGTCATTTTAATAATTTCAGGAGCGCACATACTTTTCTGTTTTTGAGCTTACACTCAATTTAGGACGCTTGTGGATGTATGTTGCTGCCCACTTAATTGTCCGACACCTACTACACCTTTTCTATTAGTCTATTATAAAGGGTTAATACTCACGAATTCCTTGAAAAGAACAGGGTTATCGGCAAAAATCTGCATAGTTTTATGAAGCATAGGTCAATTCAAATTAACATGATTGCATTCTTCGAAGAAGTAAGTAGAAGTATAGATCAGGATGTTGCAGTGGATGTGATCTATTTGGATTTTGCCAAAGGCGTTTGATACAGTTCCACACAATAGATTAGCATTCAAACTCAAAGAAATAGTTCTAGATGAACTTGTTTTGGGGTAGAACATTAATGGTATATTTTCAAGGTGGCAAGTGGTCTCCATCAGGGTTCTGTTCTGGGACCCCTTCTATTTAACATGTTTATAAATGAGCTTGAAAAAAGCATTGAAAGTCAAGTTTCAGTGTTTGCAGTTGACACAAAGCACTGTAAATTAATACAATGTGAGCAAGATATTACTTTTCTGCAGGGGGATTTAGATAGACTGCGGGACTGGGCACTCAAATGGCAGGTGAAATTTTATGTAGAAAAATGCAAAGTTGGCACTTCAGTGTACAGAATGCACAATCAACTTATACCCTTAATGGAAGCGAATTAAGGATAACAACACACAAGAAGGATTTGAGAATTGTATAGACAACAAACTATGCAAAAATGTGTAATGTCAATCAGCAGTGGCTAAGGCCAGTAAGGTATTGTCAAGCATGAAAAAGGGCATTCATTTTCGGGATGAGAATATAATTTTGCCTCTTTAGAAATCACTGGTAAGACCACATCTTGTAACTGCTGTGCAGTTTGGGCACTTGTTTTAATGGCACTAGAAAAAGTGCATAGAAAGGCTACAAAAATTAAAAAGGAATGAAACATTTTAGCTATGAAGAAAGGTTAGCAAATTTAAACCTCTTTAGTTTAGAAAAACGTTGCTTTAGAGGGGGTATGATAATATTATACAAATACATCCGGGGCCAAACAAACCATTGTGTGGAAATCCATTCACAAGCTGGACTATACATAGGTCATAAGGTCATATGTTTAGACTGGAAGAAAGAAGATTTAGTCTAAGGCAAAGGAAAGTTTTTTTTACCGTAAGAACAATAAGGATGCGAAATTCTCTGCCTGAAGAAGTGATTTTATCAGAGTCCCTAAAGATGTTTAAAAAGCAACTAGATGCATAGTTGCAAAACCATAAGATTCAATTATATAATTTTTCAAATTTAGGGTAATAACTTCTTGGGAATTTTTTTCCTAGTTTTTTGCAAAATTGGAAGTGCTTCAAACTGTTTTTTTGCCTTCTTTTGGATCAACAAAAAACAAATGTGAGGAAAGCTGAACTTGATAGACACATGTCTATTTTCAGCCTATGTATTTATGAACTATGTAACATGATCATAACTCTAGTGTGAGACTCATTAGGTTACTGCTGTTTTGTTTCAACTTGATAAAACTCTGCATAAAAAAACACGTTGTGGATTATTTTATTACTGGTTTAATAAAGGGATATTGGCTACTTTACCATTTTGGAGTGTGCCATACACATTTTGTTTTATTTATTTTTCTTGTATTGTTCCAGTGAGGACCTTGCCTCATAGGTGGGGATTATGCCACCTATGCCCTACCCATTGAGTGGTTTGCCTGCTCAACCAAATGTGAGTACAATTATAATGGGGGTTTAGTTACATTATATGATCATACAATGCATAAGCCTGCCACAAACGTCAATGTACCCCATCTTTGGCAGGTCCTACTCTGTAGACAGTTGGAAGTGAGAGTAGGACCTGCCAAAGATGGGGTACATTGACGTTTGTGGCAGGCTTATGCAATGTATGATCATATAATGTAACTAAACCCCCATTATTTTTTTCCTAGATTAGGTGTTTTTAATAAAACTAGTCAAATCTGTCAGCATCAAAGTAGCTGTTTAGTAGATAAGGGAGTGCGCTGGATTTCTATTTTTACTGTACTTATTGGCCCCCAGCAGCACCCCATTTAAGCATGTTTAGGTGAGTGCAGCCAGCCCCTTGTTTTCCCATATATATTTAGGAGTGTAGCCAGCTCCTTGGTTTTGCACCGCCCCCTGTCACAGGTGTCTCATCTTAGGACCCTATTTAGCCTTGTACTGCAGAGAACTCGAGATGGAAGGATTTCCCCAAGTGAGTAGCTCATTTAGTAGACAGTTGGAAGTGAGAGTAGCTGTTTAGTAGATAAGGGAGTGCGCTGGATTTCTATTTTTAGTCTACTTATTGGCCCCCATTTAAGCATGTTTAGGTGAGAGCAGCCAGTACAATTATTTTTACCATTACTCCTGGTGCAGAACATACAGAGAGCACTCTTGTTTTTTTCTCTATTCTTTCTGGGTCTTATGGTCATCACTCTGCTCTGATATCTGCCGAGTATACCTTTACACACATCCTACAAGTGGGGATCAATACCACGGAATGCTATTCATACAAGAGCTGGTGCTAGCACTTTTAAATGTGAGTAAGACTATACAAGGTCTACACACTACTGCAGTTTGAAATTGTTGTAATATACTACACAATTGGATTTTTATTCAGTTTTTTTTTTTGTATATCTGTATGAATCTTAAGAACTCTCTGACCTGATTTTCCCATAAGAAGAAACTTTTCCACAGGATATTGCTGTTTTGTTGCTGGACTCTTTTATGTTATTTTGGCCTGTGTATATGGCTTCATATTACAATCAGTTTTCAAAATTATAATCAGTTTTATTATGTGTTTTAATATATTTGGGGTTTGTACAGTGGCGTACACACAACCCATGGGGCCCCGGTGCGAAAACTGATCTGTGGGCCCCCCCCCCCCCCCGCTTACTCTGCGCGGGCTGGGGCCGCAACACATGGCGGGCGGGCACCTGGTCGCAGGGCTGCGACCCGTGCGACCGCGGTATGTACGCCAGTGCATGCATAAACACATACACTTAAAGGACCACTACAGACACCCAGATCAAATCAGCTCAATGAAGTGGTCTGGGTGCCAGGTCTCTCTAGTTTTAACCCTGCAGCTGAAAACAGCAGTTTCAGAGAAACTGCTATGTTTCACTGAGGGTTAATCCATCTCTAGTGGCTGTCTCATTGACAGCCGCTAGAGGATTTTCTGCGATTCTCACTGTGAAAATCACAGTGAGAAGACGCTGAACGTCCATAGGAAAGCATTGAGTAATGCTTTCCTATATGGGCGGTTTGAATGCGCGCGTGGCTCTTGCCACGCATGTGCATTCGGAGCTGAGCGGCGGATCGGGACGGAGAGATCCCCAGCGCCAAGGGAGCCCGGCGCTGGAGAAAGGTAAGTGCTTTAGACACACACACACACACTCTCATGAACAGACGCACACATTTACTGACAGACACACACTCAGTGACAGACGCACACAAACATACTCAGTAACAGACACACACACTAACACTAACACACTCTAAAACTAACACACTCACTAACACAATCACTCACACTAACACACTCACTAACACACTCACTAACACACACTCACTCACTCACACTCACTCACTAACACACTCACTCACTAACACTAACACTAACACACTCACATTAACACTAACACACTCACTAACACACTCTCTCACTAACACACACACACACTAACACAAACTAACACTAACACACTCACTAACACACTCACTAACACTAACACACTCACTAACACTAACACACTCACATTAACACTCACTAACACACACACTCACTCACTAACACTCACACACTCACTAACACACTCACATTAACGCACTCACTAACACTAACACACTCACTAACACACTCACTAACACACTCACTCACACTCTCACTCACACTCTCACTCACACACTCACTAACACACTCACTAACACTAACACACTCACATTAACACACTCACTAACACTCTCACTAACACTCTCACTAACACTCTCACTAACACTCTCACTAACACACTCACTAACACACTCACTCACTACCACACTCACTAACACACTCACTAACACTAACACACTCACTAACACACACTCACACACACTCACTAACACACTCACTAACACACTCACTAAACACACACACACGTTTTTTCTGTTTTTTTTTTTTTAATTGAATCCCCCCAGCCTCCTTACCTGTGTGAGAGCTGGGGGGATTCCCTGGGGTCCAGTGGTGTTGCTGGTCACCCGGCTGGCGGGTACGCGAGGGAGCACTGTCCCTTGGGTGCTCCCTCTTCAGCTCCCTCGCGCGCCGCGTACTGATACCGGAGCCGGAAGATGACGTCATCTTCCGGCTCCGGTTTCAGTGCGGTGCGCGAGGGAGCTGAAGAGGGAGCACCCAGGGGACAGTGCTCCCTCGCGCGCCCGCCTGCCGGGTGACAGCAGGGCCAGCCTCGGGGGGCCCGGAGGTGGCCGGCTCCTGGGCCCCCCAGCAGAAGAGGCTGGCCCTATGGGTACATACCGGGTCGCAGGGCGGCCGGGCCCCCTGGTGGGCCGGGCCCGGTCGCAGCCGCGACCCCTGCGACCCTGGTATGTACGCCACTGGGTTTGTAAGGTAGCCCCGTCTAGTAAGTGTGCTGCCTTAGTTTTTTGTTTGGTTATCTAGTGCAGATCCATAGTTTTTTCTTCTTTTAGGTTGCTGCTGTGCCTAGCCAGTACGAGTGTTACTTACACCAGGTTTGAGTGGGAGATAGATAGTCGGTTTAATTGATCCAAATGTAAGACTGAGAAGGTTTTTCCTGTGATGAACCACTACCAGCCACTAGCAAGCTACTTTAAAGTCTATACCTTTATTCATGAAGGAACTGTTAACCTAAATTATCATAATTACTCAGGTAATTTCTATTTCCCTACTACACATTGCTATATTTAGGCATTGGAGCCATACTTATGTTTCCTTATCCTTTAAGTCCACCTAAATACTAATCCACCACATGTTATGGCAAGTAGATTTCAATACCTATACAGGAATGTAGTTCTCTTAATCTATTGTCAAGGTACTTATCATTAGATACATAACAATTATGGTAATTTGTGTTTTAGGTTTCAACCTTACATTATGTTCACAGGTCTCGATCCACATACTAATACTCGTACAAGGTACCTAGGTGCTCTGACAAAAAATTCAGCCTTCATCTACTATACATACAAAATAGAGTGGGGGATTATCTGCTAAATACAGATCAAATGGAAAAACATAGCGTTTAACTGTGTGAGAGTAAATGAAGATGTATAATTAACAATTGGCCACTCACAAATTATAATTGGACGCCAAGTGGTGATATGCTTATTGTTTTTAACTGATATGTAAGTTATTACATTTCTTTTTTACTTTACTCTTGAATTGCACTTTATTCTCCATATATTTTCTCTTTTGAGCAAATATTCCTAATTACTGATGGGAGTGTGAAGATGAACATAGAAAATATTGAAGAAAAGGATTACACTCAAGGCTTTTTTACATCTTATAATTTGTGAGTGGCCAATTGTTAATTATACATCTTCATTTACTCTCACACAGTTAAACGCTATGTTTTTCCATTTGATCTGTATTTAGCAGATAATCCCCCACTCTATTTTGTATGTATGCTGAAGACAAGAGGAAGTCTTTGGGGACCTTTTCTGGATACTTCACCTAACACAGGGAAGCTCCATTTTTTGCTTATTAATTATCACTATTTTCACTGGAGTTGTGTTCACATATTTTGTTTGTTTGCATATTCATCTACTATACAAATACTCTCGACCCTCATTTGGCCTTCCTAATTTAATTACCAAACGTTATATCTTACTTCCTTACATCCCATCCTACCTTACATCTGAAATTCACTTGGCCTAAACTTTACGTTTCACTCCTATATACTTACATCTGGCCCTAATTTGGCCTTGCGACTTTCAATTACCATATATTACTATCAAGTGTCACTTCCATACATTTTCTTCCGGCCCTCATTTGGCCTTGACATTTGAAACCAAAAACGAAACCATGAGGTTACATCAGACCTGAATTTGGGCTATAAACCACTACAACAAGGTACTGAACCTGCATTCGACACAGCACATACAATCAATTTTACAACAGTAAGCTATAAGTTACAAATGCACCTAGAACTCAAATGCGGTCAAGGCAAATTACGACCAAATTACTATAATATAATATATCACAGGTGCAATAACTGTATACATGTTGTAATTTATTGTAGGCTCTTCTTTACTAACTGTCTTGACCTCAATTATAGAGAAGAGTTCGCAGAAGAATCACTGTTTACCATATTTTCATATATTACTCAGGTATTTACACATGTGGCAAGACTTCTGTATAAACCTGAACAGGTAGGCCATGTTCATTCATCCATTGACAGATGATTTCCCCATCATCTGGATAAACGACACAGTCCATTCTAGATTTGCTGCTGGTTAGAGACAATTGATCTAGAAAGACTTCAGGTTTACCCTCATTTCACATATGCAAAAAATAGGGGATGATCTGCTAAACCAATAACAAACAAGAAAACATAGCGTATAACTGTGTATATGAATTAACCACAAGTGCTGTATTTACAAATGTCCACTCACACATTCACTGAAGTTAAAGAGCCTTAAGTATAAATTCCTTTCAAGGATTCAATCTTCCATCTGTATTTAAATCACCATGGATTGGCTTGAGTATATGTGCTCACGAGAGAAAAAATAATAAATTTGTAGTGCACAATTGAGAGTGTAATGAAAATCAATTTAATTACTTACAGCAAGGTTAAAAACAATAGGTGTAGTATCTCTGTGCACCATTTTAAAAGCTTTTCCAGCTACTTCTGCCCTACACACTTACAGAGTAACAGTTACGCAACACTTACTCACAGATTGAGGGCAGTGTGTGTATGACTGTGTGCCCCTGTCACACAGGGACATAAACTCACAGACATATACATAAGAAATGAATGCAAACACATTCAGTTAAAGTCAAATAAAATCACAATCAGAAATATTCTCATACTTACACAGTCACAGATGTACACCTATAGACACACTCATAGATGCGCAAAATCACACAAACACACAGACACAGGCTTACAATTATGCATGCAGGATATGCACACTCACAGTCAGACCTTTATACTCTGACACACACAGACAACACACTCACTTTCACAGACCCAGATATCCATTCACTTTCACAGACCTAGATACCCACTTACTTTCACAAACCCAGATACCCACTCACATTCACAGACCCAGATACCCACTCACATTCACAGACCCAGATTCCCACTCACTTTCACAGACCCAAATACCCATTCACAGACCCAGATACCCACTCACTTTCACAGACCCAGATACCCACTCACATTCACAGACCCAGATACCCACACACATTCACAGGCCCAGATACCCACTCACTTTTACAGGCCCAGATACCCACTCACATCCACTCACTTTCACAGACACAGATACCCACACACATTCAGAAGCCCAGATACCCACTCACTTTCACAGACCCAGATACCCACACACATTCACAGGCCCAGATACCCACTCACATTCACAGACCCAGATATCCACTCAGATTCACTCTTGGCGACACAACATAGATGGTCCACCCTCAATCCTTGTAGCTTCTCAGCACACAATGTACACTGAGCTCCTTTTGCTGAGAGCTGCTAATTCCTTTCTGTCCTCACTGTAACAGGAAGTATGTGCGGTGTGGCAGTTCCTACCTGTAGGGAGATGGACATTTCTGCCTTCAGAGTGGAAGCATGTTTCCCACTCGTTCGCGGTCTGATGACACGTGCTGCAGTGTCACTATGTAATGGGAGGGCTGATTAAAAGCAAGGGGGCAGGACTTTGCAAACAGCAGCCAATTAAACTTCTGCAAGGCTGTTACAATGTCTCAGGTAGGTCCTGCAGCCTCCAGGTTGCGATGGTGTGCTTCCATAGCAGCAACTCTGCATTTCTAATCACCGGCAGTGTGTGAGTTGTGAGGGGTGGCTGCTGTGGGCAATTCGGTGCCCAAAGAATTCCAATAACTGTGTACTGTCAAAAATATCTAAAAATCCAAGTCTCTGGCCAGGTGCCAGAGATTTGGATTTTTGCGTCCCACTTCTGTGGCGTCCTGAGGCGGCCCTGTATGTAAGCTCAAGGCACCTCCTACTATGGACCATTATCGTGTGTTTGTGTGGTTCAGTCCACCCACCAGGCAGTTTATTAAACATTGCATCTTGTGCAGTCACCGAAATCAATGCCATATACACGTCCCCTGATAGGGGACGTAACAGGGATTAAACTGATAGGAATAGTACTACTTAACACACCTAATAATAACGCAGAGAGAGGCAACGCAGAGAGAGGAGTTTGAAGAAGAGGAGTCAGAGGACGAAGGTGGCTTTGAGGAGGTGGAAGACCAAACACAGCAGGCGTCCCAGGGGGCTTGTTGTCACCTTTCGGGGACCCTTGGTGTTGTACCTGGCTGGGTGGAGGAAGAGACCTTCAATGACATCAGTGAGGACAAGGAACGGGACATGGCTAGCTTGGTATCCAACCTTGTGCAAATGGGGAGTTTGCGGTTGTGCAAATGGATTGTTTGCGGTGCGTTTAACGGCCAGTTTGGTCTGTCACTGTGAAGCGGGCGTAACCCTTACACTACCTGATCGATACAACATCATACCTGATGTTTTAAAGCACGTTATTCCAAACAATTTAGGAATGTTAGGTGATCTATGCCCTTTATGGATTAAAACCAGACTCTGCATCAACTATGTAATTTTCCATGGGAGTTTTGCCATAGATCCCCCTCCGGCATGCCACAGTCCAGGTGTTAGTCCCCTTGAAACAACTTTTCCATCACTATTGTGGCCAGAAAGAGTCACTGTGGGTTTAAAATTCACCTGCCTATTGAAGTCTATGGGGGTTCGCCCGGTTCGCCCGTTCGCGAACATTTGCGGAAATTCGCGTTCGCCATTCGCGAACGGAAAATTTTATGTTCGCGACATCTCTATTCATGTTATTCAGAATTGCAGATAACATTTGTCTAGAAAAACATATCTACATTATTGCTCATATAAAGAAATGAAACTACACGGGGGCGGTGGCCTGAGCTAGATGCACGTGAGGCACCTCGGCTCCTCCATGAATCCCTACTATCCAGCTTAAAACTACAGTCTCCCCTGCAAAACCACACAGCAGCTGCAAGAAGGCGAGGGGGTCCTGAGCACAACTCTCTGTGTGAGTAGCGACCCCCGTCCTACCGGCGATGCTGTTTGTGCAAGAAGGCGAGGGGGTCCTGAGCACAACTCTCTGTGTGAGTAGCGACCCCCGTCCTACCGGCAATGCTGTTTGCTGGGCAGCTGGGATTGCGGCCTGTCGTGAGGCTCTGGCGGGAGATGCAGCCGGTCTCTCGTGCTTAGTCCAGCGGGACCTCCCACACGCCTACTAAGGGCCCTGCTCACCCTCTCCCCACCCCCACGTGGCCTGGGGGGGTTACCCGGACCCCACCGGGGAAGCAGTGACCACCCAAGAAGCCTGAGCGGTGAAACGTCCAATTAGGGACTGTATGGCAAAAGCCAAAATTGCTGCCGCGTCCATCACTAGCTGGGGAATAAAGGCGGCAAAAAGGGAGCAACCTCTGGGCACTGCCTGGAAACCAACGCGGACCAGATTACCACACACTAACAGAGGCCCGCAAACAATGGCACACTCTTGCAGCCCACCAGACAACTCCACGGAGGGCACGTTCGACCTGGGACCACACGTTCGACCACATCTGCAAACACCTGAGGCACTGTCCCACATGGTTACCGGCAGTCACATAAGGGAACAATGGACATGGGACATAGACTCTACTCAATACCAGAAGCTTGTGCCTATTACAGTTGACTCTCCTCCTGCTGTTCCCCACAGAAAGCATTTAAGATACCTAAGCAAATATGGACATCCAACCCGATCAGCTCAACGATCTGCTGCCCCCTGTTGGTTAAATCGTATTAAGCATGGTTACTCCTAACTAGGCATAGTTAACCCTTACTAAGCATGGTTAACCCTTACTGAGCATGGTCAACCCTTACTAAGCATGGTTGACTCTAACTAAGCATGGTTAACTCTTACTAAGCATGGCCAAATCTTATTAAGCATGGCAATCTTTTATTAAGCATGGTTGAATCCTATTAAGCATGGTTAAATTTGATGAGGCATGGTTAAATCTTATTAAGCACGGTTAAATCTAATTAAGCATTTAGAAACCTGTACTGGATGTTGACATGCATAGCCTGTAATCTGACAATCACATAACAACCGTAGTGACTTAATCTTGTTTATATAAAAAAATATGCAATGTTTCTTATGCCACATTACTGTTACCGCATGTTTCCTTTATGTTTGCACCAGCTGTCGTGGCAGTGCAAAACTGCTTGTTAATTCTATGCAAGAATAAAATAAAGAATTAAAAAAAAAAAATGAAACTACACAAGCCTAAAACTAAATGTTGAATATTTTCCTTTCCAGATCAATTAATCTGAGGTTTACAACTTTCGAAGCAGTGTTAGTGATACTCAACAAATGAGGCCAGAATTCCCAGAATTTGCCATTAATTTCAACTGGCTTCTCTAGACACAATTTTGTCAATACTACAGCTGTGGAAATACAACAATATTGAAATAAAAACACTCATCAACCGAAAGGTGTTTCTAGACTTACAAAAGGCTTTAGGCAAAACTCCAGTACAATGCCTCTAATTCCTTCATCGTCCTTGCCAATTACATTACCCACATGAAGATTCCTGAGGCTTCAGTGGACTTGTTAAAGTGCTATTATATTTATTATACAAGAAATATTAAAATAAATCATTAATTAAGATAGTTATGACGTCATGACGTAGGCACGTACGAACGTCTACGTGAGAGGAGGGGCGATATGGCGGAAGGGTGGCCGGTATAGATCCTTGCTGCTCGTGGAGACGCTCGATGAGACGCCAACAACCACTAATGCCGATATATTACCAGTGTCCGGTATATTATCAGCGTCCAATGACTAAACAACACAGGCTGTCAGTGGAACGCAGAGGCCGAGAATAAAAGTTATAAAGGGACAACCTGAGATTGGAATCTTTGGAGTTTGGAGTTCTTGGACAGGAGCACATGAGAGTACTTGAGAGGAGTGAAGAAACAACAATAACATCAAAAGATAAGTGCACTTACTAAACTTTGATTGTAAAAGAGGAGGGAGGAAGGGGGGAGAAAAAAAAGAGAAAGAAAAGGAAGATAAAGATGGAGAGAGGAGGACAGTGAGAAGAAGGAGAAGTGGAAGTGAGAGATTGAGAGAGAGAAGGGGAGGGGAGAAAGGAAAAAAAGAAAGAAAAAGAAATATATATATATATAATAAAAATAATAAAAACTATTTAAAAAGGAACAGATAAGCTCAAAGAGCGTAATAATTGAATACTGAAAATAAAATATTGAAAATAAAATACAGTCTGGATCTCTGAAAATCTATATCTCGTTAAATTCTTGGTAAAAATAAAAAACTCAAGGAGGAGAGATTAATAAAATAGGAAAAAAAAGAAAAAAAGAAAAAAATATACAGAATGGCAGCTAGAAAACCACAGGAAGATAAGAGAAAGAGGGGAAAAAAAGATCACATTACAGAGAAAAGATTGTCGGGATATTTCTCCCCTTCTCAAAATAAATCTCAAGCGATTTTGGAAACTCGGGATAACTCCAAAACTCCCTCCAAAATTTAACTCTAATCCCCCTCAAGATGAACAAGCAGGAAAACCTCTAACTGAAGAGATCCTAATACATTATTTAGATAAATTTCAGGAGAATATTAAAGAAGATATCCAGAAAGGGTCGTCGGACTTAACCCCTTAAGGACCAAACTTCTGGAATAAAAGGGAATCATGACGTGTCAGACACGTCATGTGTCCTTAAGGGGTTAAAGGACCACTATAGTGCCAGGAAAACATACTCGTTTTCATGGCACTATAGTGCCCTGAGGGTGCCCCCACCCTCAGGGACCCCCTCCTGCCCGGCTCTGGGGAGAGGAAAGGGTTAAAACTTACCTTTATTCCAGCGCCGGGCGGGGAGCTCTGCTCCTCCTCTCCGCCTCCGATCCTCCCTTTCGGCTGAATGCGCATGCGCGGCAAGAGCTGCGCGTGCATTCAGCCGGTCGCATAGGAAAGCATTTACAATGCTTTCCTATGGATGCTTGCGTGCTCTCACTGTGATTTTCACAGTGAGAATCACGCAAGCGCCTCTAGCGGCTGTCAATGAGACAGCCACTAGAGGATTTAGAGTCTGGCTTAACCCTTATATAAACATAGCAGTTTCTCTGAAACTGCTATGTTTATATAAAAAAGGGTTAAACCTAGCTGGACCAGGCACCCAAACCACTTCATTAAGCTGAAGTGGTCTGGGTGCTTAGGATGGTCCTTTAAAACAAGAATTAAGAAGTATGAAAGTACAATTAGAATCAATAGAGTCCAAGATGATGCAAACTGAGTTAAAATATGTACATATAGAGTCAATTACGACAGATTTGCAATCAAAAATGGAACAACTAGAGGGCAAACTAAATGAATTGGAAGATCGCTCCAGGAGAACTAATATCAGAATCCGTAATATCCCTGAACTAGTCAAAGATACAATGATGAAAAATTTTTTAATGAATTACTTTGAGTCGCTACTAGCTCAAACCGGTCTAAAATACTCTAAATTAGAAGGATTTCACAGGCTCCCTAGACCTAGAAATATAGCAGAATCCTCACCAAAAGATGTAATAGTCAAATTTCAATCTTTTTTTATCAAAAACAAAATAATGGGGTCATTAAAAAATAACCCGGTCTTGGAAGAGAGGTTTAAGGATTTAAAGATATTCCCAGATCTATCTTTTTACACAAGAACATGGCGGAAAGGTTTCAGCCAGGAATTATCTATTTTAAGAGCAAAATAAGTGAAATATATATGGGGATTTCCCAAATGCCTTGGGATCTTTTGGAAAGAAAAGACCAAATAATTTATAACGCCGGACTCCTTGAGAAAGTGGATGGAAGAAAAACTAATGTCTGGAGCAACATAATAACAGAACATAGAAGATGTCCTGAAAGAGGATAGATGGAAGAGGACAGTTATATGTAAATTTCTTTATTTTTTTCAAAGAAGGGAAAAGAAAAAGAAAAGAGAAAAATAATATATTTTTTTATGGTTGATGTATATAGTAGAAATATCACAAAAAAAATAATAATGAAGAAGGTAAAATAGCACAAAGAAAAAGAAGGGTAATGTCTAATTAAAATGAGAGGCAACAATGGAATCACTTTTTTACAGTATATCACGTTAGTAAGGATAGATAGAGAGAAGGAAGGGGAAGGAAAAGGGACATTTAGCAGGTTATGCACAAGGAGTATAAAACGAGTAAATAAAATAAAGTGTTAAGATATATATTTATAGAGGAAAATAAATTGGGGGAATGTACAATAGATAACAAAAATAAGTATATAAGGTAATAAATAATTTTTGCTGATATATTCATAAGAAATGGTAATAATAGAATATTCACAAGGAAATATATACTAAGTTTTAGATGGTGTGCAGCACTGAAAGATGATACATTTAAGTAAGATTTAACTCAGCCATTTGAGATTATAAAAGGATAATTTTATTTTTTATTTTTTTCTGTCTCTTCCTCTTCCCCTTTTTTGGAAGAGAATGGTGTTTATAAATAAAAGGATCACGGTCACTCTTGATAGCTATATTGTCCCACCAAGTGTCATTATTTTGACACAAATTCCGAGATATGGTAATTAAGGTTACCATATTACGAAGACAGAAATGGTTTCTGGGGGGCGAGTTGAGAGACAACCTCCCAGGAGTCAGGTCATGTCGGGCCAGACTGGGAGTATTTCCCATAAGGCCATTTTTGGTCTATGTGATGTGGACTATTTGTGTTTTATGTAAAGCGTTGCAATCTACTTGGGGACAGTGGTATTATTACTCTATGATTTGCAATGGTAAAAATGATTTCGGTTAATGTCCAGGGTCTAAACTCTCCTAAAAAAAAATATCTAATTTATAATTAGATGCTAACAAATAAAGTGGAAGTGGGTTTCTTTCAAGAAACACACTGGACAGATATGGATAACCATGGTTGGGGTGGATCGAAATTCCCTACAGTGATTCACGCTTCATTAAGAAACAAGAAAAAAAGAGGACTAGCAATAGTTTTTTTTCCCACACATTAAAAGTGGACATTATGCACCAAGTTAAAGATAAGGAGGGTAGATATGTTATAGTTTGCTGTAAATGAAATTAAATACCTTATACGTTGACAAATATATATCTCTCTAATGATTTTCCTGCTCCAACTCTAAAAAAAATATTAGATTTAGTGGAATCCATTAAAACAGGTATATGTTTGATAGCTGGGAATTTTAATAGTGTACTAGACTCGACACTAGATAAAAAGTCAACCTCAATATTATTACATCATAAAAAATAGATAAGTTAGCGAAATCTATTAAGAGAAATATGATTATTTTTTTTTTTTTTCAATTCTTTATTTTTGTTGTGCGTAAGCTTATAACATTCGCTTGGGAGGTACCCCAGAGGCAATCCTCCAGCGTATTAAAACAGTTAAACATAGAGGTACACGATAGAACGAGCACATTTTTGGTTTATAAACAGTATTGAGTATGTACGTAAATTGAGTGGTGGCATGAGGAATTGCTCAGTTTTATATATATATATAGTTATATCAATCATCAGCATGGCTAAACCGTTTTGTCATTAGAATAGAGCGCAAAGATAAATTTAAAGGTAAGCTTGGACAGGCTTAGTAAAATGAGAGTAACAGTCTGGTTATACATGTTGCTTGAAACAATTTAGCTTGAGATCCTATTACTGTTTTTGGTCATACATTGCAGGTGGTCAATATTGATATAAGTAGGCTAGTCATGTCCCACTACCCGGCTACAGGCCAGCAGAGCCTGTAATGCATCTAAACAGGGTGGGGGCACTTAATGAGACTTGCACAATTGTACATTAATAGTTACTCAGGAGTTAACTTCAAGTAAACATTATACATAAGAGATGAACCAGTAATTACAGGCTAAGCCAACATGTCTGTGCAATATTCAGACGCTTTGCGTTCTAAACCCTAGCGTGCATAAACATAAATTATAGCATGGCTCATTGGTTAAATTTAGGTACTCGCCGTAGAACCCAGAAAAAGTAACAAAAAGCAAAAACAATAATAACCACTGGGTTGCTAGTCGTTTCAACATATGGGTACCGCAAGCATCGTATGCGTGTTTTGAGCGTCTTTGAGGGCTGCTTAGCTGATGCCAAGAGCTTGTAGGCTGCAGGTACATAACAGCCAGAGTCAACCAAAATGCAAGCAGCCCTGCATTGTATAGTAACCAGCAGATGATCTACGTAGTAACTTTAAAAAAAAAAAAAAAACATACAAAATATAGGAACAAAAGCTTATCGAACATTATGCTCAGCGAGAGCCTCGCAGGAACAGGCAGGCTTCTGCAAAGTCCAGTATCCATTCTTCAGATGCCTACAGGTAGTGAGATTTTGCTTCGGTCTCCTTCAGGCCTCACAGGGAGACTTTTCCACATGGACTGCGCCGCTCTGTGTGCCTGTAGTGCGTGGGTGCAGTCCAGGGATAGAGCAGATCAGCCGATGCCCAGGGGTGGGAGGCTGAAAGTAGGTGGATGCTGAAGATTTATGTGGTCACTGAAGCGTAGGTGACCCACGTGGTGCTCCGCGGTCTGAATGGGGCACTGTTTGCTGGGTCCCAGCTGTGGGTCGGGGTGGCGGGGGCACAGGGTCCCGCTTGTGGGAGTGAATCCTGTGATAGACCTAGGTGGAAAATTATAGGCCTATTTCGTTAATCAACACAGACTTTAAGATATTTTCATCAGTTTTGGCCCACAGATTAAAGGGAGTCATGGTTAACATCATAAAAAACGATCAAATTGGTTTTGTACAAGGGAGAGATCCAGTAGATAATTCCAGAAGATTGTTAGATTTGATAGTCGCTGCTCGAAGAAATGAAAAACCTTTATTTCTATTGGCAGTGGATGCTGAGAAGGCTTTGGACAGGGTTGGTTGTTTTTTTTTAAGGAAAACTATGGAAAAATTCGGTATACGGGATGGATGCTCAATGCAATTCTTGCGTTATATGAGGGTCCAACGGCAAGAACAGTGGCTCCAAACATATGTGCATCGTGGTTTACATTAAATAATGGAACAAGGCAAGGTTGTCCTTTGTAGCCTACTCTGTACATTATGACAATGGAGAGCCTCGCTATTAATATTAGAAATAACTCCCGAATAAAAGGTTTTAGATATAGAGACAAAGAATTCAAACTTAACCTATATGCGGACGATTTAATTATGACCCTAACTGACCCTGTCGAATCCCTGGGTGCCTTGATGGAAGAAGTAAATAAATACAGTCTGATTTCAAATTATAAAATTAACGTAACTAAATCTACCTTCTTGGCTATTAACATCTCGAGGGAATGTAGATTCCATATAAAAGAAAGATATAACTTTAATTGTATTAAAAATAAATTGTCATATCTGGGAATAATACTTACTGACGATTTAAAAGACACGATGCCAACACATTTTTTAAAAACATTTAGATCAACTCACGAGTCATTAAAAAAATGGAGACAAGTTGAACTATCCTGGTGGGGAAGAATTAACCTGATTAATTCGTATTTACTCCCCAAATGGTCTTATCTCTTTTGTATGATCCCCCTGAGAATGCCCCAACCATGGTTAGCTATGATACAACGAGATATAAATAATTTTATATGCAAAGGAAAAAGGCCAAGAATGAATAAAAAACTTTTGATGCAGAAGAGTAGGAATGGAGGTATACATTTTCCAAATGTGAATATTACATATTTAGCTAATATGATGTTCCATATATATAAGACACAGCTTATAAGTTCTGAGGAAGAGGGCTGGTATCAATTAGAAATGGAGATGTCAGAAATTGAAAAATTGTATCAATTGATTTGGTTAACTAATCGAGATGAAAGAATTAAGAAAGTTTGTCCTTCAAATAATTGTCTGAAATTAATCTTGCTGGAATGGGAAAGGCTGAGGATTAGTAGCGGAATAGGTAATAAAATATTGGGAAACTCTAACTTTAGTATTATACAGCTAAGGATGAAAGATATTAATACAAGTGAGTGGACAGGGAAAGGTATTAATTATATAAATCAAATTATATTAGGAGACAAGATTAAGTCGTTTGAGAACTTGATACAAGAATTTTCGTTACCTAGGAAGGAGTGGTATAATTACTTAAGAATTAGAGGTTTCATTAAACAATTTATGTTAGTTCGACCTATAGAGGGTATAGAAAATCTGACTGCTTTATTAAATAATGAGAAAGTACCGCAAATAGCCTCAAAAGCAAGAAGTGCTCTTCTTCAAATTGAAGCACCAATTACGAATGTAAATATTCAGAAATGGAGTAAAGAACTAAATGTACAGATTTTTAAGACTGAATGGGACCAAGTGTTAATGCAAACAAGTAAAATAGTCCATTGTTTGAGTCTTCTTGAGGTACTATTTAAATTAATGAACCGCTGGTATTTAGTTCCCACCAGAATGACTAAAATGTATACCTCCAACTCTCCAATGTGCTAGCGATGTAATGAAACGGAAGGGACTTTCGGACATATTTGGTGGGAATGTAGTAAGGTGAAAAATCGGTGGTATATGGCCTTTGAGACATTGGAATACATAATAGAGGGAAATATTCCTAGGGGCCATCATAATGGTTTATTCCATTTAAATCTACAATCACTTAAATTTAGAGAAAGATTTATATATGTCCATTTTGTGGCAGCGGTAAAAATAATAATTGCTAGGAGTTGGAAGAGTAATGTGAATTTTACACAGGTACAACTATACTCACAAGTCCAATATCAATTAACTATGGAGGCCTTAGGATACCAGACAAGCAAAATTAGAGATATTAGTAATTTTTGGAGAGAAAAAAAAATGGAGAGTTTGGATACACAAACCCCTGGACAGAGTATTTAGAATTTTTTTTTTCTTTTTTTTTTTTTGGTCTAAATTAAAAAGTAATAAAATAGAGGGTCCACTGTTATACCCCAAGTGGAGTATGCAACGCATGTGAGTTTTTGTTTTTGTAATGTGAGTTATGTCTACTATAGTAATGAAGGTATATGAAGACAACTAGCCAGCATTGTAGTGTTTTATGTGTAAGTAAGAAATGGGGTTGTTTTATATGGTTAAACACAAAGAACTTGGATTTTACAGAAAAGGATTGGATAAAATATTGGCCTGTTTGGTAATCATGTTATTATGCTACATGGGTTCAATTTATGTGATAACATTTCTGTTTACAAGAGAAGTGAGTTGGAATATTTACTATTGGGAATTTTGCAATGTAATAATTATATATGTTATGTATTGTGAAGAAAATTGTTTCTTTTTACTATTGTGGATGGAAATGTTTTGTATATGTGTCAAATAAAAATAAAATAAATTATTGAAAAAAATAAATAAATCATTAAATAGACAAATAAAATTTACACTTATAAAGCAAAAAGTCCTGGTGGCCAAAACGTGTTTCACTCCTTCTGGAGCTTCCTCTGTGATCTGTGGTTTGATTCCTTGAATCTTCCATCTTTTAACTTTGTGGTCCAATTGTCCAATTATTGAGTTGTATCGTTCATTATCCTACCTGTAATTTTTTGCACCTGTGTTTCCCTTTTTGTTAGTGGTGGATTGTAATTCCCTCCTTCTCTTTGACATTTGATTGGCGGTAAGTGGTTCAGCTTTAAAATTTGATTGGTGGTTAGTGTTGACGAAAGTATATGCCGCGTGATTCACGGTTGGCGGAAGTGGCATATCAAAATCTTCCATCCACCTCCGCCTCCAGAACACTCTGACAGCCACCTATCCTCCAGGCCCCACCTCCCTTTAAGATGTTTTGACATGCATACGTCTGAAGGGGGAGGTCCGCGGCTACGACGATCGGATCCGGCTAGGGGACGCGAGTAATCAGCTAACACGCCACCTCCATCACCGGAATCCGTCGTGCATGCGCGGACGGATCTCCTGTTTGTAGTGATGTACCGAACTGTCCGCCGGCGAACAGTTCCCGGCGAACTTAGCGTGTTCGCGTTCGCCGCGGCGGGCGGACACATGTGCAGTTCGATCCGCCCCCTATTCGTCATCATTGGGCAAACTTTGACCCTGTGCCTCTCGGTCAGCAGACACATTCCAGCCAATCAGCAGCACTCCCTCCCTTCCACACCCTCCAACCTCCCTCCCAGCATCCATTTTCGATTCATTCTGAAGCTGCATGCTTAGTGAGAGGAGGGAAAGTTTAGCTGCTGCTGATTAGATAGGGAAATTGATAGCTAGGCTAGGGTATTCAGTGTCCACTACAATCCTGAAGGACTCATCTGATCTCTGCTGTAAGGACAGCACCCCAAAAAGCCCTTTTTAGGGCTAGAACATCAGGCTGCTTTTTTTTTCCTGTGTAATGTAATTGCAGGTGCCTGCCTGCCAGCTTCTGTGTGAGGTTCACATTGGATACTGTGCCTACTTGCCCAGTGCCACCACTCATATCTGTTTTAACAATAGGTTAAGCTTTAGATTTAAAAGAAATATTTTTTTTTCACTGTAATAGAAGAGCAGTTGCCTGCCTGCCAGCTTCTGTGTCAGGTTGGATGCCTTGCCCATTTGCACAGTCAGTGCCACCACTCATATCTGTTTTAACAATAGGTTAAGCTTTAGATTTAAAAGAAATGTTTTTTTTCACTGTAATAGAAGAGCAGTTGCCTGCCTGCCTGCCAGCTTCTGTGTCAGGTTGGATGCCTTGCCCATTTGCACAGTCAGTGCCACCACTCATATCTGTTTTAACAATAGGTTAAGCTTTAGATTTAAAAGAAATAATTTTTTTTCACTGTAATAGAAGAGCAGTTGCCTGCCTGCCAGCTTCTGTGTCAGGTTGGATGCCTTGCCATTTGCACAGTCAGTGCCACCACTCATATCTGTTTTAACAATAGGTTAAGCTTTAGATTTAAAAGAAATAATTTGTTTTCACTGTAATAGAAGAGCAGTTGCCTGCCTGCCAGCTTCTGTGTCAGGTTGGATGCCTTGCCCATTTGCACAGTCAGTGCCACCACTCATATCTGTTTTAACAATAGGTTAAGCTTTAGATTTAAAAGAAATAATTTGTTTTCACTGTAATAGAAGAGCAGTTGCCTGCCTGCCAGCTTCTGTGTCAGGTTGGATGCCTTGCCCATTTGCACAGTCAGTGCCACCACTCATATCTGTTTTTACAATAGGTTAAGCTTTAGATTTAAAAGAAATAATTTTTTTTCACTGTAATAGAAGAGCAGTTAGTTGTCTGCAAGCGTCTGGGTGTCAGGCCTACTTCAGCGTGTGCTCTGCAGACCTGTGCCAGCGTGCTTTGACAGTTGCCAATCATATCTGGTGTCTCTTTAGCGTGCTTTTACAAAGAAAAAAGGTTTCCAGTGTAAGCTAATAGCAGCCAGTCAGTGTCCTTCAAGCGTCTCTGTCAGGCCTTCCTTCAGCGTGTGCCCTGCACAACCCTGCCAGCGTACTTTGACAGTTGCCACTCATATCTGGTGTCTCTATAGCGTGCTTTTACAAAGAAAAAAGGTTTCCAGTGTAAGCTAATAGCAGCCAGTCAGTGTCCTTCAAGCGGCTCTGTCAGGCCTTCCTTCAGCGTGTACCCTGCACAACACTGCCAGCGTACTTTGACAGTTGCCACTCATATCTGGTGTCTCTTTAGCGTGCTTTTACAAAGAAAAAAGGTTTCCAGTGTAAGCTAATAGCAGCCAGTCAGTGTCCTTCAAGCGGCTCTGTCAGGCCTTCCTTCAGCGTGTGCCCTGCACAACCCTGCCAGCGTACTTTGACAGTTGCCACTCATATCTGGTGTCTCTATAGCGTGCTTTTACAACCAAAACTTTGTTTCCACTGTAATAGAAGAGCAGTTGCCTGCCTGGCAGCTTCTGTGTGAGGTTCACAGTGGATACTGTGCCCTCTTGCCCAGTGCCACCACTCATATCTGTTTTTACAATAGCTTAAGCTTTAGATTTAAAATAAATAATTTTTTTTCACTGTAATAGAAGAGCAGTTAGTTGTCTGCAAGCGTCTGGGTGTCAGGCCTACTTCAGCGTGTGCTCTGCAGACCTGTGCCAGCGTGCTTTGACAGTTGCCAATCATATTTGGTGTCTCTTTAGCGTGCTTTTACAAAGAAAAAAGGTTTCTAGTGTAAGCTAATAGCAGCCAGTCAGTGTCCTTCAAGCGGCTCTGTCAGTCCTTCCTTCAGCGTGTGCTCTCCAGAACTGTTCCAGTGCACATTGCCAATCATATCTGGTGTCTCTATAGCGTGCTTTTACAAAGAAAAAAGGTTTCTAGTGTAAGCTAATAGCAGCCAGTCAGTGTCCTTCAAGCGGCTCTGTCAGTCCTTCCTTCAGCGTGTGCTCTCCAGAACTGTTCCAGTGCACATTGCCAATCATATCTGGTGTCTCTATAGCGTGCTTTTAAAAACAAATTTTTTTTTCACTGTTATAGATTGAATAGCAGTTACTTGTCTTCAAGCGGGTGTGTCAGGCCTACAGTGTGTGCTCTGCAGAACTGTTCAAGTGCACATTGCCAATCATATCTGGTGTCTCTATAGCGTGCTTTTACAAAGAAAAAAGGTTTCTAGTGTAAGCTAATAGCAGACAGTCAGTGTCCTTCAAGCGGCTCTGTCAGTCCTTCCTTCAGCGTGTGCTCTCCAGAACTGTTCCAGTGCACATTGCCAATCATATCTGGTGTCTCTATAGCGTGCTTTTAAAAACAAATTTTTTTTTTCACTGTTATAGATTGAATAGCAGTTACTTGTCTTCAAGCGGGTGTGTCAGGCCTACAGTGTGTGCTCTGCAGAACTGTTCAAGTGCACATTGCCAATCATATCTGGTGTCTCTATAGCGTGCTTTTACAAAGAAAAAAGGTTTCTAGTGTAAGCTAATAGCAGCCAGTCAGTGTCCTTCAAGCGGCTCTGTCAGTCCTTCCTTCAGCGTGTGCTCTCCAGAACTGTTCCAGTGCACATTGCCAATCATATCTGGTGTCTCTATAGCGTGCTTTTAAAAACACGTTTTTTTTTCACTGTTATAGATTGAATAGCAGTTACTTGTCTTCAAGCGGGTGTGTCAGGCCTACAGTGTGTGCTCTGCAGAACTGTTCAAGTGCACATTGCCAATCATATCTGGTGTCTCTATAGCGTGCTTTTACAAAGAAAAAAGGTTTCTAGTGTAAGCTAATAGCAGCCAGTCAGTGTCCTTCAAGCGGCTCTGTCAGTCCTTCCTTCAGCGTGTGCTCTCCAGAACTGTTCCAGTGCACATTGCCAAAAATATCTGGTGTCTCTATAGCGTGCTTTTAAAAACAAAATTTTTTTTTCACTGTTATAGATTGAATAGCAGTTACTTGTCTTCAAGCGGGTGTGTCAGGTCTACAGTGTGTGCTCTGCAGAACTGTTCAAGTGCACATTGCCAATCATATCTGGTGTCTCTATAGCGTGCTTTTACAAAGAAAAAAGGTTTCTAGTGTAAGCTAATAGCAGCCAGTCAGTGTCCTTCAAGCGGCTCTGTCAGTCCTTCCTTCAGCGTGTGCTCTCCAGAACTGTTCCAGTGCACATTGCCAATCATATCTGGTGTCTCTATAGCGTGCTTTTAAAACCAAAATTTGTTTTTCACTGTTATAGATTGAATAGCAGTTACTTGTCTTCAAGCGGGTGTGTCAGGCCTACAGTGTGTGCTCTGCAGAACTGTTACAGTTCACATTGCCAATCATATCTGGTCTCACAGTAGCTTGCACGCATAGTACCACTAATCCCCCAAAAAATGACAGGCAGAGGCAGGCCACCCCGCAGGGGCCGTCGTGGTCGTGGTGCTGTGATTCCCTTTTGCCCTAGAATAATGCCCAGTTTTCAGAAGCCACGTACCCTGAACTTGAAAAGTTAGTTGACTGACTAACACAGGACACCCAATCTTGTACAGCCTCCGCTCGGAACCTTGACGCACCATCCTCCTCCAGCTTAGCTTCAGGCACCTCTCAAGATACCACTCACCCGCCTGCCGCCACCACCAAAACTAGCACCACAGCCGCTTTACTTGGTATGTCAGAGGAGTTATTCACACACCCATTTGAAGAAATGAGTAATGCGCAACCATTATTGCTAGAGGATGTAGATAACAGGGATATGTCTCAGTCAGGCAGCATTACACACATGGACGTACGGTGTGATGATGATGATGTTGTACCCGCTGCTGCTTCCTTTTCTGAGTTGTCAGATACAAGCGAAGCGGTTGATGATGACGATGCGTTCATGGATGTCACGTGGGTGCCCGCTCGGCAAGAAGAAGAACAGGGCGAAAGTTCAGATGGGGAGACAGAGAGGAGGAGGAGACGAGTTGGAAGCAGGGGGGGTCGTCGCAAGGAGCTAGTGGCACAGTCAGACAGCATGCATTGGCACCCAGGGTCAGCCCGACAGCACGCCAATAAACGCATGCTGTGTCCACCACCAGAATGCCGTCATTGCAGAGCTCAGCAGTGTGGCATTTTTTTTGTGTGTCTGCCTCGGACAACAGCGATGCCATTTGCAACCTGTGCCAAAGGAAACTGAGTCGTGGGAGGTCCAACACCCACCTAGGTACAATTGCTTTGCGTAGGCACATGATCTCACATCACAAACGCCTATGGGATCAAGTACAAGCAGCACGCCTACTCTAAGCCGCCATCCTCCTCCTGGTCTAGCATCTTCAGCCACGTCAACCACTGCTGTCCTTCTTGCCCCCTCTCAACCATCCACCACTCCGTCTACCGCCTTGAGCAGTTCCCGCTCATCTGCCCACAGTCATGTGTCTGTCAAGGACATGTTTGAGCGTAAGAAGCCAATGTCACCAAGTCACCCCCTTGCCCAGCGTCTGACAGCTGGCTTGTCCGAACTATTAGCCCGCCAGCTTTTACCATACAATCTGGTTGAGTCTGTGGCGTTCAAAAAATTTGTAGCTATTGGGACACCGCAGTGGAAGGTACCCGGCCGGAATTTCTTTTCACAAAAGGCAATCCCCAACTTGTACTCGATTGTGCAAAAGGAAGTCATGGCATGTCTGGCACACAGTGTTGGGGCAAGGGTCCATCTGACCACTGATACCTGGTCTGCAAAGCATGGTCAGGGCAGGTATATCACCTACACTGCGCATTGGGTAAACCTGCTGACGGCTGACAATCAAGGAATGCGTGGCATTGCAGAGGAGTTGGTGACACCGCCACGAATTGCAGGCAGTCCTGCTGCCACCTCCTCTACTCCTCCTACTCCATCCTCTTTCATAACCTCCTCGGCTGAGTCCTCTTGTGCTGCTGCGTCTTGCTCCACATCAACGGCACCCCCCCAGCTCCCCAGGTACTATTCCACATCCCGGATACGGCAGTGTCACGCCGTCTTGGGTTTGACTTGCTTGAAAGCAGAGAGTCACACCGGACAAGCACTCCTGTCCGCCCTGAACGCACAGGTGGAAAAGTGTCTCCGCAGCAACTGGATATCGGCAAAGTGGTGTGTGACAACGGAAAAAATTTGATAGCGGCATTGAAGTTGGGCAAGTTCACACATGTGCCGTGCATGGCACATGTGTGTAATCTGATCGTACAACGCTTTGTGCATAAGTACACAGGCTTACAGGACGTCCTGAAGCAGGCCAGGAAGGTGTGTGGCCATTTCAGGCGTTCCTACACGGCCATGGCTCACTTTGCCGATATCCAGCGGCGAAACAACATGCCAGTGAGGCGCTTGATTTGCGACAGCCCTACACGTTGGAATTCAACACTCCTAATGTTCGACCGCCTGCTCCAACAAGAAAAAGCTGTTAATGAATATTTGTATGACCGGGGTGCTAGGACATCCTCTGGGGAGCTGGGAATTTTTTTGCCACGTACTGGACGCTCATGCGCAATGCCTGTAGGCTCATGCGTCCTTTTGAGGAACGAAGGCACCATCAGCGACATCATACCATTTGTTTTCTTCCTGGAGCGTGCCCTGCGAAGA
This sequence comes from Pelobates fuscus, assembly GCF_036172605.1. Lineage (NCBI taxonomy): Eukaryota > Metazoa > Chordata > Amphibia > Anura > Pelobatidae > Pelobates > Pelobates fuscus. The sequence continues at coordinate 292,623,783 of NC_086317.1, read as the reverse complement.
GTGCTGGATCAGGCTGTAGATGAGCGTGAAGAGGAAGAGGAAGAGTTGTGGTCACCATCACCACCAGAAACAGCCTTATCAGCATCGCTTGCTGGACCTGCGGCAACGCTGGAAGAGGATTGTGAGGAAGGAGTTAGAGGAGGATTGTAGCTTTGAGGAGGAGGAGGAGGAGCAAGACCAAACACAACAGGCATCCCAGGGTGCTCGTTGTCACCTATCTGGTACCCGTGGTGTTGTACGTGGCTGGGGGGAAGAACATACCTTCAATGACATCAGTGAGGAGGAGGAACGGGAAATGAGTAGCTCGGCATCCAACCTTGTGCAAATGGGGTCTTTCATGCTGTCCTGCCTGTTGAGGGACCCTCGTATAAAAAGGCTGAAGGAGAACGACCTGTACTGGGTGTCCACGCTACTAGACCCCCGGTATAAGCAGAAAGTGGCGGAAATGTTACCGAATTACAACAAGTCGGAAAGGATGCAGCATTTGCAAAATAAATTAAAAAGTATGCTTTACACAGCGTATAAGGGTGATGTCACAGCACAACGGGAATCTAACAGGGGGAGAGGTGGAAGTCATCCTCCTCCTCCCACGACTACGCCGGCAAGGACAGGACGCTTTAAAGACGTATTGTTGATGGAGGACATGCGGACCTTTTTAAGTCCTATGCATCGCCACAGCCCTTTGGGATCCACCCTCAGAGAGCGACTCGACCGACAGGTAGCAGACTACCTCGCCTTAACTGCAGATATCGACACTCTGAGGAGCGATGAACCCCTTGACTACTGGGTGTGCAGGCTTGACCTGTGGCCTGAGCTATCCCAATTTGCGATAGAACTTCTGGCCTGCCCCGCTTCAAGTGTCCTGTCAGAAAGGACCTTCAGTGCAGCAGGAGGTATTGTCACTGAGAAGAGAAGTCGCCTAGGTCAAAAAAGTCTAGATTACCTCACCTTTATTAAGATGAATGAGGGATGGATCCCGAAGGGAATGACACTGGGCGATACATTCGATTAAAAAAGGCCTGATGAGATGAGCTGCCTTGGGCTAAAAATGGTCCACACGCTGCTGTATTTTAGCTCTGAATGACGTTTGACTTGCGTGACTTATCCGCCACCAACTAGGGTTCAAGCCGCCATGTTTTAGGGCACTTTTTGCCTGTGAAACAAACATCAATTTTTCTGGCCACTGCTACAGCAGCGGCTGCAACAATACCACATTTTTCAGGCATGTGTACATGCCTAATTTTTAGGCCCACTGGTGCAGCACTGTGGCTTCAAAAACCAAACCAAAAAAAAATCCTCCAAGATGGCACCAATATACCAGTGGTCTAAGCATCTTCCCACCTTGGCCTAAAAAGGGGAGGTGATTCAACAATTAAAAATCTCTGCCATTTACACGTCCACTGATAGGAGACGCGGAAGGTATTAAACTGATATGAACAATACTAAACTCACCACTCCTATCTGGTGGCACATTAGCTTGCCCGCGCAGTGCCACAAATTTCAAGTAAGAGGACCGACCAAGCATCTTCTTCCATCTCCCTGTTACATAAATCAATGCCATATCCATAGAAATTGTAGAGAATATCCAGGATAGTTTTACAGGGCCAAATCATGTCGCCTGTTGAAAGAGGTGACCTTGCTCGGGTCCCAGGTGTGTGGTTCCTAAAATGGCTGCCATATACACGTCCTAAGATAGGAGACGCGGAAGGTATTAAACTGATATGAACATTTACTAAACTCACCACTCCGAGTGCTGTTATTTATTTAAATTTTTTGTGGTGAGGCTTTACAGGACAGAGTGCTTCTCCACGGGACATGTTAACTCACGGGCAGCTGGCTCATCAAGGAACCAGAGCAGCTTGAACGAGGTGACCTTGCTCGGGTCCCAGGTGTGTGGTTCTTAAAATGGCTGCCATATACACGTCCACTGATAGGAGACGCGGAAGGTATTAAACTGATATGAACAATACTCCACTCCTATCAGTAGGTCCGTCCCATTGTGATTTATGCCCCCCACCCACCGCGCAGGGATGGGGGCCGGGGGGGAGGAAAGTAGGCCCCCCCATTGTGATTTATGGCCCCCACCCACCGCGCAGGGGTTGGGGAGGACAGTAGCTCCCCCCAGTGTGTATCATGGGCTTTGAGGACAGGTGTCAATCCATACCTGCCAAGTGACCCTATGTAGGGGTAACAGTCCCTATTCTGCTCTGTGTCAGTGTGTATCATGGTCTCTGTGGACGGGGAACAGTCTCTTTTCTGCTCTGTGTCAGTGTGTATCATGGTCTCTGTGGACGGGGAACAGTCTCTATTCTGCTCTGTGTCAGTGTGTATCATGGACTCTGTGGACAAGGAACAGTCTCTATTCTGCTCTGTGTCAGTGTGTATCATGGTCTCTGTGGACAGGGAACAGTCTCTATTCTGCTCTGTGTCAGTGTGTATCATGGACTCTGTGGACAGGGAACAGTCTCTATTCTGCTCTGTGTCAGTGTGTATCAGGGGCTTTGAGGACAGGTGTCAATCCATACCTGTCAAGTGACCCTATGTAGGGGGAACAGTCCCTATTCTGCTCTGTGTCAGTGTGTATCATGGTCTCTGTGGACGGGGAACAGTCTCTATTCTGCTCTGTGTCAGTGTGTATCATGGTCTCTGTGGACGGTGAACAGTCTCTATTCTGCTCTGTGTCAGTGTGTATCATGGTCTCTGTGGACAGGGAACAGTCTCTATTCTGCTCTGTGTCAGTGTGTATCAGGGGCTTTGAGGACAGGTGTCAATCCATACCTGCCAAGTGACCCTATGTAGGGGGGACAGTCTCTATTCTGCTCTGTGTCAGTGTGTATCATGGTCTCTGTGGACGGGGAACAGTCTCTATTCTGCTCTGTGTCAGTGTGTATCAGGGGTTTTGAGGACAGGTGTCAATCCATATCTGCCAAGTGATCCTATGTAGGGGGAACAGTCCCTATTCTGCTCTGTGTCAGTGTGTATCAGGGGTTTTGAGGACAGGTGTCAATCCATATCTGCCAAGTGACCCTATGTAGGGGGAACAGTCTCTATTCTGCTCTGTGTCAGTGTGTATCAGGGATCATTAGGATAGGTGTCAATCCATATCTGCCAAGTGACCCTATGTAGGGGGAACAGTCCCTATTCTGCTCTGTGTCAGTGTGTATCAGGGATTTGACTATCTTTACTCAGATTCAAAAATTACAATTCCAGGAAAAATTTAACAAACATTTACAAGAACATGTTATGCACATCATAGAAACAACGTGAACCTCTTTAAAGCCACAAACTTAAGACAAAAAATACGTACACACAATGTGTAAGGGTTTGAAAGAATATTCTGAATCCTTACATGTTTACTTTATCGTTTGTTTGATTTTTGTGAACCATATATAAACTACAAGCAGCGTGAAAACTATAAAAACTCAAGTGGCCATGCTGATCAAATTAAATAGTATGCTTTACACAGCGTATAAGGGTGATGTCACAGCACAACGGGAATCTAACAGGGGAAGAGGTGAAAGTCATCCTCCCCCTCCCACGACCCCGCCATATCTGCCCAGTGACCCTATGTAGGGGTAACAGTCTCTATTCTGCTCTGTGTCAGTGTGTATCATGGTCTCTGAGGACGGGGAACAGTCTCTATTCTGCTCTGTGTCAGTGTGTATCAGGGGCTTTGAGGACAGGTGTCAATGTTAGGTGATTTCTGCCCTTTATGGATTAAAAGCAGACTCTGCATCAACTATGTAATTTTCCATGGGAGTTTTGCCATGGATCCCCCTCCGGCATGCCACAGTCCAGGTGTTAGTCCCCTTGAAACAACTTTTCCATCACTTTTGTGGCCAGAAAGAGTCCCTGTTGGTTTTAAAATTCGCCTGCCCTTTGAAGTCAATGGCGGTTCGCGCGGTTCGTGCGGTTCGCCGGTTCGCGAACATTTGCGGAAGTTCGCGTTCGCCGTTCGCGAACCGAAAATTTCGGGTTCGCGACAACACTACCTGTTTGTATAGTGTTCATATTGTGTATGGGATTAATAAAGGGAAAAACACGCATATAACAGGCAAATAAAAATTATGAGTTTCAAGAAACCCATGATCCATTCTCTTGCTTTGTTTCTGTCAAACTAAGTTATATTATTTTTCTTATTACTCATTTATTGTAGTATTTTGGAGTTTGTGAGTGCTGAACAAATAATTTATAATAACTATAATTTTCTCTCTATATGCCTAGAAGCAAATTAATGATGTTTTATAATAACTTTATTGGTTAAAAGACATATATAGACATTGTTACAATGTATCAATGCTTACTTTATGGTTTTCTTGGTTAGATCTGCAACATGTATTTCTAATTTGTATGACATGTGTAGTTAATATGAACATATATATATATATTTTTAAATTTATATCTCATTTAAATAATTTAGTGTGCTCAAGTTTATAAAGATATTTGGACAATAAGCTACGGGAACTTTTCTTTCTTTTTTTTTTTTTCATTTTCCCATTTATTACTTAAGTGTTTGGTCTTTGGTGGCATCACCAAGATTTCATATTCGATTCCTGTGATTTTTATTACTGTTCCATTTATTGTGATTTGTTTCGCAAAGAGCACATATTTGGGGCTAGTTATAAGCTGGCAGATGGTGATTTAGGATTTCTGTTAAAGCAATCAGAACAGTAGACTATTATTGATTTTGGACGCATTGATGCTTTTTCAGAAGTTAAAGTTAATTATCTTTCTAATGTTATTTAATATATCAAGCCTCATATTCATGCCAGCCAAGAATTCCACATAGAAATTCCAGGAACCTACAGCTCTGAGAGTTATGGTCATTACTAATATGAACAACATATTTAGTTTTTTTTTTACTGTCAAATCTTTTCTCTTTCAGCTCTTTACTCTCTCCATAGGATACTGTAAGTCTACTTAGAACTCTTTAATTCACAACGTATTGGCAAGGAGTGGAACGTTTACATTAATCTAAGTCTGTGCCAAACCCCGTGACAGGAAGCTATTAATGTAATTTGTTAAATACCTTTATATTTTTTTCCTGGAGCATACTTATATTTTTACTTGAGAAACCTCTGAAAATCCAGATGATTTTACAGTGTTTTATTGTTCCATATTCATGTATTAGCAGCTTG